>NW_005871051.1:23334232-23478568 GCF_000147115.1 Myotis lucifugus | reverse complement strand
GAAGATACAAAACTTTCAATGAGTATATTCCCTGGAACTAGCTTTAAAACAGTAAGCTCAAATGTGAAGCTAGTGAGCAGAATACCCATAATAAATAATTCAGATTATACTTATTTTTTTTAACCCAGCACATATCATGTTCCATGTCCTATGCTAGGCATTTAGAATTGAAATTTGAACAAAATTCAGTCTCTGCTCTGCTAAATGGAATGCACAGCACAGTGATGGAAAGAGAGGCAAACACAGGACAAATATATACCTTGGAATTAAAATGTGGGAAAATAGAGAAATACAGTGTAGGAAACGGAAATAGGGTATTTAGTGGCAGATATGGAAGAACATTATTCTCCTTGAAATGTTAGATTTTCTTTAATAGTTTCTTTTTTTTAAATCATGGTAAACTCCCTGCAATTCTTTTACTGTAGTATCACTAGTTCTTGTAATTTTTTTCTTTGTTTATTTTTACTTGCTAACTAATAGAACACCATGATCTGGGCACTAATTTTATTTGAATAAAAATGTTTATTTATGAGAACCTAAAAAACAAATGGGTCAGTTTCAGTTGATTCCTGAGAGGCCTCAGCAAAAGTTAATTGTTTGTATCCTAGGGCTATTATAACCAGCATTTCCCATGACTGTGACTTGGAATTCTTCCAGAGGTGGTTGATGGGCCTAACTCCAAGAAAAGTTTCCAAGTCAAATGAATTTGGGAAGTTCTGGATTAAACAAAGTTAAATAAGTTTATTTACCTCAGGATTACTTAGAATCTTTAATATTCTATGGGATAATATGACTCACCAAAAAGTGAGTATTTCATTTGGGGTTTAGCAAACATAAGGTGTCATGGACCCCTATGTCCCTTCAGATTTGGCAGTAATATAGACTGTGGATCTTCAGTTACATCATATAAGAATATGTGCTTCAATGTCACGCTATCAGAGAAACTTTTGCCTACTTCCCTATCTAACTTAGTACCAGGCTCACATTAATCTCTACCTTCTTAACTTGTCCTAACTTTGTTCTTCATAAAACTCATTAGGACCACCATTCTTAATGTCTATTTCTTACTACCCCTTAGAATTTAAGGTCCATGAGAATAAAGTTTTGCTTTTTCTCAGGGCTTGCCATACAGTAAATACACAAAATAGATCTGTTGACTGAGTTGAGTTTGTTCCTGCATCACCATCTTAATGTGTGGCTTCTGCGTCCATGCCACAAGATGCTGCTCTATTTCCAGGTGTCATGGCCATATTTTAGACAAAAAGAGAAGCAAATGGAAAAAAGTCACGTACCTGCTGGGACTGTCCTTCCCCTCTGGAAAAACCATTTTTCTTAGTGGTCCCACCCGATAGACTTGTTTATACCTTACTGTTCCATTTGTGTCATGTGACCACAACAATTTGCAAGGGGTCTTACACAAATGAGTATTTTAGTTGGACTTTCCATTCTGAATAAACTAGGATTTCTGTTAGTAAGGAACAAGGCTATGCTGGGTATTATGGGGGCTACTAGCATGTATCCCCACCACCCTAGGAGGCTGTGGTTGTCACACATTGTCTTCCCTCATGACACTTGTTTGTCTCTCATAGGCACTTGAGTTTACAACCTTGAACTAGCAAATTTAAAAAATATATATTTTTATTGATTTCAGAGAGAGGAAGGGAGAGAGATAGAGTGATAGAAACATCCATGATGAGAGAGGATCATTGATCAGCTGCCTCCTGCATGCCTCCTACTGGGAAGAGAGCCCACAACCCTGGATATGTGCCCTGACCAGGAATCAAACTGTGACCTCCTGGTTCACAAGTCAATGCTCAACCACTGAGCCACACTAGCCAGATGAACTAGCGATTTTTAAAGTCATTCCGAATCATGATATGACTTTATGATCAACATATCTCCAGAAAATGATTTTGACTTATCTATAAACAGAATATTTTCATGTGTTAGTTTCAAACTATAAAGTTAATGATTATTTAAGGGGAGGGGACACCTTTCCTTTCCCCCCTCCCCTGATAAAACAAACAAAAAACAATATTTCCAGGTGATGGTCAGCTCTGCTCTGACCTAATTCTTGGTCGTGTTCACTGAAATAAAACAAATGTTCTGGAACAAGTGAGCGCCCCTCCCTTGGGAAGGCTTGTCACGAAACCATCACTGGTCCTAATCATGGTCTCAGGAACAATGATGACACTGTCACTAGGAGGCCAGGAGAGGAAGCTGAGAGGCTCTGAAGTCTAAGCCAGAACAAGACTGACAGAGGACACAGGGAAAAAAAATAAATAAAGCTCAGATTCTCATAAGAGGAAATGAAGACAGAAAAAGCACTTTGTGAAATGTGTTGAAAATTGGAACATTTGCTTCTGTAAAATATCCTGTCACCTTCTAGCAATTTTCCATTTTGCTGTTTGGTAAGTGACAAGTTTCACATTGCACAGGTGGCCGATTTCACTAAAAATAGTTTCTTGAGCCTTATCACTGTCATTTATCAGAGGCATCCTGGAATGTTGTCTTGCACTAGAGACATTCATTCCAGGCCCATCTACACTCCTGATGGGCCAGTGGACTTCGGGATGGGCGAAGATGAGAGGTTGATATACATCTATTGAGTGCCTATAAATGGCAGGCATTATAGCAGACGTGTTCACATAGATCTTATTACTTCTTGGGATATCCCTGCTAACCTATTGCAAAGGAGGAAATTGAAGCCCAGGATATAAACTTAAACAGATTACTTAAACCTGATGATTTTTATTTTCTCAAATCTTATTGGCATCAGGCAGGGTGGCGTTTAATGTAATTGTCAGCAAATTCCTTAATTTCTTTAAAACTTTGTTTCCTCATTATAGAACAGACATCATAATATCTACCATGTGTATCTCACTGGGTTTTCATAAAAATCGAATGAAGTAATAATATGTGAAAGTGTTTTATTACTGTCAGTGATATGTAAAATTTAGTTAATTTTAGGACTTTCAATTAATACTTATAATGTTTTCACACAAAAATCTGATTTTAATTTTTATTTATGTACAACATACAGGGCAAAGACTTATTTATTTTTTCCAATAAGGATATCCAATTACTCTACCACCATTTTTTAATCTATACTGACAACCCTTCTCCCGGTGCCACCTTTATAATAAACTAGAGGCCCAGTGCACAAAAATTTGTGCACTGGTGGGGGGAGGTGTCCCTCAGCCCCACTTGTGCCCTCTCACAGTCTGGGAACCCTCAGGAGATAACGACCTGCTGGCTTAGGCCTGCTCCCGGGTGGCAGAGGGCAGGCCCAATCCCTAGGTGCCTGCCCCGCAGCCCCTGGTCAGGCTCAGAGCAGGGCCGATTGGGGAGTTGGGGCACTGCCCCCTGTCATGCACAGAGCAGGGCGGATCGGGAGGTTGCGATGCCACCCTCAGTCACACTCAGGGTAGGGCTGATTGGGGGGTTGGGGCGCTGCCCCCGTCACACTCAAGGCAGGGTTGATAGGGAGGTTGCGGCGCCACCCCCTGTCACGCACAGAGCAGGGCGGATCAGGGGGTTGTGGCGCCACCCCTGTCACATACAGAGCCGGCCGATCAGGGGGTTGGGACACTGCCCCCTGTCACGCACAGAGCAGGGCCCATCAGGGGGGTTGGGGCTCTGTACCCTGTCACACACAGAGCAGGGCCGATCAAGGGGTTGGGGAGCTCCCCTCTATCAGGCACAGAGCAGGGCCGATCAGGGGGTTGGGGCGCCTTCCCCTTTCATGAACAGAGCAGGGTGGATAGGGAGGTTGTGGCCCCGCCCCCTGTCACACACAGTGCTGCAGGGCAATCAGGGGGTTTGGGCGCTGCCCCCTGTCACGCTGCTCCAGGGGTCAGGAGGCCTCGTGGCTCCGCTTATCCCAAGCTAGGAGGCCTCACGGCTCTGCTGATCCCGGAGCTGGGAGGCATATTACCCTTTTACTATATAGGATAGAGGCCTGGTGCATGGGTGGGGGCCAGCTGGTTTGCCCTGAAGGGTGTCCTGGATCAGGGTGGGGGTCCCGCTTGGGTGCCTGGCCAGCCTGGATGAGGGGATGATGGCTGTTTGCAGCTGGTCACACCCCCTTCAGGGTGGGGATCCCCACTGGGGTGCCTGGCCAGTCTGGGTAAGGGGCTTAGGGCCGTTTTCAGGCTGGTGGGTGACTAAAGCTCCTCCCAACCTCTCCTTTTTTTTTTTTTTTTTTATTCTGGGATTTATTTACCTTCTATGGCTATCACTGGAGCTGAGAGCTGGCTTTAGCTCAGACCTCGGCTGCTGAAAGCAGGTTTCTGGGCTTTGTTTACCTTCTGTATTTGAAACTTTGTTGCAACTCTAGCTCTGAGATCCCGGCTGACTGAAAGCAGGTTTCTGGGGTTTTGTTTAGCTTCTATATTTGCAACATAGTTGCTTAGAGTGCAAGCTCAGAGGCCGGCAGCTGCAGGCGGGGAACCTTGGCTTCCTCCATCACTGGAGCAAGCAAGCCTCCTGTTCGCTTCAGTGCCTGGCTGCGTGCCACAATCTTGGTTGGCAGTTAATTTGCATAAGGATATGCTGATTAGCCAATGGGAAGGGTGTCGGGGTTATGGTCAATTTGCATGTTTCTCTTTTATTAGATAGGATTAATTGAGTTATGTATACAAGTTTGTCTTGGGACTCTGTTCTGTTCCATTAGTTTGTCTACCTCTTACCGATGCTACATTGCTTTAATTACTATAGCTTTAAAATAAACCTTGACACTTAGTACTGTTAGCCTACTAGATTTGTTCTTTTTCCAGATTGCCTTAGCTGCATTTGTACCTTCACAATATTCAGTTTCCCAATCCAAGAACATGGGCTTTAACTCCATTTATATAGGCCTTTTGTATTACTCACAATAATTTTTATAATTTTCAGTAAGAAGATCTTACATATCTTTCCTTAGATTTATTCCTATGTATTATTTTTTAAAGATGCTTTGGTAAATATAATTTTTATTTTAAATTTTACTTGGATATATTGAGTATTTTTGTTATTCTTGTTAATCCTCACTGGAGGATATTTTTTCAATTTATTTTAGAGAGAGTGGAAAAAAGGGGAAAAGGGATAGAGGAAAGAAAGAAGCATCCAGTGAAAGAGCCACATCAATTGGTTGCCTCCTTCACACACCCAACCAGGGCGTGCAACCTGTAACCCAAGTACGTGCCCTTCGAGTCTTGGGCCAACGCTCTAACCACTGAGAGACACTGGCCAAAGCAATACATTGAGTATTTTTATATTGACCATGCATCCAGCACTTTGGTAAATTTACTTATTGATTCTACAGTCTGTTTGGAGATTCATTTGGAGTTTCAAATGTACACATTCATATTATATATGAATAATCAAAGTTTTATTTATTTACATCTGTCCTATGACTCTTGTTTCTAACACATGCCTTTTTGCACTGGCTAGGACCTGCAATATATTTTGAATAAAAATAGTGACAATGGATGTCCTTGTCTCATTCTCAATATCAAAGAAAATGTTTATAATATTTTATTAATACAGGTAATGTTTGCTTAAGTTTTCAATAGCTATTCTTTATCAGATTTCAGAAATTCCACACCTAGACACACTACCCAGAAGGCGTGAGGGTAGAATAGAAATATTGTCAGACTTGCAAAGTCTCAAAAATTTTGCTCAATTCCACATGACCCCTCCTGCACCATCGCTCTGTCCTCCCAATATAGCTGTGCATCCTTCTCCTTTCTTCCAAAGTTATCACAGCTGTGCTTCACATGCAACATTCCTTCGTGAAATACAACTAAAAATGAATGGCAAGAGAAAATGAGATGTAGACCAAAGTTTTATCAGATTCAATAGATATTGAATTACATTTTAATAATGCCTTAATAATCAGAACAAACAGCATAAGGAAAAAAGAATTGTGAAATATCTACATGTTTGTCATTAAAAGTGAACATAGAGATGATTGAAATAAAAGATGGACCACTACCAGTTATCATTTTAAAAGACCAACCTCAATACATGCTTGTAAGTAAATTAGCATGAACTCTTCGGTCTTTATTTCTTTGGGATCCCTTTGCTCTCGACTGCCACATTCAGAAAATCTATGGCTCTTCTCCACCAAAACACAGTAGAGCATGTGTTACCATCAGTAATTTAGGATCGACAATAAATAATACAAATTATATAATCCTTATTTAAAGGATAAACTATATTTAGAAATGTTTATTTAAGTCATTATAAAGTAAGTTGAAATTAATGTTCACTTTTAAAATATTTTTATACACTCTTGGATTATTACGGACTAACCTTAAAATATCACCCAGTGTGATGTGGCCCTACTGCACTTGCCTGTTGGGTGTCTTTCCATGCTAGTTCAAGGATGCCTGAACTGGTCCATGGCTGGTTCAAATGTGTGGACGGAGAACTAGTGGAAATGCTTTTCAATGCTTACTGTTGATTTGTGTTCTTGTCTCATCACCAGCCATGATAGCCTGTAGATCAGTAGTGGTTTGCGGACCCCACTCCATGTGGCATTGCATTAGAGGTTGTTCTCCACCAAAACAGAAACAAAGCATGAAAAGAGAAAGACACCTGCCTTATGAGGACCCAGAGTAAATGAGCTTGCAGGAGTGTAGCTGAGGAGCAAGTATAGAGCGTGACTTCCAGGTTGGCCAAGGGCAGTGGACTCAAGGAAGAAGCTGCAAGAAAAGAAGAAACACGACTCAATTGTTTGCTCCCTGAGGTGCTTGACCATGTCAAAGAGCATTCAAGAGTCTTCTTAATTTACATCAAGAGCTTGGAAAACGTTAATTATAATGACAAAAACTCATGAAAGCAAATAAAAAAGACACAATTATTAACTCCAGGAAAAGCAAAGTCAATTGTGCTTTAAATGAGCATAATTAAAGTCCGAAATAACTGCATTGGAGGATGTAGAGAAAGGGATGCAGGTAACGGGGAGATGTAAGAATGCTTCTCGTTTTCCAGTAGAAAATTAATCGGTGATGCCTAAGAATTAAAAATCTAGAGGTCACCAGAAATGTTTATTTACCTGTGGAGGTGGATACCCGAATAAACTGCTAAACAATTGTCAGTAGTCACTTAAGGGCAGCAGCATGCAGAGTAGATGTGAAGTAGGAAATCTGATTTCAGGATAAGGTTTGTAAAAACAATTTGACTTGTAAAACTCTGCACATGTATAAAATAATTCAATAAAGATACTAGTCTGATTTAGTATTTGTATTCTTAAATTCATAAAATTTTGATCTAATAAAATATCTGTTTTATGCATATTTTGCTTAATATGCCTTAATCTCTATAAACCTTTTCAAAGTTACTATTTTTTATGACCATATTTAATATTCTAATGTGAATTTCAGTCATTCTTAAAACATTTAAATTTTTACCTGAAAAATAAATTAATTTTTATTCCTTGGGTCTTGGTGTGTAAAGTTCAAGAATCCTGACATTTTAAAAGTTCAGTAAGGGTTATTGCTTTTTGTGCTTATGACTAAAAAGTGATTCAGAAGCCTTCAAATTATCTTTTTAGAAAGTCATCTCACCTCTGAGCAGAGAAACCCCTGCCCCTTAGAGGAAAAGCATTTGTACAAATTTCAACCAAGAAGAAATGAGGTTAGAGTGGAAAGTATTTGGTAATGATAAATTTTAGCCCTTGCCAGGATTACAGTTATTGTGCTTTAAGTTTGTAAAATTTCATATTGTCATGCTTAATATAAAGTATAACTATGTTCTTTGGACATATAAGTTAATATTTATATTAAAGCAGGTAAAAGCAAGATGAACTTGGCTTCATCAACTTGCTAACAAATTCCAACAATATTTGTCGAGATTGATTTTCCTATTATTATTTTTAATCACAAAGATAATAAAACCAGAGGCAAAGATTTTAAACCTGGAATGCATTCTATTCTCTGTTCAGTGGCCTGAAATATTTCCCTGGGAAATTCTTACTTTAGCCACACGATCCTTGCCTGTTCTTTAGTCCTCCATAACCCAAAACTTTCAGGGATTCCCATCCTTCTAAATGAAAAATTACTCCTTGGCTGTGATTTAGAGCCTCTTAAATTCCCACTGGAAATGCTACTTGGGGTTGTAGAGAGAGGGGTATCTGGAAAAAAAAACACATGAGAAATTGCTGTGAGTTATTCTGGGGCAAAATGACACTGTGGTTAAAATGGAGAAGAGATTGCTTTCTTGCACAATACCGATGTTCTAAGTAAATCATACCCTGTCTGAAGATTCACTCTAGGGTTCACATTGACCTGGAAGCAATTCAATCTCCAGGGATCAAGGCCAGGGGGAAAGAGAGAGATGGCGTAAAAGCCAATTTATGACACTAGTCGTCCATTCCCAAATTGAGTGTGCCATCAGGTTAACATGAACGTTAGGGTCACACAGTAGCATAAGCTGACCATGTGAAACAGCAAGGTTCAGAACAGCTTTTTTTGCCTGGGCCATAGCATGGCAGATAGATTTTAACCTCAGGTTTTAGGCTGCTTTGTTTCTTTTCTACTGGCTACCTCTCCAACCCACTGCCTAATCCTCTGTTTTTATGTAGTTCCCAGAGTCTCTGGGTTCAGGTTCACCCATTCAATTTCTATACCTTTGTGGTGAGTAACCTGCCACAGGGAGCAGAGCAAGAGAGATTGTAAGGATCCATCAGATCTATTGGTTCTGAGCCTCCGAATTATTCCAAGCCGTAGTTGGTTAAATTCAATCGTGACCCCCCATGGAAGGCTTAATTACCACAACCAGTTCTGTTCTAGAGAAGGATCATTTGAACAAGCTTGAAGTGTGTGAAGGCTAATAAGAACTGCCATCCTTTTTCTCTGGGAATCTCCTCAATGCAGTGAATTTCAGCTCAGACTCTCCATGATCTCCAGTCCTACTTGACTTTGGGCTCCATGGTATGTCCAGTGCACCAGGCATGTTAGGATCAAGAATGTGCCTGGATTTTTCCCCCTTGGGAACATTAAAAGGAACCTCAAATGCACATATTTCAAACTGCAATCGTGATTTTTTTCTCCTTCGAAACACAATTCCCCCTTTCTGTTCACTTCTATAATTGGTGGTATTGCACTCCCCTTAATCACTGAAACCAGAAACAATGGTCTTTTCTTTAATTTCTATTTCTTCCATGTCTCATTTCCCACAACCACATCATCTCCAATTCTTGATAATTCTTACCCTATCCTGTTTCTTCTATTAATTTATGCTGTGCTCTCCCTCCTATACTATTTAAAGATCTTCCTTCCTGATCTGCTCACCTTGCCCTCCAGCCTTTTCTCACTCCTCATTCTGCTGGTGGAAATCACAACTAGGATGATGAAAATCTGTCACTGGCTCCCTATTACCCCAGAATGAAGTTCCTTTTGTTTGCTAAGGCTTAAATGGGTCTGATCTGACTCCTGTGGCCCCACCCCCATATATTTTGTTATATCCAACCATTCCATGCCCTTCAATGCTTTGATGATGCTAAACTTTCTTGTTTTTTCCAAGTAAACCAAGTTGTTTCATGTCTGTGATTTTCATGTGTTCTTACCTATAAAACCACCTCCCCAATCTAGCTGGCAGATATCTAAGTCTTTCCTCAAAGGCTATTAGGCTTCATGTTCTTGTCTGTCTCTCCCACCCACAGAATCCCCAAAACAGTCTAATCTTAATGTCCCACTGCATCACTTTCTTGGGTCTTATTTACTTCTCAGCCCACTGTATTCTGGCTTCTACTTTCTCTAGTCCTCTGGAAGTGCTCTTACTAAAATCCAAAAGGACCTTCAATTTTCTAAATCTAATGTACCTTCTTTTGAGCTTAGCTTATTTGGCACAACAGCTGTGTTTGAAACTGTAGACAATGTCCTTGTCTGTACTATTGAACTGTGGGACTCCACACTGTCCCAATTTCCCTCTTCCTCTCTGATCAGTTCTCTGTCTATTCTTTTTACATTCTTAGTCCACCAGCTTCCTTGCCTTCTTTATGTTATCCACTTCCATAAATCTTGGACTTATCCAACAATCCATTGAACTTCTCTATCCCAAATCAGACAAAAACCTGCAATTCAACATGCTCAAAACCTGCAATTCAACATGCTCATCTTTCCCTTCTAATATCTGCTTTACTCTTCTATTTCTTTAGTAAGTGAAATCAAATTTTGTCCAATCATCCAAAATAGAAACGAGGTTTTCTTGATTCCTCAGTTTTTCTAAATCCGTAATCAATCACAAGGTCTTATTTAATGATTTCCCCAATATGTGTTGGCTTTGTTGACTCTCCGTCCTACACTTCTCGTTAGACTACTATGCAGGTTTGCAATTGAATATATATCTCTCCCTAGATTTATATAATCTCTCCTCCCCATAGGTGCCCTAATCAATTATCCTCAGCATAGAACTTCCCACATTGTCCTCTTGCCTAAACATCTTCAACAATTCCCTCTTACCCATGAGAACCTGAAGTCCACACTCATTAATATCTCAGTATAATTTGATCCCCTTCTTCCTTTTCTTTATTATCTTTTGCACCATCTACCTTGCATTTTAACAGCATCCACAATGAAACAGTTCTAATTATCATGCCCAATATAATGCCCTTTTATTCTATTTTTGGTTGACATCAATACTTCTCCCTACATTCTCACCAGTATGAAATTTCCACTCATCCTTAAAGATTCAGGAAATTTTTCCTGCCTCCCATGTATACTTCCACCTCTATAACATTCACCTATAAATTGTTTAATTTTATTCTCTCTTGCTCCATGTTTTTTTTCCACAGAAAACTCATTACTTATATCTAAGTTTTCAGGTCGATTCCTTCTCTTCTCCTTTGGGATCTGACTTCTGAAATTATCCCTTGCTTTTATGCATCAACACAATTTCTAACTCCACTGGATATTTCTTTTTCAGCCACCAAGTGTGATCTTTTCTTTCAATTAATTTTTTAAATGAAGGTAACATTTAGTTAATAACATTATATCAATTTCAGATGTACAGTATTATAATTCAACATCTGTACACTCTATTTCATGTTCACCAGCCAAAGTTTAGTTACCATTTGCCACCATATATCAGATGATTTTAAAAATCTTTCCTTGATCCTGCCTGCATCTTTTTTTTTCCTTTTATCATCACACATTTTGGAGGAGTAGGCTACACTTGTTGCTTCAATTCTCTCATCTTCTACTTAAGGGTGAAATGTGTGAATGGGCTGATTCTAGGCAAGAAAAAAAGTGGCCACGCATAACATAAAAGTTAAAGATATTCGATATATTGAGTACCCAGAATATAAAGAGAAGAATGCTGACTGGGGTGAAGCTGATAGAGTAAGAAAACCCCAGATAATGAGGGTACTTGTAACTAACACCAGCACTTTGAGTTATACAATAACCAGTTGGAAGTCTGTTTTAAGCAAGGCTGTGATAGAGTTGTATCTGTATTAGGAAGAACCATTCTGCCTGCAGTGTGAAGGGTAACATAAAAATAAAAGGCCAGGGTGCATGGAGTGTTTAGGAGCTATTGCCAAAATTCTTGGGAACAGCCATATTGGTCTGACCAGATTCTTTGTGAATGAAAGCAAAAGGTGCATTGATTTAGAAAACACGAGGAATAAAAATCAGAATTTAGTCATTGTTTCATTGTTGGTGGTAAAAGGTTAAGTAGAATATTTGATGGGCAGTAGTCAGGAGATATATAAATCTAGAACTCAGGAAAGGAATCAGGGCTTGAGATGTAAATTTGTAATTTATTAGCATATAGGTTTAACTATAGCTTTGGAAGTAAATAAGAATGCTCAGAGAGAGTGAATAGAATCAGTACCTAAGACAGTACCTGCAGGAATGCTAACAGGAGAACAATATTGGTCCTAGGAACATCAGAAAAACTCTTGCAATAAGGAAAGAATTAAATACAGTGAAATACAGCCACGGGGATAATTAAGGGTTATTTATTTATTTATTTATTTATTTATTTATTTTTTGTGGGGCGGGGGTGATGAGCATTCAGTGTAAAGAATATCATTAGTGAGCTTGGGGAAAGCACTTTCAGTAGAGTGTGGAGATGCAGGCTACACTGTTTATTTATCTACCTTCAGGTCCATCTCTTGGGTGGCTCAGTCAGGCAGCAGCCCTTGGCTTTGTACTTGGTGGTGGTTATGGGAAGGGACAGAGACCACAGGCCACTCTACCTTACTCCTCTCTTTCACCATAAGGACAAGTTCATTTTGGCATTTCTGTTTATTGAAATCCCATGTCGCCTATGAAAGACGGTGGCAGCAAAGCCTCCTTTCAGGTGTGATTATCTTGGGCTTCCTGACTTAGCTGAATATCCCAGGTCCACAATCTTCTAAGGACAGAACTACCTGCCATCTCCTTTTCCTTGAAATTTCATTCATTTTTAAAAAGCAGATCAAATATCACTTCCACCTGAAGACATCCTTGCTTCCCAAGAGAAGTGTTGCTCTTCTTCTGTGTTCTCGGAGGATTTTTCATATAAATTCAACAATTGTTTAAAATGTTCTGCTTCATTATAGAGTTATATCTGTAGGTCTGTCTTTCCCTCTCGGGGCACTGTTTTGTTAATCTTTTAACCCCAGATTTCGCCTAGTAAGTTGAGGTTTTTAATCTTTGAAATGTTTATATACCATGGTTTTTCTGACTACAATGCATTTGAAAAATCCAGACTTATTATTCCAGATGGAGAACTGCGTTTTTGTAGAGAAAAAAAAATCACTTTGCTCCTTTCTCTGTAGAGCTGTTGCCTTCAGTTATAGTTCTGAGTCAAGCAGACTGCTACCCTTTGTGTCTGAGAAAGGCTTAGCTAACACTTTCTTGCTTGCAAGCAGAGAGATAGGACTCAATAAATAATATTTTGTGACTATAGTCTGTGAGCAGCATTCTGAAAAGTGCACAGTAATCTTGGATCTGCCTGTAAACTGGATTTACTTTGGATAAGCAGCTTACGTCATATGACAGATAAAGAAATTGCTACTAAGAGTGATGGTCTAATTTACAATCTTTACCTTCAAGAACTTATTGGAGCTGAATTATGCTCCTACGTAAAGAAATTCTAAGCTAGTGACTAAATGAGATTTATGTTTCCTGCCAATCTTTTGCCTTTAAAGGATATAATTTTGTTTATACGTTCTCAGACCTAGAAAAGTTATGGTTAGTACTTTAAGCTGATTATTGCCAATGTAATGTTGGATTTGTGACATGATTTCTCTGCAGTAGGGCAACATTTAATTTTCAAGTGTCAAATGAATTCTCAGTGTGCATGAACATCATAAAATTTGAATGTCAACTAAAATATGTATAACTTTATAATGTAGCCAGTAGCCTTAAAGAAGTTGTGAATTTCCATGTCTTGTTCTTTTCTATCCAAAATATTGCCTTTCAGTGAGCAAATTAATACTTGACTGAAGACTTACTAAAAATAAGTAATATTAAAAGTGCTAAGAATCCTTGATATGTGCACAGACTTTAATTGCTATTTAACCCCATTTGTCTTTCCACCAGGCAGAGCATAGAAAAAGTGATATGATGGATGACAAATGTAGATTCATAATTCACCACAGTTAGGAAGGCTTAGAACGGTGCATTTTCAAATTCAATGCAAATGCCCAAGCAGGTCAACATCTCATTTAGTAGAGTCATCACCCTTATAATGGAGTGTTATTGTTGTTTTTTTCAGTATATTCAGTGAAACAGAGTAAGGGTTAGGCTCTAATTATTTCTTATGATGATGGAGGTGCGGTATGCTTACAGAAGCAAAAAGAGTGTAAGTCATGTTTGTGTCCTCTTCTATAGAATGTGTTGGTGTGTGCGTGTATGTATGTGTGTGGGAGAGAGAAAGAGGTGAGTCTATAGAAAAAATTACCTTCGAGTATTAAAAATAGCTTAAATTTTCTCAAGAGTTACACAAGGAAGAGAGTGTCATTGGTAAAAACAAATATTTCTTTGGGTTAAGGTTCTGGTAATGCATTTTCATGAATGAGTTCCCTATCATAATGCTTTAAGCAGAATATCAAGCAAACATTTAATAAAGTGGAATCATTTCTTCAAACTAACAGTGAAACTTTGCTTATATCTGTTTACCATGGAGAACAGCAATAGATATTTTAGGCATTTTATAAAACATTATTCATTGAGAGTTTTCCCTGAATAAGTGATCCCCCTGCCTCTTGTCTAAATTCACTGCCAAAATATTTGGGACTGGACACCTGGGGCACTTGCTTCCTCCTTAGGCACGGCCTCCTTCTCATTTCCCATACTGTTGATCCAATCAATTCCATCTGTTACAGTCAGAGCCCATATACGGCCAGTTCAAAGAGAACAGTCTTGGCATTGGTGTCCACAGCTTCACTTCCTGTTTCATTGACCCCACTCCATGGTGCCCTTCTAAAGCTCCCCTCTTTCAAGGAGGGGAAGCATTATTGACCTCCCTCTGCCACTTCGCTAAGCTTCAGGTAGTTTTCAGTCCTTTAGGGCTCATTGTGAATTTTGTTTTATTGGTACTTTTCCAAGGACATTGCATTGTATCCAAGTTCTGACTAGGGCTTGAATGGCTCTGTCTTCCATTATAGGATTTCCAGGCATCCGTGTGCAGGCAGAAATCAATGGTTCCTTCCTGACCCTGTGAAGTCACACCACACAGACCTGTTCTGACTCCCAGTCATTCTCTGGACATTCAGAGCCATGTGACCACTGAAGCTGCTTATCTCTTTAAAACATTTTACCCTTCTGTATTTCTTTGGATAACCTTGATCGCCTCTCTGCGATCTTTACATTACAAGAAAAATTAAAACTATATATATTTGGACTCTTCTAAGCTTTTCTTAGAAAGAATCTCTCCTTTGATTCTCTGTGTTCCCATTATTCAAAGTTAGCTGTGTTCTATGGTGCAAAACCAACCATTAGATCCAATGTGGACCTAATTCCAAGGTCTTTTCTCTTGTTTTTAAAAAATGCACACAATTTTTATGGGTTTCACTCTGGTACTATTGGGCACACAATTCTGCTGAAGCCACAGTTATTTTGCAAGTCAGCGAGGACTTCTCCAGCACTGGGTTGCAGTTACGTTGGTAACTTTGCTCTAAATTCCCCTTTTAATGGAAAAAAACATGGAAGGGAGGCAAAGGAGCATAAATCTTGCAAGTTGCTTTTCTGAGACCAGCCAGAGTTAGCCCTTAAATGAAGACACTGTATGCTGCTGGCGGCTGTATTCTCATTCGGCTTTCAACAAGTAGTCGCCAGCCAGAGAGCATTAGAAGGTAAAAAGGATCAACCAGTTGTTAATCCAGTTGTGCGTTTGGTTTGGGGTTCGTTTCTTCAAAAGGCCAAGCTGTGCGTTGTTCTGTGATTGAGTGCCTTTGTCTTGACAGAGCTTTTCATTTTGTACCTTTCACCATTGTTTTTGGCCCCAGACCAAGCCTCACATCTTCTGGTCATAGAATTCCTTTCTGCAGACTCCACTGCAGGCGAAGGCCTCCGGGTAACATGAGACGCCTCTATTTCCCAGCAGACAGCACATTAAAGGGAGGCCTGCTGGCCAGCTGCAGAGACAGGTGTTATTCTCCTTTAATTTACACCCACCCCCATCTATTGGTCCCAAGAATTCCTCTTCCAGGGCTGTTCACAAATGCTAAAGGAACGGGGCAGATTTTATCCACGGTAGGGTCTGGGATTAGAATGATTCACCTGCTTGGTGGTTTAGCGTCAGGAACAATGCTTCCAGATGGAGTGATGGAACGCGCCATCGTTTTGTTGTTTTTGCTTGTTTCTTGTTAATGAGCCAGAGGAGATGGTGCAGCTCAGAGGCCCCCGACACAATGTGTTTACCGACTGGGATTCAGTCTCTGCTCTTTGGAGGAGGCTGACGCATGCTGCTTTCTGAGAAACTGGAGAAGTAAAGTAAACACTATGATTAGTGTCCTTTTTTCATCCGTACAGCAGGGCCATGAAAACCTGAACTGGTTTAGTCCTATCGGATTTAATGTTGGTAGGGCTAATCCAGAGCAATTTTTTACAGCTTTATTATATAGATGAAAAGGGTCAAATATCACAGTGTTTAGGACAGACTCCGCTGTTGCTTAAAAGATGCCTTTGGAGAGTGCGATGATTTTCACAGGAGAATGAACTTGGAGGCTGAGCGAGGTGTGGAGATGTGGTCTGTCGAGTATAGATCACTATGAGTCATTATTACCTCTCCTGGCACTGGCAGCTCTAAGATGAAATTTGTTTCTCTTCCTGATCTAAAACTTGGATTTATAAATTCCTCTTTGAGTTGTCAGAACTTTTTTTCACATGTCACACTCCACGGGCAACCCTCTGAGACTTCTCACATAGGGCTTGGGTCACCCTGGATTTTCTCTTCCTTGCAGGAACTGGGGTGAATAGGAATCTTTCTCAGGATTAGAATAAAGGTTGTTTAATACAAATTAGTATTATAAATCATCAGCCTCGGATATTACTTTTTTATTTAGTTAATAGATGATGAGTAAATACTCTACATCAGTAAAACTAGGAGCCTACCAGGCTGACTGTGAGTACATAGATTCCTTATTAAGATTCAGAATTGTGTCTTTTAAGATGTTTGGATGGGACATGGGTCACATAGAAGAGAATAATCTGTTTCCTGCCTTCTGAATTCCTGGGTGGTCCTTAAGGGAATTGACACAGTCTTCATTTCAGTGCCCTCAGGTTGTCAGCATCTTTAGACTCTTCCTCCCTTCCTTCTGACAGGTAATCCCATAAGCAGGATGAGAGCAAGACATTGTAGCAAGACTTTATAAATGGCCTGATCATGGCATCACTTGTAGCCTTTTGAAAACACCTGTGTCTTTCCTATTTTTGCAAACCCCATGCTGCCCCAAAGTGCCTTGCATTCCAGCCATAAACATTACTAAGCAAGTTCTGAGCGTACTCAGTTCTGCTAGCCTTGGTGTCTCAGCACCTGACATTTTCCCTTCCTGTGCTGGGTCCTCATGCCCTCTTGTTCCTTCTTCACCTGGCTAATTCCTACTCTCCTTGCAGTCCTAAAAGCCTCTTCTCATTTAAGAAAATGCCCCAAACTTTCCTAAGCAGAGCTAGACACTTTCTTCTCTCTCACTCTCTTTCATTTGGTCACGCATCACATGATTTTTGTTCTGATCTTTGCTTGCTTTGCATGAATGGTTTAACTCGTGGGTTCCTGGAGGATAAGGATGATGTCTCATTCATTTTTATGAACAAGGTATTTCTTCATACCCCTTGATCTGTCTCCCATGCTGCTGTCTGGGACGTAGATGCACAATAGGTGCTCAATTAATATTGGATAAATTAATAAGTAAAGACGTGAGTGATTAAAGTCATACTTAGAATTGATCTTAAAAGTTTTGAGAGGATGAAGGCAGCCTCTAAATCTGTAAAGGGGAGTGGATGGGGCATGTGGAGAAGGAAGGCCCCTAAGTTGAACTGCTTGTTTTCTGAAACTTCGCACCAACTAGCTAAAGTGGACTTTCATCTGATTCTTTCCTTTCCATCTATCTACTGCTACTCTGTTCAGGAAGGTCACATGAGAAGCAAGGCGATGTTGGAAATTCATAGCATGGCATCTTACTGCCCCAGCAACTGATGATCCTGGTCCATTTTATATAGTGTTTCAAATTTACAAGTGAAAGATTCACTTTTGTTTCAAAATAAAATGAGGATTCATACAATTTTTATTTTATTTTTAAATGTAGATATGTATCTTTGGTGCCAAAGATAAATAGCAAAGAGCATGGCACTTTTTCTGTGTGTGGAAAGTAGTTATTTTGGATTTCCTAGTCTTCTTGTGCTGGTCTGCCTCATCTTTCTTTCTTCCCCCATTTACTCATCTCACAGAGCTGTGGGCAAACAGTTCCAGGCAAGCTTCTGAGCACTTTTAAAAAAACATTCATCTAAAGTGGGGTTTGGGGGGTGTTATGAAATCCCAGTTTTGTAGGAGAAGAAACAGAGGCTCAGCGAGGCCAGGTGGCTTGCCCAAAGGGTGCACAGCTGTTCAGTGGCACAGCTGGGATTCAAGCTCATTCAAGTCCAGAATCTGTGCTCTTAGCAGCCATGATAAACTCTTCTTCAGAAGTCAATTCTGCTGTAGAAAGGAAAATTTATTTCGAGGGGAAAAATGAGCAGCCAATTTAAAGAATCCCTTAGAAATGCCTCATAAAAGAAAAAAAATAATTTATTTGTAGCTCCAGCCCCTGGTAAATTTTGAATGCTCATGCAATTTGTAGCTCAAACAAATAACCAACTATTTCCTGAAGTGCCTAGTTCTGTAACTTGGTAGTAGTTTCTGGCTATACTTAACCCGTGCAGAAGGTCATGACACATGGCCTAAATGCCTGAGAAATTTAAGTCAAGAAATTTTTATGAAGTAAAACTATTTTATTATTATTATTATTACCCTTTCTTCTTGCTTGGGAAAAATTTTAAAGTTTAAAGCTATCTACACATTATATTTTTCCCTAGAAAGTATAGATGACACAGACAAACGTTAGCTGTCAGAAAGCCACAAATAAAGATGATTTTTTTATGGCATCTGAGAAGAAAGCCATCAGGATGAATGAAATCCAGTAGTCCCACATTTCTGACTCCATGTCTACTGAGATGTCCAGTCTTATAAAGGACTGGTTGTAAAAGGTAGCTGTCTCATGGGGGATCTGGAATAAGATCTGGTAGAAACTTTCATTTAAGTTGAATGGAACACATAAAAGGGAGAGTTCCGTGGAGCTCAGAAAATTGGTAATGATTGATTTACTGCATGTGTAAAGGACTTCAATGACTGTCCTTCCCATAGTTGATTTATTAATTGGTTTATTAAGAAAGTCCTGTAAGTTAATATCTCAGTACCTGTTTGAACAGTTATAAATGCCTAAGTACAGAGCCCACAAATCAAATATGAACACTCCGATACCCAGCCAGAGGTGTTTTAACATCTACGTATCTATCTACCTACCTATCTATCTAATAATTTTCTAAGAAATAATAGTGTGCCTAATTTGAGTAAAATACCATTTTAATTTAATTTTTAAATTTAGATATTTCTAAAGTTGGTCAAGTATTAATTTATAGGGAAATTGTTATATTCTTTCTTGGACTATGTCTCTCTAATTGTGAAATGCACCCATTTCTGACAAAATTTCTTTAGTAATACTCTCCCATTGTATGAGATTCCATGACACCATCATGTGACTGAGTCAGTGACCCTCACATATATAGCTTAATTACCCGTAGTCATATTTCTTAAAGATTTTTCTGACTTTTTTCCAGTAGGAGAAACTTTGTAAAACTATCAAACTCATTATTTTGGCTGATGGACATAATTGAACCTGAACTGTCTTAAAAGTGCCCCTTTTCATTAAAATGAAAAAAGCTACAGCAAGTAAAAGGCATCTATTATATAACTCCTTGGCACGGATCCCTCTCCTGTTAACTAACTCAAGTTTTCAGGAAGCTTGAATTCCTCCAATTCCATTTTAATGCCATTACTTCTCATTCTATGTCAGTGGCAAGTGGAACAGCTGGGCACCATCCTCTGTGATAATAACCTTCCTATAGTTGAAACGTGAATGGCTTTGGACATGGTACTTACAAAAACATCTCCTTGCAAATGATGTAGCCTATTTGGTATTTCCCCCTGTAAATAGCTAGATTTCTTATAGCCAACCCTTCCAGCGACTATCAAATTTTAGCTCTGTTTAGTATAATGCAAGCATTTTCTGCCTCATCTATTCAGGAATGTCTTCCAAGGGGATTTCACAATAAAATTTATTGTGTTTAATTTATGACATACAATGTAAGAAGAATGGAATGCTTTTCTGTTAGGATTTGCATTGATAATGAAAGGTTACCATAGTGCCAGTCTGCTTTTACCAAATTTGCCAAATTCTGAAGGGAATGCCAATTAGAAGGCAGGCGTGCTTTTCCCTACGACAGATTGAGACCAATGCGTTGTGTTGGGGACTCATCGCTGTTGGCCAGACCCTACTTCTAATTAGGGGAGAAGGCAAACGCCAGATCAAATAGAGTGCTTATGAAGTGATATCAATCATTCTGGGCAATAGCCACACCCCAGGAAAGCTGAGGAAGTGATTCAGTCTTTCTGAGGTCATCTTTTCTGTTAGGAGCCGTGTAGCCAAAAAGTCTGAAGAGGCTCACATTTTGCTCTCTTTAGGAAAAAACAACATTGATTTTAGAGGCTTTTGTTACGGAGGCCAGGGGGGTTTTCTCACTGCAGCACAGAGGAAGCTGCATTTGGATTGGGAAGCCAGACATTTCTTGGCCTGTGTTTCTCCCTTGAATGGGATTCAATGTGCCCCCCTTCACCTCTCCAACCCCCCAACAGCTAGAAGCCCCACCTCCTCCCTTGACCATATGGGGAAGCTGGCTCCGTGGCTGTTATTCTACGGACTCCAAGTTCACGCAGCTGTTCATTCCCTGCTTAATGTACTGGTAATTACAGCAATGTGCTCTTCTCTTTTCCAATCATGTAACTTTTTCTAATGGAAAGTGATTTGTTTTTTAACAACTTCCATGCATTCTGTTCTTTAATAAGAAAGGGTGCCTTGTGTCACTGAGGGGTTGATTTCTCTATAAAAAGCAAAAGTCTCTATCATCTATATCAGTTCCCAACTCCATAGGGGGCTCCCTAGCTCTAGCCAAAAGTGGGGTGGGGGAGAAGATTAAAGTGGGTGTAACTAACTTGATATGAATAGGTCAGTTGGGAAACAAAGCAAGCTCATGCCTTCTGCACATGGAGGTGGTGAAAGAACTTTTTTTTGTTGTTGTTAATGGAAAACTGGGAAAAATCAAAAGTACAAATTGAGCTCTGCTTTCATGGTCCAAATTCAATGTGCTCTCAGGGGATTTTAAAAACAAATATCTGAAGAGCTTTTCACTTATCTCAGTTCTCTCTTTTGGAGCATGTAGATTTTCTGCTTTGATGTTTGGGTTTGGGTGGGGACTCAAATGATAGCAAGAGATACATCCTTTCCCTTCAGCCTGCCAAGCTCCGGGGTGCAGATCAAACATGTGTTTGCTTACACGATCATTCCATTTGCGGGTAAAATGTATCAGCCTTGGAATCTCGGTCCTAGTATCTCCCTAAAAGGCCAGGCGAATCCCACAGGATAATTTTTAAGTTAAAAAATAAATAACCATTTTTGAAAGCATTTTTAAAAGCAAAATATTTGCAACTCCTTATAATATTACATTTTGATGCTTTTATTTCCCCTCCCCCCAGTGGGTAAAATGGGGACTTCTATTTTATTATTTATTTAAATATATTTTTATTGATTTCAGAGAGGAAGGGAGAGGGAGAGAGAGATAGAAACATCAATGATGAGAGAGAATCATTGATTGGCTGCCTCCTGCATGCCCCCTATTGGGGATCAGCCCACAACCAGGGCATGTGCCCTTGACCAGAATCGAACCTGAGGCCCTTCACTCTGCAGGCTGAAGCTCTATCCACTGACCCAAACCAGCTAGGGCTCTATTTTATTTTTTTAAATTTATTGAGGGTATCCTCCTTGCCTCCCCGCACTGCCCCAGTTAGGAAGCATTTGTCGGAAAGCACACCAAGTCAAATCCCTGTGTGTAGATGGAAACACTAGTTCTATGTGACACACAATTTGATCAGAAGGATGACAGGAAATTTTTTTTATATGAACATTCAAACTTTGATGAAGTTGCAAGGATAACAGATGATGATTACAAATTAGATAGGCCTCATTTGACATTTGAAAAATTCATATAATTTAAGATTTAACTAAAGTTATAAAATATGTATTCTGAGCCCCAAATCCTTTGGTGCTAAAATGCATCCATATCTTCTAGGGGCATTAATTGGATTACTTGTGTACTACTTTTATGCTAATTATAATTGGTGAAAACATCATTGCCAGAAATCGCCTGGCTGTCCTCTGCCCCCCTTGTCTAGCCCTCCATCCAGAAGGCTTTCATTTTTTTCTTATGGATTTCTTTGGAAATTTTATTACACTAAAGTGAGAAAATTAAAAATATTAAAATTGAACATTGGAACTAAATAATTTCTGATTTTGTAATAACTTGGCCAAAACAGTTGCTTTGCTTAAGAACCCAGCAGTCACTACTGCAGTAGAGAGGCACTTTTGTCCTGTGACATCTTTTCTTAAAAGCTCCACATGTGACAAAGGCTAGCGAGGGTGACTGTATTTCATTCCTCACACATGTACATGAGTCTAGATCAGCGGTTCTCAACCTGTGGGTCTCGACCCCTTTGGGGATCGAACGACCCTTTCACAGGGATCGCCTAAGACCATTGGAAAGCACATATATAATTACCTATTGTTTTTGTGATTAATCACTATGCTTTAATTATGCTCAATTTGTAACAATGAAAATACATCCTGCATATCAGATATTTACATTACGATTCATAACAGTAGCAAAATTACAGTTATGAAGTGGCAACGAAAATAATTTTATGGTTGGAGGTCACCACAACATGAGGAACTGTATTAAAGGGTCGCGGCATTAGGAAGGTTGAGAACCACTGTCAGTGGTCGGCAAACTCATTAGTCAACAGAGCCAAATATCAACAGTACAACGATTGAAATTTCTTTTGAGAGCCAAATTTTTTAAACTTAAACTATATAGGTAGGTACATTGTTATTAACTTAATTAGGGTACTCCCACGGCTTAGGAAGAGCCACACTCAAGGGGCCAAAGAGCTGCATGTGGCTCGCGAGCTTCAGTTTGCCGACCACGGGAGACTAGATCAACTCAGTCCATTTTGATAAGGACCTTGAAACTGGTCAAGTGATGGTCTGGTGTGTGTCATCTTGGTCTTCATCATCCTGGTTCTACATCACCCTGATTCTATGATTGAAGGTCAGCAAATCTCCCTGAACTGGGATGACTGAAGGTCCGAGTTTGTATCTTCTGAAGTTAGTTCCTAGGATTCTTATAAACATGCTGTTTATCTGCAAGCTACATAGTAGTCAGACTCAGCATTTACAGATACAGTGTCAAAGAATGGTGAGGTGGGTTATAATTCCCCACTGCTACATTTATATGAAGGTGCTAGTTCTATGTAGATAATCCCAAAAGACTCTCTGGAACTACAGAATCAGGGAGAGGAGATAGAACTTTGCTGGATCCACCCGAAACAATGGCTGTGACTGGTGTTCCTCTCTGTTCCTCCTCTTTTCTTTTTGTAAAATTTGTTTTAAATTTTTTAAATAATTATTTTATTTTTTTATTATCGAGGTAAATTGACAAATAAAATTGTAAGATACTTAAAATGTACATTATGATGATTTGATATGTGTGCGAAAGAATTCCTTCCATCTAGTTAGTATATAATACTTCACATATTATTTATCTTTCTTCTTCTTATGGTGAGAATATTTATTTCACTCTCTTAGCAAATTTCAATTACACAATACATTGTTATCAACTATAGTCACCATGTTATATATTAAATCCTCAGACCTTATTTATTTTATAGCTTGTCCACCTTTCTTCTAAACACACACACCTGGAATCTCTATAATTTAGGGTACTTTAAAATCTTCAAAGATGTGATAGCAAATATTAATTCACACTCAAAGCAATTATTTTCCAGGTGTTATAGAAACAGGGTATATTTGAACCTGAACCCATCCATATGGTTGTTCTTTAAAGACTAGTTCTAAATTGTACACTTCGTTCCTATTGGCTTTATCAAATATGATGACTCATGCGAGCCCAGGTGAGTTCCTGAATACCTGACTCGAGGACCTCCTATACACCTAAGCATTTGGTCAGTTTTAAGATAGTCTGATTGACAACATTTTAGACACAGAGCACTGTTTAAAGAAAATATCACAGGCACACCGCTCATCCATAAATGCTCACTTCTGAGGCCAGGTTTCTCTCGGAAGGTACAGGAGGCTCTGACTGAGATCATTAGAGATTCAGCCTTGCACCCCAAACATGATAGAGCGGGGAGTCGGAGGGGGATTTTGTTCTGAGCAGGAGCAAAAAGACAGTGTCCTTGACATCAGTCATGCAGGAATTAAGGAGCAGAGTTGACAGCACTAACCTCGAGTGCTTTCCCCTGAGGACTCTGCTGTTTTCACAAAGGCCTCGGAAGGCCAGGCTATGAAAGGTGGAAATGTAAACACAGCACACCAATTGCCCTTTGGTCTGAGAGAGAGCCCCACAGGCTTCCAAGGAAACGGTTTCTAGGATTCCAAAGTCGTACCAGACAGTGATTTTATAGGAGAGACAAACCAACCGAATGTAGAACGCAGCGGGTAGTGAATCAAATCCAACATCATTCCCTGGTGGGGTGAATGCAATTAAGTCCTTCAGGAGCCAGAGGGTTGCCATCATCTGTGGCTGCTGGGGTCTTCACTCATGCTCATTACCAGTGGTTTACCAGATAACAGTCCCTGCCAGGTCTGATATGCTAAGGTGGCCCTGCCTTTGAAGAGGAGGCTGTGGTGGACATGAGGGAGAGGGGATGGAGGAGACTGTGTTTTCATTTGCTGAGTTTGACTGTTCATCCCAGATAGTCACACCTGAGACCAGAAGCCCACTCCATGCTTGACTTCTCTAATATACCAAAGAGATCTGTGTCAACTCACCTTAAGAAGCAGGTGAAGGGGCCTAGGCCATAAAAACAAGGTGAGAGAAAGGAGTTATTATAATAACATTAAATATTATTGCCACCAGCCAGAGACTAGTTCTATGCGATGAACTGACTGGAGCACAGCTCATGATGTGATCAAAATACAATGTTATGTTATTTATCTATCTAGTTAGCTAGTTCGTTGCTCACTTGTATTTTAAAAATGTAATCCCTGACAGTAATCTCATCTTGCTTGGAATGAAAACTCTGAAATGTCTACGAATTTGCTACTCCCTTTTGGTCCTATAATCACTTTATATCACACAGTCTCAATTTAGAAAATGAAATGTCCTGTTCAAGACATTAGCCAAAACTGTAGCTTGTTATGACATCAAATATCAAGTCTTCTCCCTTCCCAGCTTGTACCTGCTTCTGACTGGAAATCTGCAAAGGGAGAGGGGCCATGGAGGCAAGGTTTCAGATACACTGATTCCCTCTGTTTTTTTTTTTTTTTATAGAGCATTCTTCCTCTCCTTCCAAAAGCTTACCAGCCTGTGTCTGTCTTTCAAGTCACAGCAGTCAGGGAGACAGAGGAAGTATCTTGCTTGAGCTGGGCCTCTCCTTAACAAGCTTCAAGTTTTCTGGGTTTAACCGATGACTCAGGTTGACTTTTTCCTCAAGAGTTCTTTGGGGTGCAGAGGAGCCCACTCCGCAGTCCCCTTGACCTAGGCAGCTGCATCTCTAATTAAAATTGCAAAGCCTTGCAGCATCCAGGAACATGGCATTCATTTCTGTCTCCTCCACCTGGGATCCCCAGCCATCTAGTTGACCTTATTGGAAAGACTTGAGGGCTCCAACTTGGTTTTTTCTCCCATGTAGTATACATAAGTGAGACACATATGCACCCTTACTCCAGAACTGTGGCGTTCAAGCAGGTCCACCATAGGGCAGCTACCCTTACTCTCCTGACTCAGAAGAGTCATTATGTGTTCATCCCTCACCAGGTTTGGAACAAATGGGATACCACCATTCTTTCTCCCAAGACAGGTCTGCAGTGTATTCTCTTGTCATCCCCTCTTGAGGCAAATGAAGAGATGTAAGAATCATGCAACAGATTTTTATCCATTTTCTTTGCAAAATGTGTTTAAGAAAAACTCTTTTACATATACTTTGATATCTGATATTAATTACTGGGAGGACCTCATTCAAGCTAAGTCAGGAAGAACCCCCATTTTGACCTCCTATTGAATTTGTAAAAGAAATTGTGCATGAGTAAAATTGGACGAAAAAAAAATATTGATTTTCTGTGTTCTTCCATCCTTGGCTTTTCCATATGCACATCAACCTCTCCACTCATCCTTTTTATAAGTTCTTTTCACCAGTAAATATAAAACCTACGGTGCCTAACAGAGGACAATGTTATCGCATCTACCACCACCCGCTTCTCAAGCAATAGACATTTTAAGCCTCTCATCTCTATTGAAATTCTCGACCACAAGAAACTTATCCTGAGCGCCCAGCAATGTAAAAGGCAAGAGGTTGTGCTTGAGTCTCTCTCAAGTACTGTGTAGAGTTCTAATTGAAGAAGGTGACAAACACAATTCCCTACCCTAGAAGAGTTCAAGATTTATTCTAGTTATTTTCACTAGAATCTTAAACAACACCTAGTTTTGCCAAAACATTTTTATCACCATGAAAAATTCATTTTTCAACATAACTAGGAATTTATAGTATATATTGTGATGTCTGTCAGAACAACTGAGTCTAAAGATTAGGTTGGGTATGTGGGATGGGATAAAACATACTCCTCTAGCTCAGAGGTAATCCAATGCCACAGAAAGGATCCCTTTTTACTACAGCCCTGAGAATTTTTTACTTCTTTGTGCTTATACTTTTTTTATAAGACAAAGTCAGGAAAATACACTTTTTTACTCAACACTCCAAATAGTACTGAAAGAATACCAAGTAAAGAGAGTTATAATGCAATGTATTAAAGATTGCTCTTAAAGGAACTGGCATTCACCTTTTAATCCATTCAGTGTCACCCCAAATTCCAGTACTAGTAGCACAAGAAGTTTAACAACCACAGGTTCAATCATTATTAAAGAAAGCATTAAAAACTCATTTGGATTGAGCTGTTAATTGTTGGTTTTAAGGTTAATGGTTGACATTAGCTTTTCTTAGCATCCTGGAATAACATTTGCATTTTATGTTTTTTAAAAAACTCAAATGTCCTTAAATCTGAAGGACCTGGTTAGATAAACATTTGAGAAACCATGGAAAGCCAGCTATGGAGATTTCTTGATAGGGTGACTATGAGTAGTAGCCAATACCTCCCAGTAAAGACACATACCTAAGTCTAGTGTTAGTACTTGGGAACAATAGAGAAAGCATCTATGGAAAAATGAAAATGACGTTTACTTGAAAGACAGTGTTTGACTGCTCCATCTCTTTAAAGAGTGTTATACCTCAGCCAATAAAAATCAGTTTTGGAGGATTTAAATATTTAACCGTTCTTTATGAAAAGATATGACATTGAATTTTTTAACATGATCTTTTAGCTTTGAGTCTATTTTCCATTTTTAATTTAATTTGAATTTATTGGGGTGTCATTGGTTAATAAAATTATAGAAGTTTCAGGGGTACAGTTCTATAATACGTCATCTGTACATTGTATTGTGTGTTCGCCATCCCAAGTCAAGTCTCCTTTCATCTCCATTTTATCTCCTCTTTACCTTCTCCTACCTCCCTCACCCCCTTTTTCCTCTGGTAATCATCGTACTGTTTTCTGTCTATGAGCTTTTAGAAATTATCCTGTGGTATGTCGCTGACTTGGAGACAATATGTCAAAACAAAACAAAAATTGGTCATGCATGGCCAAGAACTGATAAAACTCCATCTGGTCTGGTCTCTATGATGGGCCTCCATAGAGAAAGCCCCAAGAAGAACCTTCCCCTCCTCACACTGCTCACCCACCACAAGCTGCTGAAATGTGGGATAGATAACAATTCTTCTTCAGTGCCTTGTCAAACCACACTGGAGCCAGGGGCAGAAGGTACACCTTACACATCCTTAAAACAATATCCTCCCATAATTTGAGCCACACAGAAAAAGCTAAATAAGGTTCCACAGTCAAAACAATGACTACAAATAAAGCTCTGGCCCTAGCCAGTTTTGCCCAGTGGATAGAGTGTCAGACTGTCAGAATGAAGGATCCTGGGTTTGATTTTGGTTAAAGGCATATACCTAGGTTGCAGGCTCGATCCCCAGCCCTGGTTTGGCACATATGGGAGGCAACCAATCAATGTGTTTCTCTCACATTGGTGTTTCTCGCTCTCTGTCTCTCCTTCTTTCCACTCTCTCTAAAAATCAATAAAAAATATCCTCAGGTAAGGATTAAGAAAAAATAAAATAAAGCTCTGCATTGCCCAATATGCTTTTTACCATTGTGTACCCTCAGAAACCAGCCCAGCACTGGCAGCCAGGGACCCGAAATAGAGGACTGATTGGAAATAACTTCTAATTCCTAGTAACACAGGATCATAAAACAAACAACAGCAGCCTGTCTTGATTTAAAATTCTGATATTTCATTCACATGGATTTCCCAAATTATTGCAATCAGTATTATTTATTTTGGTTACTGAGTATTTTGAAGACTCTTTGTTCTGCATCTGAAGCAAGTACATCACTTGCCTCATCTTAGTTCTGGATTCTGTTTTGTTGCAATTTGAGCATATCTAGATCTGAGTTTAAAAAAACATCAAGCCCTGACCGGTTTGGCTCAGTGGATAGAGCGTTGGCCTACGGACTGAAGGGTCCCGGGTTCGATTCCAGTCAAGGGCATGTACCTTGGTTGTGGGCACAGCCCCAGTAGGGGGTGTGCAAGAAGCAGCTGATCGATGTTTCTCTCTCATCGATGTTTCTAACTCTCTATCCCTCTCCCTTCCTCTCTGTAAAATATCAATAAAAAAAAATCAAAACCTGCCCATGGAGCCAAAGGGTGTCCTTCAATGGAAATCTCATGGTCAGTCTATAGAAGCTGTTTCCTTCTTTGTTTGGTCAACAAGCAATATACATCTATACTAATAAAAGGGTAATATGCTAATTAGACCAGTCGACCAGCCATCTTCTGGACGTCCAACTTCCTTCCATACAAAGCCATGGTGGTGGGGGCTGAGGCAGAGGCAGTTAGGGGCAATCAGGCCAGCAGGGGAGGGCAGTTGAGGGCGAGATCAGGTCGGCAGGGGCGAGCAGTTGGGGGTGAGATCAGACCGGCAGGGGGTTAGGGGAAACCAGGCCAGCAGGGGAGGAGTGATCAGGCATTCAGGCAGAGGCAGTTAGGGGTGATCAGGCAGGCAGGCAGGCAAGCGATTAGGAGCCAGCAGTCCCAGATTGTGAGAGGGATGTCCAACTGCTGGTTTAGGCCTGATCCCTCAAGGGGTCCCAGATTCAAGAGGGTGCAGGCTGGGCTGAGGGAACCCACCCCCCTATGCATGAATTTAGTGCACCAGGCCACTGGTCTTGTAATAAATGAGAATGTTAAATCCTCCTTAGCCAAATTCAGTGATCAGAAAATGGTCAGAAGTCCAGAAAAAAAAAAAGGCAAGATTATTTGTAAAGGTTTTAGAGGTTATTTAAAAGATTTAAAATATATAAGTATATTTTAAACATACTTTTGTGGCAGAGGATAATTTTCAGAGGTGAGTCAAAGTTAGGGCAGGTTCCCTATCTCTGACCCTAGCTTATCACTTTCTAACTTTTGTTCCTTAGCTTCTGATGTCAAGTTGCCTGATAAATACTTTATGTTGAATGCAAGTCAGATTTCCTAAGCTTTCCAGAAAGTTAGTTTATAAATTAAAAAAATAAGAGGATAAAAACATGTATGAAATTAATAGAACATTGAATTGAGTAAAAAAAAAAAACACACACACACACAACAACAACAAACACCCTTTGGGGAAGGTGGGGGGTGGGGGGGCAATGAGGGGATAAGGACAATATGTACTACCTTAATCAATAAAGAAAGAAAGAAAAAAAAACACCCTCTCTGAATATGTACTATAAAATGATTCTCAGAATTGAAATCCATAAAACTAATAATTTAGAGTCCATTGATATTACCAGGAAATATCTTTGAACAGGTATGGCTGTTTTGCAGGATGACAATATAAAAAATTGAAGGGGTACCACAAAATCTACTATGCTGTCATGCTCATCTTTTATATATGTATTATCCATTGGGTAATTTAAACTTTTATTATTACTACTAGAGGCTCGGTGCATGAAATTCATGTACTGGAGGGGTGTCCCTCAGCCCAGCCTGCAACTTCTCCAATCTGGGACTCCTTGAGGGATGTCTGACTACCTGTTTAGGCCCAATGCCACAGGGATCGGGCCTAAACCAGCAGTCGGACATCCCTCTCACAATCCGGGACTCCTGGCTCTCAACTGCTCGCCTGCCTGCTTGCCCCTAACTGCTTCTGCCTGCCAGCCTGATCACCCCCTAACCACTCCCCTGCCAGCCCGATTGCCCCCAACTGCCTTCCCCTGCTGTCCTGGTCCCCCCCAACTGCCCTCCCTCCCCTACAGACCTGGTTGCACCTAACTGCCCTCCCCTGCAGGTATGGTCCCTCCAAACTGACCTCCCCTGCTGGCCTGGTCACCCCCAACTGCCCTCCCCTGCTAGCCTGATTGCCCACAACTGCCCTCTCCTGCCGGCCATCTTGTGGTGGCCATCTTGTGATGACATAGGGGCGGCCATCCTGCAACCACATGGGGTGGCCATCTTGTGCTAAGGCATGATGGTCAATTTGCATATTACCTCTTTATTATATAATATTTCTTTTTTCAATAATCTAATACATTTACAATCTTCTATTTAATTTTTTTAAGTTTTGAATGTTGTTGATTTTTTTAGAAAGTTGCAGTAAAACACACATAAAATTGATCACCTTAGCCATTTCTAACTGTACAGTTCAGTAGTGTTAAGTATATTCAAATTGAATTTTTTCACCTTGCACAAATGAAACTCTGTATCCATTTAGCAGCAACATCCCCTAGCCTCTAACAACCGCATTCTGATTTCTCTTTCTTTGAATTTGAATACTCTAGATACTTCATAGAAGTGCAATCATACAGTATTTACCTTTTTGTGACTGGCTCACAAACTGAAGGGCTTGGGATTCTCATATACTAAGCTAAGATAATAAGATAATATGCTATTCTTTGTCCCTGAAATTCTGAAAATGCCTAGGGCAAAGCAATCTCCTCTGATCCTCTGGACTGATTGATCCTTTAAAGGATTCTATGAAACCTTCATGGACTCACCTGGGCACCTTTTGGAATAATCACTAAATACATCCATGAAAGCAGCTCTCTAAGCATCTGTAGTTCTAGGGGAATGTTTCACCTTCAAATGTCCTGCAAACACAGATTCAAGTCCCACCCCCATATAGCTGGTTTTTCTTTCAAACTCCCAACCATATTTTCATGGGAATGTACAATTCTGAGAAATGTATTCAGTATTTCTCATTGTATTCAGGTCTAATAATATTTCTTAGACTGCTTGATGCCTTCCCTGATTTCTGACCATATCATAGAGCAGCCATTTAGCTCATATCAATTATTCTCATTTAAATTTTTCACATAGAACTTCCCACTTTGTGTGTGTATGGTTATTTGTTTGCTCCCTGACCTAGACTGCAAACTCCATTAGTGTTAGAAGCTTTCCCATCTCTTCCTTTTAGTATTCCTGGTGCCTAGAATATTGCCTGGTGATACTCAATAAATATTTGTCAAATAAATAAATGAAACTGAGTCAGTAAACTTTGTTTCCATTCAGCTGACAGTGGAGATCCAACATTAGGCTGAGGAATTTGGACTTTATCCTGTGGATGGTGGGAGTTCAAAAGAGTTGTAATCTGGGCAGTGAAAGGAGAAAAAGTGCATTTTAGAAATTTATTCTGGGAGCTGAATGGAAGATAGATTGCAGAAAGCAGAGCTGGGGGCATGGCAATTAGTTAGAAGAATTAATAAGATAATAATAGCCTAGACAGAAGACTAAACAATGAGAGTATCAGTGAGTAGAAAAAGGAGTGGACAGTGATGAGACTGACTGAAAAGGAGAATGATAGGACTAAAGGACTCACTGGATTTGATGAATAATGAGGAGGAAAGAAGATAAAATGATCCCCGTTTGGGGGCTTGGACAATTACTTATATAGGAGTGCTGGATGATAAGCAGTTTTGAAAGAACAAAATAATGAATTTGACTTGAACAGTTTGAGTTAAAAGTCCTGGTAGAACATGTCGTTTGAGGTGGCAAAAAGCAATTAAATACATGGAGTTGGTACTGAGAAAATAGGTAAGAACTGGAGGTCAAAATTTTGAGTATCTGCACAAAGGTGATAGTGAAGGACTGGGCAGGGATGAGGTCAGACAGAAAGAGTAAAAATCTTGACCAGAGAGGGACAACCATGTCAGGATTATCCAAGGTGCCTTTTCAAATGAGACATAATTTGCCTTGTCCAATCTGGTTTTATAGATGTAATGTTGTGTTGCATATTGGGGTTCTCAGTGTACTAGGCTTGAAACAGGCTTGAGAACCAATGGGCTTGGAATGATACATGATGACCAAGAAAAGAACCCTGGAAAACAATTTTAAGAGTTTATCCACAAGGAAGAACTTGGTAAGGATATTGAGATATATCACTACAAGATGTAGGAGAATAAACACAAGGAAAGCAAATGAACAAAAGAACAACAAAGAAATGTCCTTAAAACTCTGGGTCTTGATATGTTCAAGAAGCAAGAATGGTCATTAGTGGTGGATGCTGATAAGTCAAGCAAAACAGACACTTAGGGGTCACTATTGAATTTGATAATTGACCTTGGTGAGAGCAGCCAGATTTAATGGTGAATTTATCAGTGAGCAGAACATAAGGAACTAAAGACAATGAATTATAGTTTATAACTCTTTTAAGAAGTGTGGGCTGTGAAAAGCGTGAGTGATAAGATCCAGGTATGAAGAAAAATTGTTACGTACTATCTTTTCAGATGAGGCTGAAAGACATGAAGCTCAGTGGAAAGGGAGAGTTTGATGGTCCATTGGAAGAGAGTTATAAGGGATAAAACAGGAGAGTAGCTACAAATATCAGAACCTCATACTCAACAAGTCTCACCTAAAAGTCTAGGGATATAACTAAGGGTTTTAAACTAGATGCACAAGGGATTATGTTTTAAAAACTGAAAACAAAAAAAACTATGGAGCATTATGGCAATTAGATTAGCTAAGGGCAAATAGATGGCAGAAAACCGGCTAGGAGGCTTTTGTAGTGATATAAGTGAAACATTATAAACTAGGTCAGTGGTATTGCAGGAGAAGAGTGGAGGTTGAACTGAACAAATATTTGGGAATGAAAATCAATATGAACTTTCGAGAGCTTGGAGGTAGAAAGTGATGAAGAGGAAGGTGCTTAGAGAGCATCCAGGTTGAGGTATGTTGAAATTGTGGTTCAAAAGAAATTTGCAGGTAGATGTTCAAGGAAATATTGAGAAGGAGCTCAATAGAAAGAGCTGGAGTAGTTGTGCATTATTGGAGAGACTTTGGTAAACGCTCTTCTGGAATGAAAGGAAAGCAGATATTGGGTTACAAATATGGGAAATGTATTTGAAGAATATCCAAAGAAAAGCATTTGTAAAGAAGACTGGAGTGCTAAGATTAGAGAAGTAGGATCTAAACTAGAAAAGATTAGTATCTTTGAGACCCAGTGTAACTGGCAGAGTTGATGGTCAATGACTATTTATTAAGTCCAATTGACTTGATGACATTAAGTAGGACCAAGAAGGACCAATAACACCAAGATGATCAATTTAAATATGAGTTCAGAAATGTCTGTTTAGCACAATGGGGATCAATGGATATCTTATTGGCCAATTTTTTAAAAATTATGGTCTCAATGGAAACAAAATTTCAGTGGTTACAGATAGAAAAGATTGTGTGGAAAATTAAGACAAAATGTGTCCTGTAATCTTTTTGGGTTTTGCCTAAAACCTTATGCTATTATAGTTCTGAAAAATTTTATAGAATTATTAGTAGAAATTTAAGATATATAATTTATGATCATATGAATTTGATAACTTCTACATTTTTTTTCTTAAAAATGTTCCTTAAGTAGAATGTAGATCAATAGAATGTAGAACAGGATTCTAATGCATGTCTAGCATGATGGGCTCATGTAAGTGTGCCTTATCAGACGAGCATTGTGGAATCCATTTGGAGTTATTTTTGAATTTATTTTTCAAATAATTATTTGATTAAAATATTAAATAAGCTAACGTTTATTAAAGACTAACTTCTTGCCAGGAATTATAGTCAGTATTTTATAGAGATAATCTCATTTACTTCTCATGTCACTTAACCAGTGAGTACTAATAATGTTCTTATAAGTGATAAAACTGAGGTACAGAAAAGTAATCTGTTAACTATGGCCTAGCTGATAAGCTCACTTGCCCATGAGCCTGACAAATGCACCTGTGGTCTTACCTTCTGTACCTCAGTTTCTCCTGCAATTTTGCACATTCCCCATGTGCTTTAACACACACACACACATACACACACACACACACACTACCAAAAAAATGTGTTTCTAAAGTAATTTTTCTTTCAAGAAAATCAATTAATGAAGTAAGTTAGGAAGAGAAATAAAACATTTCAATTTCATAACCCCATACAAAACAGTCAAAATTTTGAATTAGCAGTTCATTTTTGCCAAAACCAGGTGAGTGTCTGAAAATCTCTTGTATTGGGGCTGGCAAAATTTGTTTGTGTTTTTACTGTGAATGTTGCTATGTCAGAATTTTTTAAGCAGGTAATTTTATGTACTAGGACTGGTCTCTGAGTATTCCAATTAATTATTTTTCCAAAATTGAATTCTGCCAATTTATACAAACAACTACAGCTTATGTGAAACATTACATTGCATTTTTAGCACCTTCGGTTTAAGTTGCAAAATTCCATGACACCACTCGGTAGTTTGGAATGCTCTTGGTAAAGTAAGGGCTTATCAATAGACCGTGCCTCTTAATATTTACTGAGAAACATTGAACCAGCATCTTGTAAATATTTATCACTCATATGCAGTGAAAACAGTAAAATAATTAGACAAGAGCAGGGTAGTCACTGATACACATTTCATAATTCCATATAGCTGCATCCAAATATTTAATAAAATATCATTGCTCATTTTATCTCAAATTCTGGTACATTGTTTGCAGGGGAAAAAATTAGAAGGCATTGAAAATATTCTTGGAAATGTGGATGTTTCCCCAGCTGGTATTTAACTATATCATTTGCTTTATTTTTCTATTTATGTATGTTTCTATCTATCTATCTATCTATCTATCTATCTATCTATCTATCTCACTATCATCATCATCATCATCATCATCATCAGTCTATCATTTATTTATCACATACTTCCAAATATGTCATATACATGGTACAAGCAGAAAAAGCAGAAACATTAGAGTTGAGTGTAATTATACCTGTATCTATCTATCCACAAACAAAACTGATACACAATCATTACAGCTTCCACCATGTGGTAGAATTGACTAGCTGCAGATGATTCATGAGGGAATCAAGTGAGTGACTCAGGTTTCCAGCAGTCACTGCTACTGTGAGCTCTAGCTGACAGGCGCCACTGTAGTTACAGGTAAGGAGCTGTTACTGATGGCTCGCACTTCTGACATGTAGCCACAACCATTCTCTCACATCTTAGAGTTGATATCAGGAGAACACTAGACATTCTTGTTCCTGAAAGTGCTACTAGGATTCCAAAGCCAGAGATGTAATGTACTTATGTAATCTTTCTAGGCCTGGTTAATTTCTCTCTCTTCCAAAGAGCTTCCCCTCTCCTTGTAGCAGAGACGATGCTGAATGGCTCTCAGACGGGTTTCATTTTCTTTGTGGGCACACAGAAGGAAAACATTTTGCACTCTGAGTCCCTTAGAGCAATTGAATTCTGGCTTATAGGATGCCTAAGTCATACAGGTTAGCAATTATTTTACATCACATAGTGTATTCTTTTTCTCTTAAGAAAAATGATCAAATCTTTTGATAATAAGAATGTGCTTTTTTTTTTAAAGATACTTGGCCAAATGTATGAGTAAAGGTATTTCTAATAGTTTAAAAGATAGTTAATGGCGGGATGAGTGAGAAAGGTGAAGGCGAAGATAGTCAATAATATTATGGTAGGTTTGCATGGTGACATGATTACTACAATTAGTGGGGTGATTACACTGTAACGTATGAAAGTGCTGAATTACTACATTGTACATCTGAAACTAAAATAATTAATATAATATTGCATATCAATTATACTTAAATTTAAATAAAACTGCTTATATTTATGCTATTTTATTATTTTTCTTTTTCTATAAAATATATTGTATTGATTTCAGAGAGGAAGGGAGAGGGAGTGAGATATAGAAACAACAATCATGAGAGAGAATCATTGATTGGCTGCCTTCTGCACTCCTCCTACTGGGGATCGAGCCCACCACCAGGGCATGTGCCCTTGACCAGAATTGAACTCAGGGTCCTTCAGTCCATGGGCCGATGCTATATCTACTGAGACACACTGGCTAAGGTTTATTTAATATTTTTTTCTACTGAAATGACATTTCAAGTTTAAATATGCACACTACATTCTGAAAGGTCTTTTTTATTTTCCAATAGATGTCTCTGTCTGGGATGATGTCATGGATCCCACATCAGCTTAGGGAACACATAGAGACACTAAGTTGGGATAGGAGACTGACTGGAGCACAGGTGTTACTTAAGGCTAAAGGAGCCGAAACCGGTTTGGATCAGTGGATAGAGCATCGGCCTGCGGACTGAAAGGTCCCAGGTTCAATTCCGGTCAAGGGCATGTACCTTGGTTGCAGGCATATCCCCAGTAGGAGATGTGCAGGAGGCAGCTGATCGATGCTTCTCTCTCATCGATGTTTCTAACTCTCTATCTCTCTCCCTTCCTCTCTGTAAGAAATCAATAAAATATATTTTTAAAAAAAGGCTAAAGGAAATAAAAAGATTTTGCTTTGTGTTGTTTTACTTTAACAGATGGATTGAAGATGCCCCAAAGAGCAGACAGCAACTGAATTTTACTGGTAAGTCAACCAGCTGGGCCTGGGTTGTTCCCAGGTACCATTATTGCTTCCTCTGGGATCCAGCCTGTGCAGGTCAGTCATGTGGCTTCAATTTCCTTTCTGGAGGCCAGCACACAGCACTTCAATCGCCTGGTGTTGTGTTGCAGAAGGAAGTGGGGTCATTGAGGCATGTCTGGACAGCAGGTGGCAAAATGCAGCAAAAAGATGAATGACAATTGTTTTCAGTGGGCTGCCCCTGTGCTTGGGGTGGTTAAGGGGTATGTCTGTGTGAAATAGAGCCAAACGCCACCCCTAAGCTCCTCTTATTTTGTTCTCTTTTCTCAGTCCCACACCACATGTATCATTTGCAAGCTTTTTTCATTGGAAAATATGAAATTGTCATGTACGATTTATCTGAAAGTTCTAAATGTGGTAGCAATCAGTTAATTCTAATTGTTATTTTCACTGATCTTACATTACTTTTCCCCTTTTCTGGCAAAAAACACACACACAAAACAAACAACAAAAAACAAAACACACACACATACACACACACAAAACACAGAAAAACAAACCTCAACTGTCCCTTGGGAACCCATTCTTTCCATTTCTTAGAGTCAGTTGATGGCTGGGGTGCAAATGTTGACTAGGGTAGGGCGAGGCACCTAGACTTGGCCAATCCAAGCTTCAAATCCCCCTAAATCACAGTAAGTATTTCATATTTCCAAACATAGTGAATTTGTGTTTTTGTGCTGTAGAGACTAGGAAGAGATGTTCTCTTATTCTATTGGAATTGAACTGGGGAGAACATATGGAGAGACACACTGCTAGCTTCTTCCCACCACCTGCAGTCTGAGGATGAAGACAGCACTTGGAGTCGAGCAGAGACATACTAAGCCAAAAGAAAGAGAGAAACATCATCCCAATAGCATAATTTTAACCCCTTCATTTTTCTCCCTTTTTTAGTTTTAGTTTATTTTCTTATAGTAGATTGAATGCTAGTTTATGTCTCCCATTTCGAAAACAAAATTATAATATAGCACTACAGTGAAGCTCTTCTTGAAATTCCAACAACACACATTTGGGAAATTTATCAGGAACTTGTTTATTAGTTCTTTTTTGAAGGGAGAAATTAAGTGCAATCAAAAATAAAACTTCTCAGGAATGCAAATTTAGGTATGTTTTAAATTTTGGTATGCATCATTTCAGACTTTGGTATGTATTCCGAGCAAAATACCTATCAGTGGGTCTGTCAGTACACAGTGCTAATGATGCTACCTATGGTGAGTGTGCTTTACCATACTCAAAGGTATTTTCATAGTTTTGCCTGTCTGTTTTGGAAAAAAAATATATGGTTGGTCAAAGGGAAACTAAATAAAAGAATTAGGAGAAATCACCATCTACTGTGGGAAAGCTGTTATAGTCATCATTCCTAGAATAAACAGCCAATATTTCAAGATTTGATCTATGGCTTAATCACCACTGAATGATCCATGGGTATGTGTGCTGGCATCAGTGGAATTGTTCCAGAATTCAGATCTAACCTTAAACTTTTCTTGTAAAGGACCAGATAGTAAATATTGTAGGCTTTGCAGGCCACAAGGTCTCTATTGCAACCAGTCAATGCTGCTGTGACATGAGTGCAGCCATAGACAGTATGTAAATAAAGGAGCATAGACAATATGTAAATATAGACAGTACATAAATGACTGAGATAGCTGTGTTAAAAAAAACTTTATTTATGGACACTAAGAGTTTAGTTTTGTATATTTCTTGCATTTCATTCAATACAATTTTCCTTTTTACTTTTTTCCAACCATTTAGAAATGTAGACAATATTCTTAGCTCAAATGCAAAAACAGGTGGTGGGCTTACTTAGCCCATTCCATTGGCTGCAGTTTGCTCAACCCATGACCTTAAAGGCATGTTCAGTCTTTAGATGATTCTTAGTCTCTTAGTTGACCAAAAAGTCGTGGTTATTCTCCTGTCTGATTTTTATTCCTTTATGAGTCAATGAATCATTTGAAAATACTCTATTTACAATGTTAAATTTCAGGTTTAGCTTTCAATTTCACATTTTTGCTGACTCAAAATTAGATTTTTATTTTTTAAAACTTTAATTTCACCATAAGAGAATATGAGAGAAGTATAAATGGATAAATTTTATAAATTGGAAGGAATGTTAGGTGTAGTTAGACATAATATTAGCATCCACCTATATGACAAATACCAAGAATTCTCAGATGTCTTTCAATGCTTTAGAACTACGACTCAGGAGAGAATTAATCCAAATATTGAGAGATGTGTTGAAAATGTGCAAAAATAGGGGGAATGTCAAGAGGATGTTGATTATTAGTGTTGATTGTTAAGCATGTGTGAGTTTAAAAATGAAACATTGTTTTGGTAGATGTTTAATCAAATGGCAAGGGGATATTTTCTTGGTGGCAGCTACTTTTATTATACCATCAAGAAAATATAGGTTCATGGCATGTTTTGAAAAGCATAACCTTCTTTAAATAGGATCATTTGGAATAGGTTTACCAACAGAATTTCCCATAGGGTATTTTCTGTTTCTGGCTTTTCAGGGATTGAGAAGGGACTATGTTACAAACCTCTAACCTCTAAAGCAGAAACTATAGTGGTAGAAGGGGTAGAGTTCAAATTTCAAAAGATTTTCTGGTTAAAAAGAAAGAACAAAACAAAACACTTTTGAAACTGACAAACAGAAATATCTCTTCCCTAAGTTAAATTTACCTTTGGATTTAAAAACAGAAAATGCCAGGCAAAGCACAAGTGAGCATCCAATGAAAGAAGTTATTGTTTTACATGCTGGGAAGCCCACATTCCTGACATTCCCCTCTAAAACACACAAGACCCTTGAGACATCCTTTTGCTGCTTCCATCCTTTATGTATTTAAAATAAAACCCAAACATCTCTTTAAAGCACACTCCTAGAATATTTACATGTAAGCAGATACTATCCCTAGATTTATGTTCTATGTGTACAGATATGATTAGCAATATGCTTTTATTTGTATGTTCACCTGAAATGATAAGAAATGGGCCTCCAGATTTTCTAAAACTAGAATTTGTCCACAGTTTCAAAAAAATGAATCAAGAGAAATGATTATTTTAGGAAAAGATTGAAAACAATTCTGTAAGTATTAGAAGGCAAATACATAAAAAAGATAAAAAGCCTTATGTATTAAAATTTTTAAGTGAAAATAATTGCATTGCAGAATGACACTCATATATAAGGTATCTGTGGAATATATTAAAATTAAATTCAAATATATACCTAATATGTGTACAGTTCAGGGATATACAACTTCATGGTAGCCCTTAGTTCAATGAGAAACACAAATATAAAAGTACAAAATTATGTAAAATTAGAATATGGTAATGGTAGGTTACATAAATTGTACTGTAAAGGGTGATAGGAATTTGGAGGAGACAATCAATGTAGGCTGTGCAGTTAAAGTATTGCTGAGAATGGATTTGAGCCAGACCAGCTGAGTAGGTGAGGTTTAAGGTGCACTGCAATGAAAGGAAAGGGCTTTGCAAGCAAGGACCTGGAAGGCAGGACTTGGCTTGGGTGTCTGTTTCTAAAGCAAAATTGGCTGGAGTAGATGTTTTATGTAACTGAGGAAAGAGTCAGTAATCAGTATAAACTTTACACTGAATATACAGACTCATGGGGGGTAGCCACAGCACCATTTAAGTCTGCATTTAATTGTCCCTTTAAAAGCCAATAGGGGAATTTCTTTCTCTTCCTGAGCTCTATCTTGGACTGTGGAATAATGAAGCTCAGAAGTCCTATGGATCCTTAAGTCACCAAATAGAATCTTGGTTCAGGGATTAGTGTCCAGATGCATTTAATATGCAAAACTCCAAACTTGATTTAAAGTTCAATTTTGTCACCACCCCCAGCTGGGTTGCAGACAGGAAGCCAAGGTTGGAGGTGTGGTTTTGATTACCCCCTTCTCTCCTGCCCCACGGGCCTAAGAGTGGTTTCTGATTCCAACCCCTCTCCGGCATCAGGGCTGGGGTGGCAACCAGGGAGGGAAATAAAGGTAAGAGGCGGGTCTCACCTGGCTCACCGTGTTGCAAGATGGCTTTGTGCTCAGCTGGATCTGCCTGGTGTTCTGAGCTACCTCTTACCTTCCAAGTAGCCACCTGGATTATTTGGAGGCTCCCAGGGGAATCGTGAGACTTTGCTACAGTGATGCAGGCCACCACTTCCACCTCCTCCTGGGGACTGTCCACCCCTCACAGACTCTCTCTGGTCGCGTCACTCCTCCAGTTGTTCATGTGCAGGATACTCATGTTTAGGGACTTTACCAGTAGCTCAGAGGTTACTGTGAAGGAAATAAAATCTGTTTCCTAACTTTTGTCCTGGCAACCCCAGGTTTCTAAAGCCCAAGGCTGCCTTAGGGAGACTCTTAGGTTTAAGTAAAGCCTCCATCCTTGAGTAGGTTACTTATTTGAAATATGTCTTAATATTTGACATATTTAAAAACACACCTTACAGACCTTATTTTAAATGCCATTGTTTGTACATGCCATCATTGCATCTAGACCTTTGAAAGTGGGAAAACAATTCTTGGAAATTGACTGGGTTCATTACAGTGACCTCAATCGGTCTGTGGCCGTGTATTGACATCACATACACATACGCAAACCCAGGAGGTACATTGTTAGTGGCTTTGCCTAATTGATGCAAACCTGCATAAAGTAAAGGTTCTTAAGTCTGTTAGTGTCATAGACTCTGCAGTATAGGGGAGGTGGTCTATAGACCCCAGCTCAAAAACATCTTCTTTAAATGCACAAAATAAAACACAGAATTCCAAAGGAAATCAATTTTAATGGAATAGAGTTATCCAATCATTAAAAAGTGCTATAAGAATGTGTGCATTTTTCACTATATAACAAGAGCTAGTAGCCGGTCCAAGAATATTATACTTTTGAAATAGTATTTCATAATAGCTCTACCACTGAAATGTGATATATGATAGCCGTGGTTTCTGTTGATGACACAGACAGAGGTATTGCGCATGCTGCTGTGGTTTGTTTCATAAATTCCTAGTTAAGGGAAGTGCTAAATTTCAGTTAAAGAACAGGGAGAATAATGATTTCTGAATCCCATCCCCAATCAAAAGCAATCTATTTGCATATTGTCACTACCCCTTCCTGAGAAATAATGCCAGTTGCTCTATTGAGGAGGTTTCGCCTGTAGAATTCAATGAGAGATTTACCCTTTCCTTGACTCACTCCTTTTATTGATTTCCCCCCATCCCTGCGTTTCCCCTGGTAGATTGTAACAGGCTGTTTACAGTGCTCCATTGGGCCTGGCTTCCCCCATCAAATGGCTTGGTCCCTAGCTACTGAAAAATATTATGTTTCGCAGAACAGCAGTTTATTTTTCTTTCTTAGAATTTTCCTGCACATTGGGCCATTCATCCACACTGGATATGACTTTTGAAACAGCACGAAGGGGACTATCAGGACCAACAGTTTTCCTTTTGCCTAATAAGGTGATGATGGCATCACAAATAAAACGCCTCCCTTCCTCTGCAAATGCAGGCCTCCTGATGGGATTTCTACTTTGCCTCTTCAGCAGTGTGAAATGACTCAGGGAAAGACTTAATAAGTAGATGTCAGCCACATGGGAAGCAAAAAAAGAGAAAAAGAAAAAAATGATAAATGCAACCCTATGGTGACACAGTTTGGTCGCACACTTTGCATTCGATTCCATAGTTTTCCTGTGTTAAATATGGTCAGGGATTCCCAAGTAGCTTCAGCCTGAGGCTATTACTTCTAATAATTGAGACTGATGAAAGGTCATGGTATTTTTACAGCTTAACTGTGACATGCAATCTATCACTTTGCTTCTGTCAAAGAAAATATTATACACTTCATTGGCAAAAGGTTTGATCCTGCCTTTTTCCTCCCTCACCGTCGACAATGTATTTGCTTGGTTTACTGATAAATTTTATATTTAAAATGTTCCAGAAAATTGTCTGGTGCTAGAATAAGACCATTCAGGTATAAAGCAAATGTTTCAGGATCATTAGGAAATTAATTATGTGAAGTGATTGACACACTGCCACCAGAGGGGAAGTTTTACGTACAGCCAGGCCTGTTTGAATACAATGCCACAGATCCCTGGTGAAAAACTGCTTATTGTATTAAAATGGGAAAAGTCATTTTGATAGAAAATCAACTGTTTAGAAAATTGTGCATTCCATGGATTTCCACTCTATGGTGATTTTTCCGCCTGTTTGTGCTTAAAAGAGTGGTAGTTTCTGAATTCTTATTTATGAACTGGAACCGTAGCCATCAGGGCTTGGAAATTTTTTTGTAATTAGAAAAAATATATGTATTTTAATTTTTTTGGAAGAGTGAAGAAAATCAGGAATAAAAATAGGTTATTTATGATAAAGGAAATGGCACATATTAAAAGCCAGGAAATATAGCCAAAGAGTTATTCAGAGGAAAATTCAGTGTGTAAAATTAAACTTAAATTGAATTACCCATACAGAATAATAGAAAATATGTATACTGAGCCTGTAATCTAAGAATTCTCCCAAATTCTCAAAGATGACAGGAAAACTGATTTAAAAATATAAAAGTAAAAATTAGGATTTTTTAAAAAGAGAAATACTGAGTTTAATAAATTCTAGAACTATTTATAAACGATATTACACATATGCCTTAAATTTTATTTTAAATAAGTAGTTACAAGTAAATAAAAAAATCTGTATAACCAGACATAGAATGTAAAATAGCAGCTTCTAGTACCTGTTACAGTAGTGAACTTGGATGGGCTGCTGGCTGTGTTCTCCTGAATCAATCCTCTAAAAACTACAGAAGCTCATGGAGGCTGGAGGGTCAGGGAAACTCACAGAAACTGAGAAAAACATGCATTGGGAATGAAGACCACCAAGAGCCATGCCTGGTTTGCAGCCAAGGCGCACAGTGACAGGAGGCAGGTCAGGGAGAGTTGGTTGGAGGAAAGCTGTTTAGTTCCCTGTACCTTTCGATGATCACCTTGACATATTGCTATCTCTGCCTTTGCCATGAATGGCCACTGGTGCTGTGAGGAGTAGGGTGGCCGCTGTACTTGGCATTCACATCTTTAGTCCTCTTTCTCCAAACCCCCAAAGTAGGCTTATAAACTAAAAGTATCAACTCTGTGCCCACTATAAATTAGTCTTGCTTGATAGAGAAATTTTTATAGATGGAACCCTAGAGTATGTACTTTTTTGTCTAAGACAGTGGTTCTCAACCTTCCTAATGCCGCGACCCTTTAATACAGTTCCTCATGTTGTGGTGACCCCCAATTTCATTGTTACAAATTGAACATAATTAAAGCATAGTGATTAATCACAAAAACAATATGTAATTTTATATGTGTTTTCCGATGGTCTTAGGCAACCCCTGTAAAAGGGTCGTTCGACCCCCAAAGGGGTCATGACCCATAGGTTGAGAGCCGCTGGTCTAAGACTTCTTTCACTCAGCATGATAGTTTTTGAGATTCATCCATATTAATGTATATATATATATATATAAATGATACATATATCAGTCATTTTTTTTTATTGCTGAGTCAAAGCCTACTGTAGAAATATAGCATGGTTTATCCATTCTCCCATTGCTGGACATTAACTATTTTCTTTTTTTTTTAAGTTGTGACTAAAGCTACAGTGAATTACTTCATGCAAGTTTGTTGTTGTTTTGTTTTTTAACATATATTTCTTTGGAATCACTGGGTCATAGGTGAGGTATTTGTCTACTTTTCTTAAAAGAAAGTAGGAGAGATTCTTCTAAAATTGTAGCATCTTACTACTATCCACAGTATATGAAAGTTCCAATTGCCACACACAACATTTAAGAGTATATGTTTTTTATTTTAATGGGTGTATGGTGGTATCTCTTTGTCATTTAAATTTCAATTTTCTTGCTTTCCAATCATATTGTGTTTTCATTTTTTTTTATTCTAGTGACCAGTCCTAGGGTAGGAGTTGCAAATATTGACTACTTCTAGATAATAAGATCCAGGATGAATATTATCTACTTTCTGCTTTTCTGTCTTTTACAATGGGTGCTTATTATTATAATTAATCCAGATAAACATTCTTTGAAAGGTTAATTGGCTTAAGAAGTAACAAAGTACTGCGAGAACACACATCCTCGCACCCTCAGAGCATCTCTGAAAAACAGTGCAAGTCCTTACATACCAACAAGGAACTGGGGTGTTGTTGCAAATAGAAAAGTCCAGCACTAGGGAGCTAGGCTAAGAAGGACTCAGGCACATAAGGTGCTGCCCCTTTTTCTGGGCTCTTTTACTCTTCACACTGCACCTTTGTACCATTTCCAAATAACCATTCAACCAACCAAGATGGTCATATCGAATAATAGATGATTAACAGTTATTCAAATTCTCTGCACATCTGTTTGCCGGCACAGAAAAGCAGAAGCAAATAATATTTTGTAACTACAAATTTTGTTTCATCTGAATGTAATAATTTCACTCTGCTTAGGACCTTGTTACGGTATAGTCTGCACGTGTATATTTAATGCCTATTGTATATGAGCCATTATGTGCGATCTTTGGAGGTTCATAGATGGTCAGCCTTTGTAGAACCAGCATCCATGACAGCTGCTTCTGGAATGAGCAAGGTGAGGTGTTCTGGCAGCCCTGCAGGTCCATCCGCTGTGCCATGCCTGCTTTAGGAGCATCAGCCCACTGGCTGGAGCTGACATGTTTGCAGCTTTCTGTTGCCAAGCATAATGCAATATATGCCACTGGAGAATATAAGAAATGACATTTAATTAAGTGCAAATTGTTTCAGCAATAAGCATTCACTTGTAATGCCTTATAACCAATGCAAACTTTTGTTTGCATCCTTGATTTGTTTTGCATCCATTGACAGAGTGCCATGGCCAATGGCCCATATTTTGTTGTTAGTGACCTGCATGTATAATTGGGAGAATGGAAAATGCTTAAATATATCAGAGACTTTCTTGGAACTGGACTGGTTTCTACCACATAGTATGTTTTTGTGTTTTAAAAATCTAATTGATATACCTGTTTTATAAGCATAAACACACACATTATAGCTATAAAAACAAGTAAATATCTTGGGAAAAGTGCCCAGGAGTAGCCATTTATATGGAAAAGGTAAACAAAATCCAGTTTGGCTCACCTCTTGTCACCCCATCAAAGGTGCTAAACCAGGGTAAGACTAGACTATCAGGAAAAATCTGATTTAATTTCTCTAATTCCAAAGAAGAAAATCAATTTGATCTCAGTTTTAGTGATTGGATGAAAATGAGAACATCACAAACAACATCTAGTATATAAAACTAGTGAGGTCTCACTTATAATTGGACACATACTTCCAGTGAAAACATTACTTTTTTTTCATTCTCTAATACAGAAGGGAATACATTGGGCAAAATGTTCTTGAGTGACCGTGTTTGTCAAATAATCTCATGCAAAGTATCATGTATTGAACCCATATTAAACTCCTGTGGTTTGAACAGTCAGGCCCCACTCACCATGTGGAGAACCCGGAGTTTTGGCCTTTCTTGGAATGTTCACAGGCTCACTTGGTGCTGAGATCTTGGCAAAATCAAAAGGAGTGACCTTCAACACTGACATTCTTTTACATTTTCATCTTATTTTCATGCTGGGGTGGACTTGTTCATTCCTCTTTCATCCCCTGCTAGAGCAAACCTTCCCGATTTTGCAGACAGCATCTCTCTCCTCTTGATCGTACCATCTGTCTCCATATTACAGCTTACTCTGCATGAGTACCAGGTAGCAGACGTGGTTTTGCCCAATAGCAAGTATAGCGGAAAGTCTTTCACAGGCTCCCCACAATCTGTGAACATATGATCAGTCTAGGATAACACGTTGTACTAAAAATACACCAGAGGAATGTTCATGTGGGAATAAACAAGGAACCTGGATTGAGAGGGGGGAGGGAATGTGCCATGTGCTATGAGCTTCTGAAATGTATGTTTCTATGTGTCCCCAAATGATGACCGTCTGTCAATAGGAGATGACGAGATCAACTGATGTTTGTATCTTGATTGCTTGTGTGAATGTACATTTTACAGTGCAGGCATGGTGTGTTTGGCCTAAAACCCAACTGTGAGTTAAATGATTAGAAATCTAAAAGTATTTGTCGTTAGGTGGTTGGTTTGATAAACAGAAATCTGTATCATTTCCATAATAACTTCTGAAATGCACATCGACATAGAAGGAACATCTCAGTAGGTCTTGAACTTGACAATATTTCCAAATGTTACATGTATATGTTTTATAGACTTTATGCAGAGTGACTGCCAATTTATGCAGAAAATATTTGTGCTACATGTTTTAGATATATATCATTTTATTACTGCATACTGGGAACTGGTTTTTTAATCTTAGAACTTGTAATTTGCTTTAATTAATATGATATTTAATACCCATTTCTATTCAATCAGCTAAGATGAACATTATCTCATGTCATATCACTTATTCTTATTTCTATTTTCTGGAGGCGGGTATGGCTGGGATGTTTGCTGTTTCCTTAGATTGGTCAAATGACTGTGTCTTGGTCTGGATTCAAATTTTGGATCTGCATTTGGTGCAGCCAATTTCAGTTCGCACACTAGTCATAAAGGTTCTGCACCCCAGAAGGTATCTGGTCCCCCAGGTGCAGGGGAGCAGGGGGATGTAGTGGAGATGCAGTGCATTCAGGGTCATGGCTGGCATTCACACCTGGGCCCTTTCTCCTGTGGCTCTGTGGCTTTGAACCACTGATTTAAACTCTTTGTTCCTCTCTGACAAAATTTGGAAAATAATATGTATTCCATTGGGTTACTGTGAATATAAATACCTGATTCATAAGCTTTCTTACTTGAATCTGTATGATCAGTTGGCTTACAATGAACACACCACCTGCTGTTCTCTAATACACTGCTTTACTAGTAAGTGTCAATCTAAGGCAATGTGTGGTTTCATGGTTAGCAGAGTATGATGCCCAGGAGTGTAACAGACATCTGATTGAATCTGGCCCCACTCGCTGAATGATGAGAACAAGGCACTTGAATTGAGCCTGCCATGGGAATGAGAGCAGTATTTCCCTCATGGCTGTGGGTTGTTGGGAGGATCAAACATTGATTAGGATAGCCTTTGACATATAATAAGTGTTCCATAGTGATATTGTTATCAACATGTATGAATGCAAATTTTAAATACCACTTCCACAGAACTGATCACTTTTTTAAATCTAAGACTCCCCTAAATATTACAACAGGTAAAGAGGGAACTTTGTTCTAGTTCCTTCAGATGGAGGTTTAAATCTTTTGTCTTCTCTGAATGCTGCTCATGTATCATTGCATCACATTTCATTGTGACTATTGGTTGTCAGGTATATTATCTCCACTGAACAGTGGGCTACTCAATGATAGGTACCTATGTATTCTTTTAGGTCTCATAGCATTGGTCACAGGTTTATTGGCAAATAAGTACAAAACAAATGTTGATTTGATATGTAGTTATTATTGAATACAAGTAAGGTATTTATTCTTTGAATTTTCCCTTATAAAAATACGTTCTTCAACTGTGATCTATGGATGTGCCTGAGCTCATGGGTGTCTATGAAATTAATTATGTCTGTGGATTTTTCCAGGAAAGCGTCCAAAGTTTTATCAACTTCCCAGGGCAGCCTGTTGCCCTAAATAGTTTGGGAACCATTAGTATAGAAGCTCCTTACATTTTGTCTATGAACATCATTTTTCAAAATTCACTAAACTTCTAACCTGATAATTGCTCTAGATTACCTTTACCTGAGACTTTTACCTTATTTTATTCTTGCTTCTTCAGTTTTGCTCAGTATCTGCTGCCTAAAGAATGCAAGCACCTCTGTGAACAACATAGATGCAATATCTGCCCATGAGACTACAGTATGGTCAATCAGATTCTTTTAACAAATTATTTGTTCTCATGTCAGGATGTAATCAGTCTTGCCAAGTGAGAGATAATTTTAAACATTATTATATCCAGAAAATAAAATTGGCTATAATCCATTATTTGCCAGACTTATGAAGCATAGATGTCACCTGAGGTATCCCTTCTTCTTTACTCCAACTCATAAGAAAGGAGTGGCAAAGTGAGGCAAGTAGCAAAACAAAAGTTTAAGTTATTTCTAGCATACATAGTATTTTAATTATTTTCTATTTAAGTTCATGTGGTCTTTAATTGGCTGTTTAAACCTGTGGAAAAATGAGAATTTTTTTTTATTTTTAAAAATGATTAATATATGATTTCTATTAATTATGTATTCACTAGAGGCCCAGTACATGAAATTAGTGCACGGGGGGGCTGGATGGTGGGTGTCCCTCAGCCCAGCCTGCACCCTCTCCAATCTGGGACCCCTCAAGGGATGCCTGACTGCCCGTTTAGGCCTGATCCCACAAAACAGGCAGTCAGACTTCCCTCTCACAATCCAGGACTGCTGGCTCCCAACCGCTCACCTGCCTGCCTGCCTGATTGCCCCTAACCACTTCTGCCTGCCAGCCTGATCACCCGCTAACCACCCCCCTGCCAACCTGATCGACGCCTAACTGCTCCCCTGCTGGCCCAATCACCCCCAACTGCCCTCCCCTCCTGGCCCGGTCACCCCTAACTGCCCTCCCCTGCAGGACTGGTCCCCCCACCAACTGTCCTCCCCTGCAGGCCTGGTCCCTCCCAACTGCCCTCCCCTGCTGGCCATCTTGTGTCCACATGGGGGCGGCCATCTTGTGTGTTGGAGTGATGGTCATTTGCATATTACCTCTTTCTTAGATAGGATTAGCATGAAAGTCAGGTTAATGTAACAAAGAGACGCAAATGAAAATGGTTCCGTAAAATAGGAATTTATTTTGTGTCTCCTAATGGCACATAGCAGGAAGGAATTTCTGTTTCTGGATGTCATGCCCTGGACAGTAGGACAGCTCCAACACCTTTCATTTGTAGCTTCCAAGGTATGTCTTCTCATTCCCATTTTCAGCTGGCAGAAAGAAAGGGGAGGAGCTATTCCAGAATAAGCATTTTCTAAATGAGTGAGGCAGAGTTGCCTATTTCACTTCTGCTCAGACTCCACTGATGAGAACTTAATTACACAGCTACACCTAACTACCCCAAACCAGGAATAGGTAGCATACCTGGGCCAGCTGTCCATCCAGATGCACCTGTTACTCTAGAAGATGCAGAACAAATTTAGTTGACAAATACAGTCTCTGTTGGACATGTAGAATTAGGATTTAGACACCTGAATCAAAATTGGGCATAACCAACTGCATTTGGGACCTGATAAATGGATTCTTTGTTTCCCTTTTTCTGCAGACATTCAGTAATGTTGAGTACTCTAAACTCAAAATAGTCATATTATTGAGAAGAATGTGAAAGCCAGTTAAGGAAATTAACAGACCATAGGTTTGGGTTTCAGCAGGATAGACAAGAGGAAATAAGTCAGCTGCACTTGAACAAAATAGGTGATCATGAAAGATCCAAGCACAAGATAATAGAGAGGATAAGAGAGGGCTCTGACAGCCAGCAGAAGTCCTGGAGTCCAGGGCTGAGGTGCACATCTCTGCAGCTCCTGAGAAATCTAGAAAGGGCAGGCAGGAAGCTGGAGTTGAGAACCTGAGCCACAGGCAGAAACTTAGCTCTAGAAAATCATCCATGGCTGCCGGAGCCCTGAAATATGACCACAAACAATTAAGCAGGGGTCCATTTACTGCAATCAGGATGAAAAAGAAAACCAAATCAACTATGGAGATTAACACAACGTGGCCCAGCTAAACACAGAGGTTGTGCTGGTTCTTATTCTTAGGAGTTTAAAAAAGGTCCCATAGGTTAAGGTAAGTTAAATCTGCAGATGTTTATATAAACCCAGCTGCAGAATTGAGGAGTTGCAAAGGGCCAAGGAGATAAACCATCTTAAGTTCTTGAATAAAACTATAATTTATGGGTGATTTTGAAGAATGAATGGTTGCTTTTCAGACTAGGAGTATAAATTAGAAAAAAAATCAAGTGAAAAAGATTACTAAGTAACAAATGTTGCTGGTACAATTAGACCTCCACGTGCTTGAAAAATGAATCTAGACACAGACTGTACACACTTCACAACTCAAAATGGGTCACAGACCCAAATTTAAAATATAAAAGTGTAAAACACCTAGAAGATAACATAGGAGAAAATATAGATGGCTTTGGGTATGGCGATGACTTTTTAGATACGACACCAAAGGCATGATCCAAAAAGAAATTGTAAAATAATTAAAATCACAATCTCTGCTCTTCAAAAAAACAACTTTAGGAGAATGCAATGACAAGCCACAGATTCAGGGAAAATACTTGCAAAAGGCATGTCTGGTGAAGGACCGCTGCCAAAAATGTACAGAGAATTCTTAAAACTCAATAGAAAGGTTAAAAACGGATGGAAAGCAAGCATATATCTTCATCTGTCATCAGGGAAATGCAAATTAAAACAACCAGGAGATACCACTGTACACCTACTGGAATGCCCCAGATTTCCAACACTAACACCATGCAATGCTGGTGAGGATGTGGAGAAGAGGAACTCTCATTGACTGCTGGTGGGAAATGCAAAATGGTAAGGCTACTTTGGAAATCAGTTTGGCAGTTTCTTATAAAACTAAACATACTTTTACCACACGATTCAGCAGTAGTGCTCCTTGGTATTGACCCAGATGACCTGAAATCCTATGTCCACACAAAACCTGCCACTGAGATTTGGGAAATTTTTCTTCACAGAAATAATACACACCTGCATGGTGCATGTTGGAGATTCTCAAGCAGGGCTTCATGAGAAGCTTATCAAAAAGGTGCTAAGGCAGGGACGGCTGGTGGTCCCCCAAATCCATGATCATCTCCTCTGGTGCAGGGCTGTTGCTGGAAGCAGCTGCCACGCCAGAGACTACAATTGCAGCCCCACCTGCAGCCCTTCACTCATATGCGGGGCCATGTGACTAGTTCTCACCACCGGAACACGTGTGTACGCCGTGGACACAGATGTGCCGTCTTCACTCTCTGCCAGGCTGGATCCCTGGATGAATATGAAGAACAGGGCTGACTCGCTCATAGAGAACAGAAACATTTGTTCTCGATTATTATGAAAGAACATCTGTTCTGGACACGGAAGGAACTTTTAATGGATTAAGCCCCTAACATGTTAGGGTTTGCAGTTTTGTGTCTTAGCAGCTAGTGTTATTCTAAATAATACAGGGATACAGGAGCATAACTCAAAAACCTGACATAAAAGAGACCTACTCCACATGGGGAGTGTCCACCTAGTCACCAATATCTAAAGGCCAAAATCAAATGCATTCATATTGCAGAGCAATACCCTGGTTCTCCCGGGTCGGTGTGGCCTCTGGGTTAAGGCAAAGAGAGAGGATAAGGCATGGGTTAGAGTTGGGGAATCTCACTAGTCGAGCATCACCACATCATCATGAGGGAGAAGTACAAGGGAAGTTTTTGAAGTTCTTATTTTCATCTCTATTTTTTATACAAAAATCTTATGAAGTATAGGAGAATATGGGTGGTTTAATATTTTGAGCTGATTCACAGAAGACCAAAAGGGGGAGGGAGGGAGGAGGTGGGGAAAGAAGGGAAGAGAGAGAGAGAGAGAGAGAGAGAGAGAGAGAGAGAGAAAAGGAGAGAAGGAGAAAAAGGGAAAAGGAAAACAGGGAAGGGAGGGTCATATAGTTTGGATAAATTTGCTCTATTTTAGCAAGATTTGCCATTTCTTAAACTCTTTCTAGAAAATTCTAAAATTTTTTAACTTGGGGTCCAAAAAGCTTCATAGGCATTTAATTCTCTAACATTTTTCACAAATTTTTGACATTTACATACATACATGTTTTTCTGGAATAGATGACCCCTCAAAAGTTTAAGAACTGTTTCTCTATAATAACTTTGGTCATATTATTGGGGCATTTTTATTTCATTTTGTTCTTGCCAATTCTTTTTTGCCTCCTTAAAAGTCTTCCTAAACAGTTATTAGCAACAGGAACTTTCATAAAAGCCAGACAAGTAATGTGGTTTTAAAAGTGTTTGAACAGCGTGGCTCAGTGGTTGAGCGTTGACCTATGAACCAGGAGGTCACAGTTCCATTCCCAGTCAGGGCATATGCCCAGGTTGTGGGCTCCATCCCCACTGTGGGGTGTGCAGGAGGCAACTGATCAATGATTCCCTCTCATCATTGATGTTTCTATCTTTCTCTCCCTCTCCCTTCCACTCTGAAATTAATTAAGAAATTTTTTTAAAAACTGTTTGAGCAATGTGTTTGAAAAAGGCTCATCCTGTCTGTCTCCACGTTGCTTTCTTAGATTATAAACTTGATTAAAATAAAAACTATCTCTTTCTTGCAAACCTTCTTTTATCAGAATATCCAAAACTAGGACCTAGGTCAGTGATGGCAAACCTTTTGAGCTCGGCGTGTCAGAATTTTGAAAAACCCTAACTTAACTCTGGTGCCATGTCACATATAGAAATTTTTTGATATTTGTAACCATAGTAAAACAAAGACTTATATTTTTGATATTTATTTTATATATTTAAATGCCATTTAACAAAGAAAAATCAACCCAAAAAATGAGTTCGTGTGTCACTTCTGACACACGTGTCATAGGTTCGCCATCACTGACCTAGGTAGAATGGAGCATAAAAAAATGATTGGTTCCTGCTGATGAAATGTCTAATCAAGCTCACCCAGGAGTCAATGGCAATACTAAACATAAAAACTATATTTTTTATTCCACTACTTAATACATTTGGACAGACACATATAATTATTTTAGATGTAGGAAGACAAAATGACACATGAGAGGAAACATCTGAGATGTTATTGACTTAAGGAAGCTAATCTTATGTGATGGATGGATTGCACATAGGAGCCAGAGGTAATTATGATGCTTCTTGTATCCTCCTATTGGGTGCCGTATTTAAATTAGTGTCAAATATGATCACTTAAGTCTCCTGTCCATGTTATGTGTTAATGATGACAGAGGGACCTCCTGGGTCATCTAGTGAGAATGCTTCCTTTCCCATTTTATAGCAATGATACTAAAGGACCAAAAGTGGTAAATGATTTGCCAAAGGTCAAATAGCTGACCAGTGGCAAAAAAGAAATTAAAATTCACATTTTCTGATCCCAGCCCTTTTTTCAATTATACAAGATACATTATTAGCCAAAACGCATTATGATATAGAAGAAATTTATGACTTGAGGAGTCACAGTGCTTGCCTTGACCATGTGTCAAGGATGCTGTCCTCTCCATGCAGTGTGTTGAAGCTTTGCACCATGGACTAAGAAATTTTATATTTTATTTGCTCTTGCTTACATTATATTATTTAATATTATCTTAAATATGAGCTATTTTAATATCCATGTACATTTATTTATGTCTATCACCCCCACTCTGCAGCACCAGCAATTTGAGCTTTGCATTTTCCTCTTGTCTTGTCAGAAGAGAGCACACTATGTCTTCTTGTCCCCTTAGGGTCAGCTTTCCCAAAATAAATTTCTGGCCTTTGCCAGTTTGGCTCAGTGGATAGAGTGTCTGAAGGGTCCTGGTTTGATTCTGGACAAGGGCACATACCTTGGTTGCAGGTTCCCTGACCCTGGTCGGGGTGCGTGCAGGAGGCAACCAATTAATGTGTCTCTCTCACATCGATGTTTCTCTCTGTCTCTCCCTTTTCCTTCCATTCTCTCTAAAAATCAATGGAAAATATCCTTGGGGGAGGATTAATAAACACACACACACACAAATTTCTGTTTCCCTTTTTGAAAATTGGACAGCCCATCTCTGACTGTCTGGCCCATTGATTTCCTGAGCTCTAATAAAGATTGTTACATAGCTCATCAAACTTTATTTCTCTCAAAAGCAGAAGGTGACACAGTGATGCCTTCTGTAGCAGCCTTATTTTGGGGAGAGAGAGAGAGAGAGAGAGAGAGAGAGAGAGAGAGAGAGAGAGATTATGCCTTAGGGTCCATAAATTGATCATGGATGATCCTGCAATGCAGCTGTGGCTTCCGGCCATATGGTCAATGTGCTGCTCTGTGAGCATAGCTGTTTTGGGCAGAGCAGAGTGGTGACAGAGCCCAGTGCGCTCTGGGCCAGCACCATGGAGGAAAGGCCAGTGGAATAGCAAAAATAATTCTGCTGAGTGACCCTGACTGCCTGGTGCAGAGCCACATTCCTCTCAAGGTGAGCCTGGCTTTCCCTGGCTCCATTTTCACATGGGCAGAGAGGTTGTTCTCTGTGGCATCCAGACTATTCTTAGGCCTGACTCAAAGGGAACATATGAGGTCACAGAAAGTAGGTTTGGATGTAGGACCCTCATTGGAATTTTAAATCTGTCACTGGCTTTAGGCCATTATCACTGAGATATGCCATGCCTTAGCTTACCCATTTTATAGTGTAGTGTATATTATCATATATAAACAACTATAGTAGAACATTACACATATTACACACAGCACATGTCTATTTAGAGACATACCTATATGGCCTGCTGCAGATTGGGAATAACTTGAGTAATAGAAATGAGAAACCCTAGCTCTCCTTGGTGGCAGTCCCAATCCTTTAAATTTCCCTCAGTAGTTCTTTTCTTCATTCTCTTTTCTTCCTCTCTGAGCCACACTATTTTTATTTGTTTCTTTTCTTATTTTAGTTTAGTTTCATTTGTTTGTTTTCTGGTATAAAATACATAAGATCTCTGTGTCAAAGTATGGTGAAATGAATTATCTCCCTAAAAAATCATTTGAGTCATCAATAAAAATTTGGATCCCCAACACATACTATTAGTTTTACAACACAGTTTGGGAAATGTTTCATAGAAATGAACACAATTTAATAAAGTGTTGGGGCTTGGAGTAGTCACATTCAGTTATCCTGAAATTCTAATTTTGTAGCACACTTTGATTCTATGCCATGACAGATGGATGAGACAGTACTGTATTAGAATTAAAATGCATAGTGTCAATTTAGAAATAATAGATTTAAAAAATAATAGCATTAGAAGAAAATAGAGATACATATTCAAGAAGTAAAAGTCGAGGGAAAATTGAGAGTGTATATAGAAGGAGGCAACCTCTTCATTCACAGAAATAGCCAATAAGACTTGAGTTTGTATATTTCGGAGACATCAGGGAAGTGGACATTCTCTGTAGCACTTTGGCAAGAATACCTTGGACAGCGAACATCAATGTAGGGCACTTCATTATTAGCAAGAGAGCCAACTGGAGGGATTGCAGAGAAACCCTGGGAAAGTTGGGATAGTTTTATGATAACCTTCAAAGAAATGGAGACGCTCCCACTTAGTTGATATTTTAGGCTATAATTTTATTTACAGGAGATCTTTTCTAAACAAGTAAATAAAAATGAACAAAACAAATCTGTGTATCTTTTTATTTTGATAGGGCTCTAGGAACTAATTTGATTATTGATGCATTGTCTTTGGTAGCCATATATAGTTAGAGTTTTTCTTGCAGTTACTATTAAGTTATAATGTAATACTCATAACAATGTATTATGAAAGTTCCAATAAACTGTAGATATTAAAAATAACTCAGTAAACATCCAGCAGATGCAACTTACCTATGCCAAGGCCATTTTTTCAGGTCACAGTTTAGTTTGGGCAGCCACTCTTTCTTCGTTTTATTCAGAGCCAAGCTCAAAAATGAGATCATGACTGGTCTAAGGCAGTGTTATTCCAGCTGTGGGTCACAACCATTCATAGATAATAAAATCAAATAAGTGGGTTACATATCCTTTTCTAATAACATGAAATAGAAAACCAGAGTGTTTTATACAGATTAAGGGTAAGAAAAATTTCATAAAATCTTTTATTAACAATTATGTATACCCATATACTGAGCCTTGATGTACAAACATATTTTTTATTGTGGATCACAATCAAAAGGTTTGAGAAACCATTGTTGTGAACCAATCATCATGCTCCTGTTTTCCTTCTGATTGGTCTATTTGTGTATTTAAAATGGAAGTTTGAACAATTACCTTTAAGGGGAAGTTTTCTAAGTGCCGTCCAGAAAAGTTTGTTCATGAATTACAGCAGTGATATGGTAGAAGACAATCCTGTTTTTTTCCTTTCTGTTGTTCATGTGTGGACATGACATCCCAGAATTGCTGCAGCATCTTGCAAACATGAGGTGACCTGGCTTGTGCAAGAGACAACCTCTTGACAATAACTAAGCTGAAAGATAAAATGTACCTGGCTCATTAATGATGATGTTGAGCTGCCAAGTTACCTCTGATGCTTCCTCTCCTCTGCACTTCATGACATAAGACGATGCAGTTTTGTGACTAAGCCATGGGCTTTCAGATTTTAATTTTTAGCAGCTGAGTGAACCCTAAGTGATCCAACATGGAGAGTATGACTAGCTTATTTAATAAATTATGTAGTAAGTGATTGTTATGTATGAGATACTGAGTGTTGAGCATATAGCTGTGAAGGAGATAAATAATGCCTCTGCCCTTGATAATTTATATACCAGTGATGTAGACAAGTAATAAGTAATGAAACAAATAAATACATTTAGATTATGATTAATCCTCTGAAGGAAATAAATAGAATGCCATGATCGAGTGATTTATTGGGTTAACAAATGCTTCTTTTAACATATGATAATCTTTCTGATGAGGAAGAAGCATTGGAACTTGAAAGAAAAGTCAGTTGAAAGAGAAGAGTGAGGGAAAGATTGTTCCAGAAGAGGGGCAATGCAAATTATAGATTGTATTTCTATAAAAAATATGTGTATGAGTGCACATACTTTTTCTATTTTTAAACATCCTATTCTGGGAAGTTTGAAGTCGTAGTAAACCTTTTTCATTGATCTCTTGGTAAGAACTCTAATGCATGTATTAGTATATTTCCAGATACTAGAGATTACTGGATTATCCCTCACTGGGTTAATTATCCTTTACTAGATTATCCCTTAGAACTGATTTCTGGTCTCTGAGTAGCCAGCTCAGCACCTGGATATTGGAAGGGCTCATTGTTGGTTGAATACTAGTAAATGAGTTAATAAATAAAAACTTCTATGAATTTTATTCATCTGTTAATGGAAAACTCAAAGTCCCTAAAAAGGTTTATTTAGGCTACTATGGTCCACTGCTGGGAGAGGGTGTCATCCAACCACAAGCAAGAACCCAAAGGTATGGCTTTGCTATTTCCCCTTAATGATTACCACCTAAGATGCATCATTGCATAAAAAAGTACTTTGGCTCTTGGTTTTCCCACACCAAAAGTTAATGATGGATATCACTATGTTAGGAGATGCTTTTGGTGATTTATATGAATTTAATTTTATTTTACCTCCATTTCTGGTTTTATGTAAGCATCATATATAAATGTATCATATATATTACACTTTAAATAATATCAATTCTGTGTTAGAAAAGGAACTTGCTATCTAATCCCTGATAACTAGTGCAGAAAAAAAACTTCTGATTCTCACTTCTCTCCCATGTCTGAATAATTGATCACTCTTAGGAGTCTCCATTGTATGTGTAATGTACAATTTTGGATGACAATGACCAAGTCTATTACATCCTTATTTTGGCTTGTGTCCCTTAATTATAAAAACTTAATACAAGATGTAGGCTTTATTGTATTTTTACTCTAGTGTATATCATTGGGTTGGGATATGCTGAGGTCTCAATAAATCAAATGAAAAAGGATGAAAATCAAATTCCCTGTAGGATCAGATCATTTTTATTTATTTTCTACTGAACTTCACTATGTGCTCTATTGCAGCAACTTTCTATTTTCCTGACTCTGACTCCTTCAGCATAACCACTCTTCACTCAGTATAGTACAGTGTAGTATGACTTCAGAGTTGGAAATTTTAATTTTAGCCCATTTATTGACCATGTAATCTCTGATAAATTTCTTTAACCTCTCAGTCATAAGATTATGACTAAAGAGGGAATTTTAAAACTTAAATACTTATCAAAGTGAAAGTCAAGTAAATATTATAATCAGATTATTCCATTTCGTACTTTTGGTATTTTATAATTCTCATGGTTACCTATTTTTTTCTATCATTCTCCATTTCTTTTGTCAAAACTCATGATGAAACTTCCAATGTCCCCCAATGAAACCCTTACACATGGGAATCTTTTTTTCTTCAATTCTACCTGAAACCTAATGGATAAATCTAATTAACTTAGGGATTTAATTGGCAGGCCCATCTGGGCAATAGACCAAAGCAATGTTCTCTAATTTGATCTTTATTAGTAATGAAAGATATATTTTGGTCACTTTTTAAATTTTTTTCAATTTTTTTTGGATGTAGGTGGATATTCGTATTATTGGTTTTTTGTAGACTTTAAAAGGAGCTATCACTTATTGAGTGTTTGCTGTTTACCTGGAGTGTTAATATATATTTTAGATTAATTATCTTCCCATAGGCAATGATTATCTGTAGCACTACTTAAAAAATGAAAAGATTCGAATGCACCAATTCAGACCTATGAATTAGATTTTCCAGGAGATACCCAAGAGTCTGTCCTTTAACATGTTCTCCAGGGGATTTTTATGTTCTCCAGAGAAAGTTTGGCGAACACTGAATTATTATATTTAATATGCGCACCAAAATCAATCAAAGAAAGTTTCTTAGAAGGAAAAAGAATGAAAACTGTAGCAAGAACTCTAAAGGGACTCAGATTTTATTCCTCTTGCAAGCTAACAAGTTAACCTCCCACAGCTTCATGAATTCTGGCAGAAAACACAAGACCCCTGGATCAGAGACAAAGGGCAGTTTCTTGCTTACAGAAGTAGAACAGCAAAAGTTTCAGAATTTCCTTTTGCCAGTTCTTTAAGCTCAAATTTGCAGTGATCAAAAGAGAGCTATGAGATACCTGCACAGGTAGTTCCTTGTTACAGAAGATCCCTGAGTTGGCTCCAGGACACATGGTCTCTGTCTTCCCAGGCTGTTTGCTGTACACACATCCTTGAAGATAGTTTGAAACAAAACCAGTCAGTGCCCTGCTCTTAGTTGTATAAAAACACAAAACACCCATAAGAATTGTCTCATAATGAGCTACTCTCTGGTATTTAAAGCAAGAAGAAGGGCTTAAATATAGGTTCAGAGAGCAGAAAGGATGGAAACTATAAAGACAACAGCATTAAATATTTGAGTTTTACAGGAGGCTGGACCAGATATGAAGCATGTTTAAGTCTAGTAAATTGAGGAATTCATCATTGAATTATCAATGATTGAATTTGGTTCCTATTGCTATGGCTTACAACAAAGCATAAGCTATTATAGAAGTAAGGCCAAGCCTAGCTCCCTTCAAGTCCATCACTGAGAAAGAGTATCTCTTCGCTCAGGCTTAAAGATGTGTAGATCTTCAGCAATTGCCTGGCACCATATGCAACATGCCTGAAGCTAAATCACATCATGCAAATTTCAGAAATAAAACGACCAGTGGTGTGATGGAATCAGAAAATGAATAAGACCAACAACAATAGAAATATCTCTTTGCTTCTTTGTCTCTATCTTTTTTTGTTCAACAGTTTGTAATGTTCTTTATATTCCACAAATGAGTAAAATCATGTGGCATTTATCTTTCACTCACTGGCTTATTTCACTTAACATAATGCTCTCCAGTTCCAAGAAACATCAAACAGACTGTCAAGCTACAGCAGGAAGGCAGGGGAGGGTTGGTGGGGCCGGGTGGGTGGGGGGGACAGGGTAAGAGATCAACCAAAGGACTTATATGCATACATATAAGCACAACCAATAGACACAAGACACTGGGGGGCGGTGGGCGCTGAGGGCAAGTGCCAGGGGTTAGGGGAGGCTGGGAGGAGGTCAATGGGGGGGGAGGGAAACAAGGAGACATGTGTACTATTATTTGTAATACTTTAAACAATTAAAAAATGCAAAAAAAAGTTACTTTAATATAACCCAGGGGGGAATGGCTGGAGAGGTGAGGGTCAATCAGGGGAAAAAGGAGACATACGTAAAACTTTAGACAATAATAAAAATAAATTACTTTAATATAAAACAAACAAAAAAAGAAAAATATCTCTTTGCATTGTTTAGCAAATTAAATTTATTAACTCTTAGAAAACAACAACCTTTAAACTACTATAAAAAGCAGCATAGGGTCTTATTTTGTTTTCTAGCTGTGGGACAATACTATAAATAAATCAAGTAGCCTTTTTATTTTTGTTGATATCTAATTCTCTGAAGTCTCTTACTTAGAAACCTAAATGCTTCCAGTTTTGTTTCACTAGTGACTTTCTTTTTTCTTCCCTATTTACTTCACATTTCCTTATCTTGCAACTACCCTGTGCCAAAAAGCACTACAAATACACATTAATACATACCATCTGGAACATCCTTCTTAAGAGGAGAATGGAAAATGTGAGGGCTGACTGATTCAATGCAGGGCCCCCATCCAACATTTGTAACACCCTCTCCCTCCAGTGAGGCTTTTGGCAAATAGCCGGTCTCTCTAGATGTAGCCTGAGCATCATTCACCCCCTGTCTTTTCCAGAGGGAAAGAGCTACGTAGACTCAGAGGGGTTTCCTGGATATTTCAGGAAGTAGTGAGATTTCCACTAGACCTTTGTAGTCAGGCAGCCTCAGACCCCAGGGAAAGCTTTGTCACGACTTATGAAATGGGAAGGGAGCTGTAGTGACAGAAAAGAGACTGCTCTGTCACAAAGAGGTAATGTTGACTGCATTTTTCTAGCATTAGCAAAGGCTTGAGTACAGTTAGAGTTATTCCATGAAGGCAACTAGGGATGCAAATTCATCATTTTACATATTTACCTTCAAAAATATAGTTCTCACAAGGTCTATTATAATGTAATTTTATTCCAAAGTACAGCTTAACTTTCAAGTACAAGTTTGCATTTTCCTGTAATGACAAAAGTAATAGCTTTCAGAAAGGGCCCAGGTAGATTCAACTTAGCGGCTTGAAGACATGATGTCAATAAACGAATTGGCATTGCAGAGATGAAAATCTTTGTCCAAGACAGAGGATAGATGACTAAACTAATGCATATTTCAATCCTCAGAGAAACCTATAATTAATTCACATTTGGATAATTTTGTTTTCTAATAATTTAGCAAAAGATTAAATATATTTGGTGAATAATCTTCAGAACTAATATAAAACATGATTATTTTATGACAAAAGAAAGTCTCTATTTTCCCCTACATATTTTCTGGGATGTGGTTTTATAAAGTATTTGAATACATAGACTATTATAACAAAATTAGACTGGAAAAAGACAGACTTCTGACATGTGAACATAGGTACCTGAACCATGGGTGACGGATGGGGGGATAGTTTACAGTCTGAAAATCTGGGCTCATTCTGTGCAACCTGGTCTCCAGCCATTTTCCCTGTCTTGGACCAGGACTTAACTTGTGTCAGGAAGATCCCCTTCTTCATATGTCAAAATTATCCAACAGCACTCAAGAATCCCATGGAGGAGGCAAGGGAGAAAGTAATTGCTACTCTCATTGGGAAACACTTTATTCCAAGACAGAGACAGTTCCTTCTCCATCCTTTGAAGGTTTAAGAAGAAATCAGAATAACGTGCCCAAACAATTGATTTCTTGCTCTTACGGCTCTGTATAATTCATCTGTTGTAGCAGTTGGCACCATGTAAAATGCCACAAACGAGCATCATGAAGCTTTTTTCATTTTGATGTTATTGCTCGGCTGGCTCATCCCTGAGAAACAAAGACTGTTCACATAAGTTAGCCATTACACTGACATTTGATTTTGAGAGAAAAGAGCCAAACACTCCTCTGCAGAGCACTGAGAGGAGGGTGCTGAGGCCATAAGCATCATCGTGCTGATGTATGATTTAGGTGGATGCATTTATTCAGATAAAGTGGTCATTTCTCTCTCCCTGCGTATCCTTCTTTTCCTCCTGCTCCTCCTTCTTCTCCTCTTCTTTCTCTTCCTCTCCTCCATTCCTCTAACTTATTTCTTTTCTTTGTATAGAAACTAACTGGGAAGTTAGGTATTCTAAATAATAGCGACTGAATCAGAAAATGCCAGTCTGACTTATCAATAATGAGAAGCTGCACAAAGATTGGTAACATCATATCATGCAAACTTTCTCTCCTCCCCTTCCTCCCCATTCACCCTCCCCCTCCCTCTCATGCTCCTCTACTTCTGCCCCTTCTTATGTTTTCTTTGGCAGAAGCACTGAGGTGTAATATTTGTAGAGATTCCTCAAAAGAGAAGGAAAAATGTGATTTTGGGACTCCAATTGTTTGAATTTGATTCTTTTTTTAAAATATACTTTTATTGATTTCAGAGAAGAAGGGAGAAGGAGAAAGAGGTAGAAACATCAATGATGAGAGAGAACCATTGATTGGCTACCTCCTGCACCCTCCCACTCCCACACTGAGGATGGAACAACGCAACCCCGGGCAGAATTGAACCGGGGACTCTTCAGTCCGCAGGCTGACACTCTAACCACTGAGCCAAATCAGCTAGGGCTGAATTTAATTCTGGTGTGACTACTTACTAATTGTGTGAACTTAGGCCAGTTACTTATCATCTGTAACCTTCAAGGACTGAGAAAACCTATCTCCTCATATCATGGAAGATTGAAATGATATAGTACAGCCCTGGCTGGTGTGGCTCAGTTGGTTGCACATCCTTGCACTGAAAGGTTGCCATCTTGATTTCAGGGCACATACCTGAGTTATGGGCTTGATCCCCTATCAGGGGCCTGCAGGAGGAGGCTTATCAATGTTTCCCTCACTCTCACATCAATGTTTTACTTTCTCTTTCCCTCTTCCCCTCCCCCCAAAATAAATTAAAAATCCTAAGTAAAAGATATAATACAAGTAAAGCTCTTAATGTGACTCTTAGTTGTAGAAATATGAATTACATGTTAACTATCATCATAGTCTTCATATTTTATTCTTGAACCTTTGTTTTCTTTATCTTTATAATATCAACTTGGACTACTTGATTTGCTTTGGTCACTTAATGTGTAAATGTATTATGAAGTGAAAAGTAACTTTACAAATATTGTCATAGCTTTTATTTTATTCTAAATATATTTTTATTGATTTCAGAGAGGAAGGGGGAGGGAGAGAGAGATAGGAACATCGATGATGAGAGAGAATCATTGATTGACTGCCTCCTGCATGCCCCACACCAGGGATAGAGCAGCAACCTGGGCATGTGCCCTTGACGGGAATCAAACCCCGGACCCTTCAGTCCGCAGGTCAAACCTGGTAGGGCTGTCATAGCTTTTAAAGTAAGAGGGAAGATTTATTTTGAAGTTGGCATGATGTAGTCCCATTTCCTCCATAATTTAAATGTTTCTATTATATATAACTCCAAAATTCTCTCTTGTTGTCTAGTAACTACTGCAATATGATAGACTGGACCATGTATCAGGAAATAGACATGCCATAAATATGTTCAATGTTCTCCAAGATGACAATTTTAAACATGAAAACTGTGGAGGACATAAAAATGAAGGAAATATGAAGCCATTAAGACGGAAGAAAGCAGGAAACATTTGGATTTAATTCTATCTTGGATTTATTCCACCAAAGTTCAGCATAATGCAAGGCCTAAGCAAATGTGATTGCTCAGCTCTGCCCTTACTCTTTTAGTCTGCTTTGTACTTTTGCACTGTTGAATTATGTTAATGCACATATTTTTACAGGATTATATCTCAGGCTAGTTATTAGTATTATTCTTTTAGAGGTTTACAAAAAGGAAGAAGAGAGGAAAAACAAACAATATTAGACTTTAGATGCATCTGGAAGGCATTGCTTACACCTTCAAAATACAACTGAGCATTGCCCTCACCGTTTTGACTCAGTGGGTAGAGCATCGGTCTGCAGACCAAAGGGTCCTGGGTTCGATCCATTTCTAAAAATCAATAGAAAAATATCCTCGGGTGAGGAGTAAAATATATATATACAAGAGAGCTTTAAAAGGTATTGTGCTGGCAGGATGCATTTTGATGAAATAACTCTAAACAGGAAAAAATGCTTTTGTAAAACACTTAAGAATGGTTCTTCTATAAAGTGTCCTTTGATCCAGAATTATAAATGCACTCACTAGGGAACTGATGAAGCTAATAATGGGTGGCTCCTAGGGATGTGAGTCTATTTGATAACTACTGTTACAGATAACATATTGTTAACTTGTATTTTACTTTTGACTATTGTTTTGTTTATGAAAATAGAAGTTGAGAAAATAAATTTGACACTGATAGAACAATGCTACTCGTCCTTATCTATCAACTGTACCCTATATATAGGTTTGCATATGTAAAACAAAAATCACTTTCAACCTAAAATTAATCTTTGAAAGATTGTAGTGAGATTAAAACCACAGGGAGAAAGAATATTCTGGAAGATGAATAGGTACTGTGCTCTAAAATTCTTTAATCCCCAAGTTCACAAATATTCAGGAAAATATTTCTTTAGAAAATTGGAATATTTTCCAAATGGTTTTATTTTAGAATGCTTTAAAATATATATCATGCCCTAACTGGTTTTGCTCAGTGGATAGAGCATTAGCCTGTGGACTGAAGGGTCCCAGGTTTGATTCTGGTCAAGGGCATGTACCTTGGTTGCAGGCACATCCCCAGTAGGGGGTGTGCAGGAGGCAGCTGATCGATGTTTCTCTCTCATCGATGTTTCTAACTCTCTATCCCTCCCCCTTCCTCTCTGTAAAAAAATCAATTATATATATATCATTTTAACCTGAAAAACAACGGATTATTTGTTTATTTTAAAATTGTCTAGAGATTAATTACACTTATGATTTCTTATACTATAAAATAACTTTATTTTATAGTATATGAAGTCATATCAGCACACTATTAAATGAGATCTAACAATTGGAAGCAGGTCATATTTCGTGTTTTTTAAATTACCCATGTAAGACCATTTGTAAGAAATAAAATTATCTTTCACTATGTTGGAATGGTGATAAACTATATGACAATTTCACACAAAAAGCTGTTGTCATAAGACAAGCATTTATCAAATATGATAAAGATCAGAATAATAAAGATTTCCAGACATTTCCAGAAATAGTTGATGATCTGTTATGTTTTGGGTAAGTGTTGACTTGTGTTTGGGTGTTATGGATATGCCTGAGTGCATATGTGCATGCATTAACTCCACATAAGATAAAAATAGTTAAATTCAAGTATAAGGTTAATGTTTAATGAGCTTTGCTTTGTCTGCTATATATTTTTGTTTTAGGATTGATGAGAAAAACCTAGAGACAAATTGATTTTTTGCTCATGATGCTTTATTTTTTCAGTTTTATGCAAAGTTTGTTTACATGTTTTGAGAGTAAATTTCAGGGTAAAATCTAATCTTTTAACTGAAGACAAACAACTTTATTTGGCTATCCATGTAAGGTATAATGTGTACTCACCTATGCATATTAAGCTATAGTCTTGTTGTCCTATCTGACTATAAATCTACTGCAGATTCTCCTTGAGCCTCCAAATTTCCACTGCCATTGCAAATCGTCATTTTTATAAGAATGTGAAATAACCTAAGTGATTTTTCCATAAAAGATCATATAGGAACAGAACACAAGAAGCCACACAGTGACCTTTAAAATGCCATTGGTAAAATTAACATTACTCTATTTTATATTGTTTTCTTTATCTCTAGAAGAGATAAAATTTGACCCCCAATCAAGTGAATCTTTATGACTTTTTCAGTCAAAAACTTGTAAGAAAATGCCAATTACTAATCTTAATAATTAACATGTATCTGCTATTATCATAGGCCCTCTGTGAAAGGATTCAAATGATATAATGTGACACTGGATCTATGAGTGTTTGTTAGGAAAGCATAAAAATCTGTAATGGTTTTCTCCACCTATTTGTCAACTATATCTAATTGATTATCCTACTGTAACATTTTATTCTGTTTGTGAAACCCCGTCTTTAGCTATCTTTCTCTTCCAAGAACATATCATAAATTATGAAATCAATGGCATAGCTTCTCTGGCACACATGAAGTTGATAGCTTCCTTTTCTAATATTAGCATAATCTGCCAATTTATTATGAAAGAGTGAATGACATGCTTGCAATTAGAACTGTTCATGACAGGTCACTTGAAAATGTATTGATGGTGTGTGAGGCAGGCTTTTTAATTAAAATGTAGGACTAGGTTGGCTGGCCAAACACCCTTTTCTTCTTGCTCATCTCATTTATTGAATCATGTATTTGCTTATTTATATTATTTTAAATTAACAATGATGAGTCAGGGTAGTGTTCAGAAGGCATGTCCCAGCATTAAAAAACACACACAAACTAGCATGATTTTTTTTCAGGGCAAACAAAAGCACACTTCCTGGAAAAATACTGTAAGAAGATATGAATATTAAAAATGATAACTTAGAGGAGATAAGTTCTTACCAAGGTTACTAGTCACTGTTAAATTCACTCCTGTCCCCTTCAGGCCAACTCAATTATTTTAAGCAAGATCAATTCCCCCACTTTCACCCGCTTTTTCCCCCAACAAAATTCGAACTTAGGCAAGAAATTCCCAGCTCCAATTGCACAATATCCTCTAGGTTATTGTGATCTCAAAGGATATTGTGAAATTCTCAAGGCAAAATTAATTGTGATGTGACTTCATGAGTTTTCTTTTTTTCCAAGTGAAATGTGTACAATAAAGCGGCCCTAAGAGGAGGGCGGGTGGACGAAGAGGGAGGTTATGAATCTAGCAAACGATTACAGGGTGTCAGAACTGCAGGACTTGGGAGGCTGGCACTGACTTCTACTTTCATCCCACAGACATCTGCGGGTGAGGGCACGAGATGAAAAGCCACGCATCTTCTCTGTAATTTATATTGCCACAACATTCCACCGTGGCCGCACTACTCAGACATAGAGAGCTCACACGTACTTTTGTTTGCTCAGAAGAGTTTCCAAAAGACTTAAGTATGCATTCTCTTTATTATTTAGTTTTTTCTGTGAAAGAGGGTCTTGCTGCTTTTTGACACAATTGTGAGTTAGGCTCTGTCTTATTTGACTGATTTGGCTTGTGTTTTTTTGGGGGGGAGCTTTTTTTGGAATATATGTCAGCCTTCCAGGAACCTTCTTTTGTGTTTAGACTTGACAGACCTTGGTTTAAATATCTTTCCAAAGATGTCTTAAACGTGTTAAGGAATGCTCTCCTCCTATGTAAAATAGGTCAGCTCCTACATCCTAAGTTTGTTGTTAGAAAAGAGTTTTAAATACTTTGACAAGCCCAGCCTGGGGGGCTCAGTTGGTTTGGTGTTGTCCCATGCACCAAAAGGTTGCTGGTTCAATTCCTATTCAGGGCACATACCTGGGTTGAGGGTTTGATTCCTGGTCCAGGCACATATGGGAGGCACCCGATCAATGCTTCTCTCTTATATTGATGTTTCTCTCTCTTTTCTGGCTCTCTTTCTCCCTCCTTTCCTCTCTCTAAGCATGTCCTCGGGTGAGGATTAAAAAACAATACTCTGACAAAATGCTTTTGGATAGAAGAAAGGGTTAGTCCCTGATGGTTTCCTAATTAGAATATCTAAATTACAGCTGCCATTTCCACTTGCCTTTGCCTCCCTAAGTCTGTTTATCTTCTCTATGTTTTTTATTACAAGTTCTGGGTCATTTGCAAGTGGAGTCAATGTTCCATTTATCAGCTTTAAACACATATTTCATTTGCTTGCTTTATTTTTATGGGAGGCAAAACCTGGAAAATGTCCTTTAGGGTCATCTAGTTTACCTCCCCATTTTTATGGCTGAAGAAACTGAGATCAGTTAAATTCCACAACCTTCTAGTTAATTTTCAGAAACAATGAGTGAAGTAGGTGAAACTAAAATCCCATTTTCTAGACCAGACCCAGTCTCAGGCCTTTTACTATATCACCCATTGCCTCTCTATATAACATGTTTTTATTTCAAAGACCTATCAGAGTACTTATGAATAAATGAGGGTGTAACTTCGTGAAACCACAGAAATGCTTGGTCAATTGCTATAAGTACATTTAAAAGTTTGACTTCTTGCCATTCAGTTACTGTGTAGACTTGTTTTTGTACAACAATAACACAAAATGTGTTTCGGTACTATAGTCAGTGAGCTGTACATTTACAGCTTCTAAATGGAAGCTAAGCAGACACAGCAAGTCACAAATAAGACAAAAAGTAGATTCAGTTACAAATAAGACAAACAAGGAAGCAGGATTTTGGTTTTGTTCCTGGTACTATCTCTGGTTTGCTTTAGATTTTAAGGAATAATTGTCCCCTGAGAATAATTCAAAATGATCTTTTTAAACAGAGGAGAATGCATTCAGACTCCAGATGTGGTCATCTATACATGAATTATTTGCTTGGAGATATTTTATGGAATGATGAAGATTAGATGAGAGCTATTTAATGAGGTGATACTATAGACGCAAAATCCTTCTGCGTCTGTGTCCTGGGTCTTGGTTAGAAATATGAGCAGCTTTCTTGTGCTTTTTAGGAGCAATACTTTGATTATGTTGCATCATAGTTATTACTCAGCTCTATATGTCCTACTATAATCCCATTACAAGTCATTGCAGTGAAATGAAATGTAACAGTACACAGGCTCAGTTCAGAAAGAACAGATAAGATGTGTTCATGCAAGTCAATTCCCAAAATTTTGCTACTTGAGTTCTCCAGACACAGTGATTATTAGCCTTATCATGGGATTTCTTGTGTAGTTTTGTATCATTTCCAACACTTGTCCAGGCTCTTCTGCTCATTCTTTCTTTCCAAATTTATAAATCTGAGCATATATGGCTTATGAATTATGATTTATACATCATGGTTTATGACTAAGGATGTAATGCTTTTTTACTTGGTTTTATTCTATTTGTGCAACATTAAATTGGTTCTCTTAAATTTCTCATTGGGAAACTACCTTCTATGCATTTTTTTTATTAATCTTGAACTTTATCAATACTAATAGTTTGCTTAAGTATATTTTAACAAACTGAACTACAGATGACTTCAAACTTAGATTCTAGTTTTGCAACTAACTGACATCAGTAAATAGATGTCAGCAAGTCATGTGAAATATTGCTAAAATCATTGGGCTTGATGTTTGCTTAGGAGGAAACTTAGGAGATCAGATGTGTTTTGAAAGATCAGTTTTTATATATCAAATCCTAGAATTTGCTTTTCTTATGCCCCAGCAAGTCCCCTTAGCGACTTCAGTCTTCCCTACCTGATATCACTAAGCACCCCCTTGAGGTAAGACTGTAAAGCATGGAAAGCATGCATCTGAATGACCTGGATTTGATCATAGGCTCTGCTCCAACTATTGCTGTGATTTTAGATAAGTTACTTAACCTTTTGCAACCTCAATTGCTTAATCTGTGAGATGAGATTTGATCCTTACATTTTAGGGCTTCTGTAATGTCAAATGAAGTGGTGTTGGCACAGCACCAAGGAAGGCGTACTGAATCAGTAGTAGTACTAGCCCAGTGATACCAGTGAAGAATCGATAGCACTAAAATGTATGATCTTGAGTAGATATTTATTATATTTTTGGCTTCAAACATTTCATCTCTTTATTCATTAAATAATAATAATTTACTGACTAACTCAACATGCAACTACAGCTAATGAGAAAAAAGTAACTAAAGAAGTGTTTCCTCTTTCTATTACTACTAGAAAATAAATATTTTATTTTTATTCATTTTATAAGTAGTTATTTAATTCTTGCTATATGCCAAGCACTGTTCTATGTAATTTGTAAATATTAACTTATCTAGAACTCATAACTCTATGAGTAAGATGTTAGTCTTCTTATTTTACACACAAGAAATTGGCCAAAGGAGTTTAGTAATGTGTTCAAGGCTACCCTTCTAGTTGGTAATGGAAGCAGTGTTATAACCTTTAATAGACTGGGTTCTGAGTCCTTGCTGTCAATTACTTTTAACATGCTCAATTAAGGAAAATGTTTTTTTAAAGTATCCACATGTGATTAATTCTAATTGTGCCACGTGATATGAAAGAAATACACAGGGTTCAATAAAATGTGAATGGAAAAATCTGTCCAAAAACGACATTTTGAAGACCTATTATACTCTGTGTTCTGTGAAATCCGTGATTCCTTGAATCTCCTTAACTGAGCACTGCTCACCCTTGACAGTTCATTAGGAACTAGGAATTGAACAACTGCTCTTCTGAAAACTTACCTGCTAAGTCTTTTGCAAACAAAGAATAAATGGCTCAACTAACATCACAATGCAAATGTAACATTAATTTAGAAAAAAAAATTGTCCAGTCCATTGCCATCCTTCCAACATTCTCTTTGTAATAGAATGGTCTACATCTTACAGTTACCAAAAAAAGGTAATCAGGGATGCTGTGACTGTTGCTAACATATTTGGTAACAAGTCCTTGTCCTAACCTGAGAGAGCCAATACCAAGAGGGAAATGTCACTCTAGGTTAAACCACAATAAGGGTAGCTAATGCTGTCTTTTTCATTACTTTATGTGTTCAAGCACTTATTTTATTATCAATATGTTATAAGTGATTTTTAGCAGAAAAGAAAATTAATCTTTCCCAGAAAGTAAACTTCTTTACAACAAACACTGGTCTGTCTGATTCACTATTTTATATAGTTTTCTGAAACAGTACTAGGCACATAGTAGGTGCTCAATAAATAATATTGAAATGTTGAATTTTGAAGAGGTTTTTCTTTTTGCTTATATCAATACTAGTCAACCAAGAAAGTCTGAATGAAATGCAGCATGATGTGGTTAAACATTAGACACTATATTTGAATTGTAATCCAATCTTTGCCACCCAATTGGCTTTTTATCTGGGATGAACCACTTCATCTCCCTGTTTCTTTTCTCAGCTATAAAATATCAATTTTACCTCTAAAAGTGCAGGAGACAGACATCCCTTTGATGCCATGTTCTCAATTTTAGCTTGCCAAAGCTTTTAAATTTTTTTAATGCAATTAACATATTTGTCTAGTGGTAGTGAGAAAAACATACAACAATGTACAAGCAAAACCAAAAATGCATGTATATTCTCTCTGGAAAGAGAATTCAAAGGTTTGACATGGTGAGCAAGGAACCCCAACTTATTCACTCTGCCCCTGACTAAAACACTGACTCACTATATGACTAAACACACATAAAATGTGTCTTGGGTCAACCCTGGTTGACTCATAATCTGTGGTATAAGGTGAAGATCTGAGCTACCTTTGATCTTCTTGGAATATTTCAAAGAAGATAATACCCCATATGCCAGCAGAGCCCACTTGACTGCCACAGAGGACATACCCAACACCCATGATTCTGATTCATCGGAGGAGAGATTACAATAGCAATGGGGTCTAAAATACCACTTTTAAACTTGCACCTGGGTCTACAGAAGCTGATAGAAGTTATACTCGGTTGTGTTGCTTCAAAGAAATAAGCACCTGGAAAGATGATATAGACTTGAAATAAATTAATCTACATCCTAATAGTATTAAACAAAGAAAACAAAATGGCAAGAGAAACTACTTTGTTTCCAATTTTATGACCATGTTCCTCCTTTGATTTTTATACTGTTATGGATTATAATGTTTAGAAGCAGACACTGAGCAGAGTTTGGGGTGGAGGATATTTATCAGGTGTTGACACTTGAGGAATGGAGGTGCTAGGACTAGGATTGGGCAGAGAGAGAAATCAAACTTTGAAACAAGTCCAGCAAAGCTTTGGACAAATGCAGAGGGAGCTCTACAGATGGTAGGTCAGGATAGTCCCGTGGTGAGTCAAAATGACTGGCCTTTGGCACCCCCCAGAGGTCAGTTCCTGGATATTGACTACCCCAAGGAAAGCATGACCTCATGCAGCTCCTCTTGCTGAGGAGGACCCTGAAGGAGCCGAGTGCTAGAGGCTGTTTATGGTCAGCACTACCAGCCACAGGCAATATTCCTTCTCTGAAGCAAATATAGTCAGCAAATCTCCCTGTCTGCCATGCATATCAAATGGTGAATATTTCTTAAGGAGAACAAGGGAAAATAAGGCCAAATTTTTAAGGAACAAACATGATTGCTTTGAGAATAAAAATCCTATTAAATGATTTAGTATGAATGTCTACCTGGGAAGCTAGTATGAAGCTTACTTTCTATAACCTATCAATCTCTTGAAGGCAAGGACTCTTGTGTTTTATTCCAAACTGTATTAAGGAATCATTAAACATTTATCTACTAACTAGAGGCCCAGTGCACAAATTTGTGCTCTTGGGCAGGGGTCCCCCAGCCTGTATTGCAAGAGGGTGCAGGCCAGGCCAAGGGACCCCACTGGTGAACGATTGGGGCTGGGAGGGACGTGGGAGGTTGGCCAGTCGGGGAGGGACCACAGGAGGGCTCCAGGGCATGTCTGGCCTATCTCTCTCAGTCCCAATCAGCCAGATCCCAGCAGCAAGCTAACCTACCAGTCGGAGCATCTGCCCCCTGATGGTCAGTGCACGTCATAGCGAGCGATTGTGTGGCCTTAGCATATCATTAGCATAGTACGCTTTGGTTGAACGGATGACCCGACACTTAGCATATTAGGCTTTTATTATATAAGATAGGCTGGCTCTTCTAATTCACTATTTCTTCAGGATAAAGATATAACTATATGTCTCGGCTGGCTAGAATTTACTGTAGATGAAGAGCTTACCTTTATTGTGTGTGTGTATATATAATATGAATACATGTGAATGTAATATAAATATATGTACACGCATGTGTGAATTCATAAACATATCTTACAAATTAAAACTAATTCATCAATGACATAGCAATATCTCTTTGGAAATCTTTACTTAGCTTACAGCAATATGCATCACAATCACAATACATACATCTCCTACCTGCAGTTTATTGTTTAATTTTTATATTTAATAAACTTTGATTTTTTTCAAAACGTGTCAGTATACAGAAGTTTCAGATCTTACAAGACATATAAATAAAGATCAAAAGGCAATAAGAGCTCATTAGAAGCTGAAAGTAGTCAAATTTTAAGTATTCTTAGAGTTCAAGACAATTTGTATACATCAGTCCTCAACTACTCATTGATCAATTTATTTACTTTTCTTCTTAGACATTTTGCAAATGATGGTACCCAATTTTTGTCAGAATAGCAGGAACACTTACCTAACAAAGAGTATAGGAGGCTGTACTCTAACACTTTTAACTGTGAGGTGCTCACAATGTACCTCTATCATTACTAATATGTTATACACAAGAGCTTTATTTTTCTTTTTAAAATGACTCTGTTTGTTTGTATGTGTCCAATAGAGACAAATAGAGTAAAAAAAAGAAAGAGTTACTTTGGAAGAAAATCAAGAATTTTCTAGTTAAGTTCAAAATTGGGAAAGAACTCTTCATGTCAAATGTTGATGCTACTTTGCCTGGCTGTGAAGTGACTCTTTTATCTACTGGGTAGTGTTTATAGAGTTTAACTTCAGACTATAGTAAAAGCAACTCTCCTTTCCTTGTTTATATGGTGTTAAATTGAAATCAATCCTCACCCTCTTACATATTTTCTAATAATTTTAGAATAACTGTTACTTTTATGGGGGTTTTTCAGCACTCATGTGGTATAGTAAATGTTCTTGGATCTCTTGTGATCATTTTACAATTTAGTTAGACCAAATTACAGGAATAAAAAGTACTATTTATACAGAATTATTGTAAAGGAGGTAAAATTTAAAGAAGGTTTACTTTTTTTTAATGTCCCAAAACAAAAGAATGTGTAGTGTAAATTCTTATTTTGGATACGCATAAACTAGGCATTATATGCACTATCATTCATGAGATATGTTAGAACATTTCATGTCAAGTACAAATTTATTATTAATGTAGTTCTGGCATCATCTACTTTTGATTAAATCATAAGGTATTTGTGCACAAGTTTGAACACTTCTTGACTTTTTTTAGGTGTTTCATTATAGGTGTGTTGTTACTGTTGGGAATTTTCCCTTGAGAATGTTAACCTGATAGGAAATTTCAGCACTATGCATTCTGCATTCTAATGTTGATGAGTCTCCCCAAAAATCTGTCATTTCACTTTAAATACTGAACGACAGATTGCCTTTCTTCATATATTACTCAGAAGCAACTTAAGTCTGGCTCACATTTTATTGAAATAAACATCATACCAACTTTTATCATATGTTATGAAATTCAGGAAGTGGTGTTTTTGGCCTGCAGCATTTCTTTCTCAGCCACTCATATTCTCTTCAACGTCCTCCCTCAACTTTCCAAATCATAACTGGCAACAGATCAATGAAAATATCATTGTTTATATAGCAACACTCCTTTAGGCATAATCAGCATTTAGTTACTAATTCAGGTAAAATAACAGGCCCATGAAAGATCTAAGACCAGGCCACCATTATGCAGTAATAAAGGCAGAGTCATCTGAAAGACATGAAAAGGGACAGAGGCTGTACAATTGGTGGGGAAGAAACCAAACACACATTGAAATCAGATGATGACTTGTTTTCAAGGCTATCAGTTTTTACTAAAAATGATCTAATGGTCCATGGTCAGGGCCCTCCCTAAGTCTTCAGACTTATCTCTTCTCACCCATGTTGACCTGCTTTCCAATTCTGAGAGGATCCAAGCTCTTCCCGCCTCGGGACCTTCACATATGCTGCTCTTCATACATGGAATTCTCTCCTCACCACAGTTCGCTCAGGGGCTTGTTCCTTATGTTCCTATCTTCCTATATCAATTTAAATGCCACTTCTTTAAGGTATCTTGTCTCACTACCCAATCTAGAGTAGTGCCCACCAATATTATCTCCATAGTACCTTTTTTTCATTTATTGTTAATACCACATTTGTAATCATATATTAACTTTTTTAAAACTTTAGAGTAAATGGAACTGTTAATGGAGGAGAGAGGATATTTATATAACCAGTAAATGTCCATGCAACTGTTGCAAACAAAAAAGCACAGTAAATAAAATAAAGCATGCCTCCCCAAGAAAAATTATTCACAGTTGATAAAAATGCTTCTTTTGTAGCCTGATTTTGCTCTTAGAACGTCATGAACATCTCAAATGAATGTCTGCAACAGGAACTTTAATGTAGCCTTATTTACTAAAGCAATAGACTATTATTGAATATCTTCTATTTTAGCATTTTTGCTACTATAAAAATGCCTCACTGAATATGCATATAGATAAGTCTTTTGAATATGTGTATGTGTTTGTGTGGGTCAGTGTGTTGAGGGAGTTCTGGAACTTCTGTTTTGTTCTGTTGATCCATTAACTTCACTTCCAAAAATTCATTTTTAGCCCAGCCGGTATTGCTCAGGGGTTGATCATTGACCTATGAAGCAGGTTGAAGACTCAATCCCCAGTAGGGGACATGCAGGAGGCATCCAATCACTGATTCTCTCTCTTCATTTTTTTTCTCTCTTTCCCTTCCTCTCTGAAATCCATAAAAATATTTTAAAATCAATTTTGAGGATTTACATTGTATAAGAATACAGATGTATGTGTACAAGTTGCTGTTTTTGAACCTAGTTTATAACAACTAAAAAAAAGGAAGCCGAACACACCTGACTAACTAAAATGAGTGAAAAAATAACAGATTCATATTGAAAAATGCCATGAAAGTATAAAAATGATGATACACATGTATTTCTTTGACATATTCATTATAAAGCAGGTTTTAAAAGAATATGACCTAATCCTATTTGGGGATAAAATATTTACGTTATAAATTTTGGAGGAGTATTTGGAAAGATATACAATAATATGTTAAGATAGATTATTGGCAGTTTGTAGGACTTCAGGTAAAATTTTAAATAATATTTGTCTTATTTACCTTTATCTGAATCCAATTATTCTATAGCATACTTGTTTAAATATGGGGAAACAAAGGGTAAGAAAGTACCATCTTTTTGTTTTTTAATAAATAGAATTTGTGTATATGGATGGGGGGGCTTAAACAGTATTTTATTGTTTCACAGTTCTGGAGGCTGAAGTTTAAGATCAAGGTGGAGGTAGGGCTGTCTTCCTATGAAGGCTCTAGAGAAGAATCGTTAACTAGCCACTCTCTCAACTTCTGTTAGTTCTGTGGCTCATAGAAACATGACTCCAGTCTTCACATGGTGTTGTCTCCGTGTACACGTCTCTTTGTCCAAATTTTCCCTTTTTATGGGGTCCACCCTAATGACCTCATTTTAACTCAATTACTTCTAAGATCCTGTCTGCAAATAAGGTCATATTCTGAGGTACCAGAATCAAACTTTTTCTTTTTCAGGAATGCAATTCAACCCATTACATTTATTTCCCATTTTAGAAAATAGTATTTTGGGTTACATGAAATGTTATTTTTAAAATATAAACATTAATATGAGTAATTTTTCAAATAACAGGAAGTATCTTAGATACTGCAAAACTTTTCTGAGTAATGTACCATGAACTTCATCCAACTTTTCTACCCAAATTTCTTGCCATATGAACTTGTTTTTCCTTGGAAGGCAGTAGCATTGAAGAGCATGAATAGACTATATCTGGTCTGATACTCAAGTTTCAGTCTATGAAATTTATTTCTAGCCTAGAACTTCAAACTATACTCAAGATAGTGTATGTTTTCAGAAGTAACTTTATTTTATATGTAAAAGATTGCCCTCTCACATGTTTGGGTAGTGACTAAGAGGGCAGTCTACTTGAAAAGAACTTTTACAAGGCGCATACATTTTCTGTTAACTTTTTCCTTGTTAGTTATGTAGTTAATACAGCCCTATTTCTGAGCTCACAGCTGTATCTTACATGTTATTGTCTCTCTTTCAAAAGTATTGCATGTGGTACACAATAAGAGTTGTGTAAATGTTTGTTGAAAAACACACAAAAGCCCTAATCAGTTTGGCTCAGTGGATAGAGCCTCGGCCTGCAGACTGAAGGGTCGCAGGTTCGATTCTGGTCAAGGGCATGTACCTTGGTTGTGGGCACATCCCCAGTAGGGGGTGTGCAGGAGGCAGCTGATCGATGTTTCTCTCTCATCGATGTTTCTAGCTCTCTATCCCTCTCCCTTCCTCTCTGTAAAAAAACTAATAAAGTATATTTTTTAAAAAAAGAAAGAACACAGAAAAGAAAGAAATAAGTGGATAGACACATATAAGTAAGAAGCCACAGATTTTATCTGATAATCTATTCTTTAATTTACAGACTGAGCATTAATTTCAATGGTGAATCATATTAATAGAAAAAAAACTGTTCACATCAATTATTTATTTGCAGCAGACAGTATTCTAAGTGTTGAGGACCCGGTGATGAATATGATGAACTGAGTCCCTGGATCATGCAGCAGACATTCTAGTTGGGAGAATCAGGTAATAAGTATTCAGACACACAAGGCACTTGCAGGTGATGATAAGTGCTATGAAAAACATTTAATGAGTAATAGGAAAGAGTGTCATTTGGTTGGACATGCAGGGTTATTTTAGCTGAGAGTCTCAGGGACAGACTCTTTGCAGGGTAACTTTGAGCTGAAGCTTAAATAGTTAGTACAAGTTCCTGCAACCTTCACATGTACAATACGGAAGTCAGTGTAGTCAATCCCTTTGAATAAACATACACTTAGTTAAATTTCTATTTTTTTCTCTCGGTGCTGTTATGGCCCCCTTCCCCTTCAATCCCACACAGCACCCACAGAGGGATCCACACATACCTTCCTGGGACTACTTATTTTAGTCTTATTTAGAATATAATGATGATAGCCCAACTCAAGGAGTATTTCTTTTTTTGCACTGTGGCAGTGTCTTTCTTAGAAGACTGTATGGGAGTTACTATTAACCATGCTACTTAGAATTATAGAGAACAGTGAAAATAAGTTAGAAGAGAAGGTGAAAATAAATGAGGAAGATGTTTAAAAGCAACTTTATATATTTTCCTGCACTTGGCTCACAAGAAGACAGTCCTTCATATCTTATGGCCTCATGTGATATATAACACTGCATGTCTTTGTCTGAGTTTCCAAATGATTTTGTAAAACAAATGACATAACACTACAAAAAAATTACATGAAGGCACAATTCCAATTACATAAACCCCATGGAGCATCAACTCCTCCTTACATTGTTTGTGGGTTATTGCCCCACCCCCACTCCCAACAGAAATTGTACTGTGTTCAGCCAAAATACAATGAGATGAGACAGGAAGCATGAATGAAGAAGAATGAACCCCAAACAAGGTTTTCTTGGGAACTTGATGATTGAATATACTCTCATGCTCCTCAGTTTTAAGTTTCTCAACTATAAAATGAAAGTATATTAATGCATCTCTCCAAACGCTGCTATCATGAGATCACCCAACTCAAGAAGACTCAAAGTCTCCAGCATGTCCTCAGTTTCCTGGCCAATTTACTCAGTGTATATTATGAATATGGATGCTTTTTTTTCAGACCTGTTAGTCAGATTAGGGATTGGACCTCCAGAACATATAATAAGTTTACTTTTAACTATAGGGGACTTGGTCCAACTCTCTTTTTAAGAAAGGCATAAAAGCTTCTCCATATTCTTGGTTATAATTATGTTAATCCCCTTTCCAAAGTGGGCCTTTCTCCTCAATGGCTCCTGATGAAGACATGTTATATTTGGGTAACAGTGAGTCATTATATTTGGCTCATTTCTCTTGGCTGTTTCTTCTTCAGTAGAACCATGCTGGAAAGTGCATGAAAAAAGTGGGTTTTAAATTCACTCTGATTCTGCACAGTCTTTTCCTCTGCACAAGATATAAATAATTCTTTCCTTTTAGGGTTGTTGTAATGATCAAATAAATATGATTTTACATCTTTGAGCAGCCATTTTCATCCTTGACAATATGCTGATCCCTGTTCAAATCCTTTTACATCTATCATCTGATCCAAATCCCCCAACAACCCTATGAAAGAGACTATGATTACCCTCCTTTCCAGATGTAGGACGCTTGGCCCACCGTTATTATGAAAGGGGTCAGAAAAAGAACCCAGGCAGTCTGATACCAGAGCCAATGTAGGTCATTGTATGTAGTAGGTGGCAATCTCCTGGCAGGGAAACCCAGATCAGTAAAGACAGCAGGTCTGAATGGGCAGACACAGGCAAACTAATAAAGGAAGAGGAAGAAGATGTGCCTACAAAGTGTGGCAGTTAAGCCACCACATGGCAAGTAAGCTACCATGTTCTTGGTTAATACAATCAGATGGGCATCCAACTTATGATGAAGCCAGTACTTCACTGTGAGGTCAGAATATAGGTATCAGACTATACCTGAGTAAAGAAGCTAGGAGTAGAGTCCTAACTTTGACAGAAAGGAATAAATATCACCAGTCAAATATAAACTGAGCCCAAAGGAAATGGGCAAATAATTGAATCTGGGCAGGGAAAGGGATAGGATTCAGCTATAGCCGGAGGGATGCCAAGAATAGATCAGCTGAGAAACTGGAAGACTGGACATATGCGTTGGCTTACGTACATTTCTTTGCATGTGCTGTTGACCCCAGAGGCCTCAGCATTTAAGTCTGATTACTGCTATCATGATCAAAAGCTTAGGTTTTAGCAGGACATCTTCCAGGTTCAAAAGAAGAAAGCACTAGACTCTGGCCTGTAGTTAATGGTCATAATGATTTGTAAATGATGGAAAGCAAACATCTTTATAACTGGATTAGTGTGCTAGTGCTGCCATAACAAAGTACCACACACTGGATGGCTTAAAAAACAGAAATTTATTTTCTCACAATCCTGGATGCTAAAAGTCCAAGGTCAAGGTATTGTCATGGTTGGTTTCTTCTGAGACTTACAGACATCTGTCTTCTCCCTGTGTCTTTTCATGGTTCTTTTTCTATGAGTTTGTCTTAATCTCCTATTCTTATAAGACACCAGTCATCTTGGATTAGGATTCACCCTAATGACCTCATTATAATTTAACTACCTCTTAAAGGCCCTATTCCATCTCCAAATGTAGTCACATTCTGTGGTTCTGGGGGGTCAGTACTATAACATATGAATTTCAGGTAGACACAATTCAGCCCCTAACAACATTGAATGCAAGTTTGTTGGTGAATGGCTAAGAGAGATATATCATACCATTGTTCCACAAACATCAGAGATCCTGAAAAGATTAGGCTATGTAAATAGCAATAATCATGTAATCATTTCTTCTATGGATAAAAAATTATACTCCTAATTTTTTAGTATCATAACATCTATCATTATGGTTCCCAGTACAGTTTTAAAATCGCCAAGGATAGAGGACAATGTGTGATTATTCACTTTAAACAAAACATTTTAGAGCTAATGTGGAGCCAGTTTTATGAGATGCAAAGATAGATATGGCTAGGCATGCATGTTTTAACAAAACAAGATTTCATTCTCTGTCCTCTCGTTCTTAGACACTTCTGAAGTCAGAGAAATGAAATGGAAAGAAGCAAGGCAAATAAAATTATTAAAAATGAATATGTATTTGTGTCAGTGTCCCTGAGGTGTTTTTTTTTCTTTTTCTGATAGGTAGATGTGCGTGACAGAAATCACTTAGAAGCCTGCATGTTAAAACTTAACTCCTTTCTACTAAAGAACAAATAACTTCCACCTTTCAAAAAAGATTTCCTAAAAAAAGAGAATAAACCACCTCCAGTGTTTGGGCTGGTGGATGGGACATAAGGTATCTTAAAATAAATTTTGAAAAATATACCACATTTTGGTTTTCATCAATTCCAAGTATAACTTACCAGGCATTCTCTTCAGCGTATGTTTAAATCCATGTGTATCTCAATGAAAATCCAATCCATATGTTTCTGATTCATTTACACTTAGATCATCAAAATATTGTTTTGCAAGAGCTATTTGAAGTCCAAAAAGCTTTTTTTTTTCTTAGAAACAGGAAATCGGTTTTTGCCAAGTGTAAACAAACACATTCCCCTACTCCCCGTGCTCATATTTTAATTGGAAATTTAGGAGAAAGAAGGTTAGAGAACTCTCTAAACCTGTCCAAAACCAAATTTTTCCACTATATGGCATGGTACTGAAGTATGTTCTATGTTATTTATCTTTAATTTTTAACTGCCGTGTGTGCGTGTGTGTGTGTGTGTGTGTGTGTGTGTGTGTGTAAATTTCTCCATAACCAGTCTACATGTTTAAATTAAGCTTTCTGAATTTACTATAATTTTCATAGAATTGTTTTTTATCTCAATCTTAAATTATGTCTGCTAGGAGGATATTGTGCTCAAGCATTTGCCTGATAGACTTTCAAATAAAATGGTACCCAGTTAGACTTTACTCATGAACCTGTGAGTTTGGTCAGAGAAATGGCCCAAAAAAAACACCACTACTTTTGGTGCTTGACTAAGATAAGTGTCCACATTGATGCCACACTTAGTTAATCATTGTTCTTATTTATATTCTCTAGAGATGCAGTCAAAGTTTGGTGAAAGTTGCCAAAATATTATAGAGTAAAACATCTATCTGATGCAATGGGATCCTTGATGGAACCCAGGAAATTGAACTCAAATAAAAGGAACCCAGAACCATCAGCCTGTTATAGGAATCCCTATTGTGCACAAGAGACCTGTTATTATTTGGTATTTAGAAGCACTATTTCTGAACTTCACCAATTTGTAAAGAGACGACTATCTGTCCATCTCTATGAATACTTAAGGCAAGAAGTAGATACACATGAATGTGCCAGTACCAAGGACTGGTCAAGTGGAATGGTGACTCAAGGTAATGATCAAGTAGGTGAGTAACCAGCTCAAAAGCACCAGAGGTTGGGTACAGACTCTGACCCTGAAAAATATTTGTAGTTAAAACCAAAGAGCAAATGAAGGTCCTGAATCACTAGATAACACTAAAAGTAAGTAATCCTCTAAGAGCATAAATAGAATGTGAGAGGGTGGGATGGAAGCTGAAATGAAGCAAGAAGATTTAAGGCCTTTATCTGTGAACAGTCTAGGATGACAATAGACAACCATTCCCTTACTGGTGGCAGCCATGTGGTTATAGATGGGTTACCTTGGCTTAAAAATCTAGGCAGGTGCCTAACCGGTTTGGCTCAGTGGATAGAGCGTCGGCCTGCGGACTGAGGGGTCCCAGGTTCGATTCCGGTCAAGGGCATGTACCTTGGTTGCGGGCACATCCCCAGTGGGGGCGTGCAGGAGGCAGCTGATCGATCTCTCTCATCGATGTTTCTAACTCTCTATCCCTCTCCCTTCTTCTCTGTAAAAAATCAATAAAAAAATATATATTTAAAAAAAATCTAGGCAGGTAATCCATGTAAGATCAGATGCTTATATTAGCCTCCTTCCTAAGTAAACCAAATATTCTTTCCCCTACCGGCCTCAAAAGAACATCCTATGCTGGATGTAGCATGTAATATAGGGATGGGTTATTGAATACTAGAGTGTAACTCAACATCTAGACCATAGGTGGGCAACCCCTGGCACGCATGCCAAACATGGCACGCCAATAACTTTTGCTGGCACACGAAACCCTCTCTTATAATTTTCCATTTACAATTTTTTTCTTAATATTGACTTTTTTATTTTTCAGATAAATTCAGTGTAGGTGCATCTTAGATAAATAAATAATTTTACATAACAAGTTATCTTAAAGACCTTAGACATGGATTGATGAGAGAGGGGAAGAGCAATTTCTATGCCTTTGCCTTAACTCTCCCTGCCTTCCTAGATCCGACCAGTGTTTTGGTTTCATCCACATACGCTTGTGAATCTTTGTTCTCAGTGATGAATTTTGTTAAGTCTCGTAATAGGAGTGGCCTGACAGATGAAAGTGGTAGCTCGTGCATATCTCTGAAGGTCACGAAATATAAACCTGATATAAAATCTCTGTCATAAGTGATGCAGCAGCAAAAGTCTCACTGATAATATCAAACGGAGTCATAAAGTTTTCTGTCGGACTATCAGTGTACATGTATACATTAAAAAATAAATGTATTTTTCATCATCATATACTGTGTTTTTGTCGCTCGAATGAATTTTATTATTTCTTCAAGTTTCCTCACATACGTACACCTTAAGAGATATCAAGTAGGCGTAACATGTTCTCAAAAAATTAGGGTTGGCACGCAGAAGAATTTTGAGTCAGAGATTTTGCTGGTTTTGGCACGCACTCACAAAAAGGTTGCCCACCCCTGATCTAGACCATGGCTCAAATCAAAATCCAGTAACCAGTTATTCTGAGGGTTCTTTAGGGATTTAAATGAAAACATAATAATGAAATAGAAACTCCATGCTATTCATAAAATTCAAATTCGACACTTTTTTAAGCTGACACCTATTACATTTGATCAAAATAGCAGATGAATTAGGTTGTACCTATTGCCTGTTGAGATACCTATAAAGACATATACCTAAAAAAAAAAGATGTCAACTCATGAATGGGGATAGCAGTACTTGTTTTTTAGTAAATATACTAATCAGATGAGAGCTGTATTTAATCTCCATTGCCAAAGTATCTGGAAAAAATAATGGTTTGTGGAATAGTGACACATCAAGCAGGCATGGCCTCATGATTGGGTTCAGCATGTGCCCAGATACTCAGACCAAGCCAGGTCACTTATTAATTCCAAGGGTTGGAAGGACTTTGGAAATCATGAAATTCAATGCTTGATTACTACCTAGATTATCTAGCTTTGCTTCAACACTCTCACTGGGACTACAAACTACTGATATAGATTCTCCTAAGATAGGCCATTCTGGGAAAACCAAATGGTTATAAAGTTCTTCCTTGTTTGAACTAAATTATATTTTCCTCTAATTACCCTGCATTGATCCTGGGTCTGTCCTTTTTAGGTCTAACCAGAACAAATCACAAAAAAAGAGAACACTAGTTTTGTGTTTTGTTTTATTCCCTTTGTTTATGTTCAGCTTCTCAGATATTTGTGGATGCTGTCACAACCCCTTTAATCCACCTCAGATCCATCAATATTGACTCATGTTTTCTAATTGCTTCTAATCTTCTCATTTGGCCACTGTCCTCTGGCTAGACATGCTCCATTTGCTCATGTTCCTGCCCAACTCTTCATGGTACTCCCATAACTTATATAACTTCCAAGAATTCTCTCACACCAGGGATGTCTTTGGACTGGTCAGATCACCTTCTAATTTCATATTCCCAGTTCTTTGTAACAGAATTCTACTTCTGACCCAATCTCTACTGATTTCTAAGCAGAAGCAATGTGTCAAGTTTTCACCACCAAAGTTTGCTTGCCCTATCACGTGTCCAGTTTTAAAGGTCTGTGATTCATGACTCACAATTAGCAAAATCAGACAAAGATCCCTCTCAACAACTTTTGAGATTCATGTCACTGAACTTTTGATATTCACATTACTGCTTAGAAGAACATGTTATCTAGATAGCAGAGACCAAGTTTAATTTTAAGTCCATTAGATAGTAGCCTTAAATTGAACTCAGGCTAAAATGAATGGTGATGCAATAGCTATATCCTTAAATTACTGTGTGTCCAGATGTGTTCCTACTCTGTTTAACGTGTTTTAGATGAGCTACGGATGGGTCAGAACTATTTTCTCATTATCACCTTGTCAAACTAATCATGTCAGGCTCTTACATTCTTAATTATGCAAAAATAGCAGATTGAAGTTCTATGCACTAACATACTAGTATACAAGGCAGGGCTTTATTAGGCCTCCTAATCTAATGAATGCCATCTGTGGATGCTCACAAATAATTTTTCAATTGGTTGTAGTGCTTGTTGATTTTCTCCTCTTTAATTTTTAGACTGCACTCAGAGAATATTTTTTGTGGTGGTCTGGTGAAATGCCAACTTCAGAAGTTATTGTACATCATTTTGGTCACTGCTGAAGGAAAGAACTTTATAATACTTTATTTTTATCCTTTAAAAATATAATCAAAACCTTTCCACTACTTCTCCTGTATCTTTTTTCTCTTAATTTCTCCTATATACTTTTTGGGGGGCAAGTTATTAACTCTCCTTTGCATGCAAGTAGTTAGGTTTGAATTTTTTTTCCTTGGGAAGTGTCATGTTTCTTGTAGCAATGATCATATCATCATTTACTCCAAGGACTGTTGGCTCAAATGGCAGAGTGACCTTAGGAGTAACTTAGGATTGGTCTCAAAGCAAATTCTGTTTTCTGTAAAATTTACAATTTGTAATTGAAGGCTTCTATGAAACACACTTCTGCTTAAAAATTAAGTATCCTTTCTTAAAAGAATTCTTGAAGCAGATTAATAATTCTTGAAGCAGATTAATAGTGACTTCATAACACTCATAATTGGGACCAAAATAAAGGCACATGCCTTACTTGAATACAACTAGCCAAGATTCAATCTGGAAAGGATTTAAGAAGATTTGGTTTATATTTAAGAAAAAGGATAATTATTTTGCTCTCTCTCTCTCTCTCTCTCTCTCCTCCTCTCTCTCTTTCTCTCTCTCTCTCTCACTCCCTCTTTCTCACTCTGTGTGTGTGTGTGTGTGTGTGTGTGTGTGTGTGTGTCTGTGTGTGTCTGTGTGTCTGTGTGTTTGCACTGGTTTTCTCCACCCCTTCCCAAGAAGCCAATGAAACCATGAGGACATAGGGAAAAATATTAAAGTACACCACAAGATGTTAAAAAAGAAACCATGTTTTGCATTTTAGACAAGATTCTATTCAAGTCTTTTGAAAACATGCATTTTAAGTCTGGCTCTTCTCCAAAAAGTGAAGAAAGATTAAAGTAATATACTTACTGAATGCAAAAATATAGAGCTAAGGAAAGGGTGACATTCTGCTATAATCAGATATTGGGTTTTGATATGTGACTTTAAATTTCCTGCTTAAAACTGAAAACCTATGTGCTCTTTACAGGAAAGGGAGGGTTCCTTTATTTAAATTAAAAACCTGTGTTCTGTTAAATGTCTCTTGGGGTTTCAGCTTTTCTGGGGGAATACAGGTTTGGGATACTTCATGTTTCAAAAAATGTATTTTTGATATTTCATTTTACATAAATCTTTAATTTGTGACAAAGTCATTCAATCTCAAAATTGCATTTTTTTCTGTAAAATTTGTCCTGATTCTGCTAAGCCTTACACAAGGAGAAGATCATTCAAATCTGCCAGCCATGAAAAGAGCAAGTGGGCAGACACTCCTATTTTTGTGGAGCTTGGAAAAGAAAGAGAGTTGAAGAGGGAAGGACTTTATTTAAAGATGGCAGTTTGAACATATACATTTAATTAAACTCCCTCCCCAGATCCTCTTTTGCCACGTAAAATAACATATTTACAGGTTCCAAAAATTAGTACAGGGACATCTTTGGGGAGCTGTTATTCTGTCTACTGCGAGGATTTTAAAAAGGGATTATCTTCAGTAATCCAGAAAAGGAATCCTATTTGCCTTAAATGAGCAGTAAGGAGAGGGGACAAATGTACTAACTCTGGAAATATTTTGAAATTAATGCACTCATCACTGGAGGATTAGTTGGCTATGAAGATTGCAGGAGAGGAACATTAAAATATAATGCACATTTCCATGTTGAATGACTGAATGGTGGTGGAGCTATTCCTTAAAAATCAGAATCATAAGAAAAAGATCAAACTTGAGGAAAGACAAATATAGTTTAGGGCATGAAATAAGTCAGGAACCAAGAAGATTTTTAGGTAAAAGCTTCAAGATAAATATCGGTTGAATTTGGAGATTTGGGAATTACTAGCCATTGTAAATGAAATCATTACATTCAATAAAATCACTAATAGAAAATGTGTAGAGAAAGAATGGAACAATTTAGAGTAGAATTCAGATATATTTATATTTCCATGATAGGCAGAGAAAAGGAGAGTGAAAAAAGACTAAAGACTGGATGAAGATTAGATGAGAAACCAGGAAACCAAGAAGAAAGAAAGAAGACAGTGAGGAGTGTCTAATATTAGAGGGCTAATGTTTGTGTCATAGTACTAGGATTAGTATTTCTGTAAGAAGAGCTTAAATTAGATTGCGTTAATAATGTAAAAAAGTAATTGCCACAGAATGCCCCATATCCAGGAAATAAGCATTTATTAATTAGTCCTGGAGGTCCCAAATTTTTAAAGCCCATTTGTTTGTCCTAAATAGGAAAGGGATTTTCTATTCTTTCTACTCATTTTCTAAAGAGTTTTATAAAAAGTTGTTTTCTCCTATACTCTTCCCATTTTTAACACAGACACAAGAATAGATTTGTGCTAAGAACATGAAAAAATGTGTAAATTGTATAAGAAATTTGTAAAAATTCAAATATATAGACTAGGAGATCTAGTGTAAAATTTCTATCAACTGCCTTGTATAATTTTCACTTTTATCTTTTCAAATTAGCCCAATTTAAATTTTCTTCCAAAATTACATGCCAAATCACATTAGGATGTACCTGCTTTCTTCCCCTATGTTTAAAATCAATTGGATAATTATTCCAGGAATTGAGCACTCACTGGGGCCAACATTGTGCTGAGAACCATGTTGACTATTTCAATGAACAAGGTCTATGGCTTTGCCTAAGGTTGCTGATACATACCTGGCTAATCCTGACACAACATTTGGTTTTCAAGTGTCTTATGTACATGACTTAATATAAATATAGAAATCAAGGCATTGCAATCAAAAGCCAGCTAGCATCTAATCATATTTTGCCATATAACAGTAAATTTTGAATTAAAATAATATAGTAAAATTTTTAAAGGGCCTAGGTTGAAGCATTTCAAACAATTATTTATTTCCCAAATTATAAACAACATCCTATATAATAAAAGACTAATATGCAAATCGACTGAACAGCAGAATGACTGGTCACTATGACGTGCACTGACCACCAGGGGGCAGATGCTTAACGCAGGAGCTGCCCCCTTGTAGTCAGTGCACTCCCACAGGGGAAGTGCAGTTCAGCCAGAAGCCCTGAGCAGGGCTCATGGCTAGTGAGCGCTGCCACAGTGGCAGGAGCCTCTCCCGCCTCTGCGGCAGCATTAAGGATGTCTGACTGCCATCAATTGGACATCCCTCAATGGCTCCTGGACTGCAAGAGGCGCAGGCTGAGCTGAGGGACCCCCCCCCCCACACACACACACACACACACACACTCCCGAGTGCATGAATTTCGTGCACCGAGCCTCTAGTTATTTATAAAGCTATTCTATTGTAGAATCCTAGTTAGTCTAATAGTAAATGGATGTGTGAATTTTTATTCTAGTAATTCAGCTATTTTAAGTGCCAGACATAGTGTATTAAATTTTGTGAAAAGACTATTTCTATATAAAATAGTTCTTGACTTTTATTTTTCAATGAAAAAATGTGCTTAGCTGAAACTCTTTTTTATAAAGTTATATTGATTCTTTGGGAAATTTGCAATCCTGATATTTAGAAGTTAGACATTTTCTTTGAATTTTTGTTCTTTAACAGAACTACTGTTATTATAAGTAATAACGAAGAATGGCTATCATTATTACTATGAAGAATAACATAAAAACTGATTTAATGGCCCTGGCCGGTGTGGCTCAGTTGGTTGAGTATTGTCCCATGCACAAAAAGGTCTCTGGTTCAATTCCCAGTCAGTGCACATGCCCAGGTTGTGGACTGGATCCCCAGTAGGACTCATGCAGGAGGCAGCCTCTCTCTCCCTACCTTGCTCTCTAAAAATCAATAAAAACATATTTAAAAACATTTAATATATGAAGATGAACATGAAGATCAGTCATTTAACCTTGAAAAGAGGTGGGTGAGTAGAAGCTGAGGTTGGTAGAGTTATATATATTAAAGCATTTTCTATTTGGAAAAACACTGCCTCTTCCCATTGATTGACTTCTTAAGTCATTGCCATTTGGCTTATAGTGTGGTCTCCTTCAACCATAAGTGCCAAGTCATTATTCTCATTCACCAGGTTTTGTAAGTGATATTGAGATTCCAAGTTATGACAGTTCTACATAAATAAATAAGTACACACACACATATGTGTGTGTGTGTATATATACACATATATCATATATATGATGTATAAGATATATATTTATACATATGTAAATATGCTTTATATATGTATGTGTATATATAACATAACATATAGTCACATATTCTTATATATATTCTTCTTATACATTTGTATTATTATATATTTATTTATAATATAGTAATATATTATTATTGTATATATATTTTATATTATACTAGAGGCACGGTGCACGAAATACATGCAAGGGTGCGGTCCCTAGTCCTGGCTGGTGATCAAAGTGTGAGCGTCTGGCATGGAAGGGCAGGTCCCAGCTGACCTCTGAGTCCTGGGTAGCACCTGGGCCCCTGGGCCCCCACGTGCCCCCCTCCGCCTGAGTCACAGTGCCCAAGTCCCCATGCGGAGATGTGGTGAATGCAGCTGGATGCCGCAGGCTGGGGCACAGAGTGGACCTCTGGGCCACCCCGTGGCACCACATGGAAGCCAGGTGGGTAGCACACTCTCTCCCTCCAGCCTCGCAGACCAGCTCCTGCACAAACACACAGGGAGCCCGACTGCCCTCTGGGGTCCTGGCGGTTTTGGGTTGACTCACCTGAAAGAGGACACACAGGTGCAGGGCTGGCTCCTCACGGGTGCCCAGCACCTGAGCGCGGGGGCGTGCAAGCCCTGGCATCCTGGGGGAGGGTAGCAGGGGGAGCGAACTTGGCAGACACCCCGCATTCTCACCACACCTCCGTCCCCATCACCCCCGCCCCCAGGTAGCCAGTGAGAGGTCACAGTGAGTCACTGATGCCCACCATGTTCCGTTCCACCTCCTTGTGATCAGCACATGTCATAGTGAGTGCTCAAACTCTTGGTCAAATGACCGCCTGAGGGGACAATTTGCATATTAGGCTTTTATTGTATAGGATATCCTATAACATATGCTCTAAATTGAGAAATTTTCTTGTGTTAATCTTTCTGAATTATGTTAAGAAAATGATTCACTGACTGGAATTTAAAATTCTTCAGTTGGTTCAAGTGGTGTAATCCCTCTTTCTCTTCTTCCCCAATCCACTGAATCAACACTCAAATAATTTTTAAAGGGAGACTAAGTGAGGATCTGGAATCCTGACAGACATCAACTTGAAAAGGGTTTGAAAGTGGAAAGAAGTCAAGGTATTACTTAATAATGGATGGAAGAGAAGAGATCAATGGCAGAGGGATCACAGTAAGTTTCATTCAATTGCAAGTTTTAGCCATTTAAGACTCTATGGTGGGAAGAACCTCCCAGATCAATCTTTCCGTCCCTCTGCCTCTGGGCAGAACCACGCCAGGTCATTCCAGACTTCTGATGCTACTTCCTTTAGGATGACTCTGAAACTGAGGGCTGCCCCAAGGTAAACCAACTGAATTCCTAATGACTCATGAACTTCAGAGTCATCATGTGGTTGTCATTTTTAGATGAATTAGCACCTTTTAAACCACATCCTATTTTACTACATTTCTCATTGTCAGTTAATTATAACTAATAGGAAGAGCCTAAGTCATACATAATTTCATTATATAAAGTATTAAAAGAAATAAGCCAGACACATTATCCTGGCTGTAGAAATTATAATAGTAGGATTTGTTTCAGAGACAAACTACGTAAAAATGCTTAAATGTTAAACTTAGCCCAGACTACTTAAAAACAAGAGAAAAATTAATCAGTCACATTTTCACTAGTAAGAATTAGAAGACCTTAATAAAGGGATTTATTTTCTAAACAGATGCACATGAAAAATGCTATAACTTAACAAAGGAAGGGCATAGGTTTCAGTATTTTTATTTATGTTAAATGTTTTAAAGAGAAAAAAATAGGACAGTCAAGATTCTATCTCATCTATCTGCCTACCATCTTTATATCTATCTACTTTTATATGCATGCATTTCTTTTAAATTTTAGGATAACTATTGCTTTGTGTGTGTGTATACCCTCACCAGCACTTGACCTTATTTACTAAATAATTTATTTAAATCAATAGAGTTTATTTTTTATAAGCAGTTTTAGGTTTACAGAAAAATTAAATGGCAGTTCTCACATGCCTACCCATTCTTCCTGGTACTAACACTATTGGTATTTTGGATTTGGCCCATTCTAATAGGCTCATAGTTTTATCTTATTATTGTTTTAATTTGTAACTTCCTGGTGATATCTGGAAGTTATGTTTATCATATGTTTATTAGTTAAACTAATAAACTGGAGGAATGATAGCCTCTCTGTATATCTTCTTTGGTGAATTCTCTATTTAGATCTTTTGCCCACTTTTGAATGGCTGTTGGTTTTCATGTTGAGACTGCATATATGGGCCTTTAGTGATGTGATAAAGTGTGTGAGCTGGGTGAGGACATTCTATGGTCCTAGGATTATGTCATTCTCTTAGTAGGCTGGTCTGTACTCCTGCACTGTTACCTCCACAAGTGCTTCTTATTCCCCTTCTTTTTCTGTTTTATTGACCTTAGAGAGGGAGCAAAGGAGAGAGAGAGAGAGAGAGAGAGAGAGAGAGAGAGAGAGAGAGAGAAACATCGATGTGAGAGAGACATATTGATCGGCTGCCTCCCATATGCATCCCAATCAGGGATGGAACCCACAACCTAGGCATGTGCCCTGACTGCCTGGCATTGAGCACCCAACTTTCCATTGCACAGAACGACACTACAATCAACTGAGTCACACTGGCCAGGGCTCATTCTCCTTTTTACAGGTTCTTAGGTAGAATTGGAGTTGAGTATTTCCCTCCCCTCAGGTAAGTTAAGCTCTGCGAAAACCTCAGTAGGTGATGCTCTGGTGAAACAGTTCTTCTTGAGGACAGGCCTTGTTAAGAACAGACCTGGGCATATTTCAAACACTTACTTTTTCCTCCCCTTGCTGGAAGCACAAAGGGATTTCTGTCTGATCTTCACTGTGAGAATTTAGTAGCGCTCCTGGAGGTGAAACTCACAAATTTGTGGGGCCCTATAAGTCAGGTCTCTGAAGAATTTTGGACTCTCTGACTTGTCCACACAGAGCCTCCTGCAATTTGTCAATGATAGTTTAGGTTTCCCTATGTAGTACTGGTCTCCACAAAGGTTCCTGCTCCTGCATTTTGACTCAGATAAATTGTAATTCTTTGTATCTTCCTGTCTTTCCAATTTGGAGGAAGCGACTTGCTGTGTGACCTTAATTCTCTCACAGACAGATCTAAGAAGAGTCATTGATTTTCAGAGTTTTTCCTTGGGAGGATTGAAGGGACAATCTCCAAGTTTCTTACATGCTGGGCCAGAAACTGGATATTCACCAAAAATTTGTTCATATTAGTCAATCTTCAAAACTTAAACCTGGTCTCCCATTGGCCTTGTTAATGGTCTCCCATTTATACATGCTGTTTTCATTCCCTCACAAATCTTTTTATTTTCTTGTTATCAATATTTTTTTTGCTTTTCAATGATAATAAAGTGAGAATTTTGTAAAGAAAAGCCTATTGTCATTGACATGTATTTTTGTCAATCAATATCATTCAAATGTTTTATTATCAAAGGCTCAGGGTCTCTCAAGATGATGTATATTTTCTCTGAGTGAGTTTTAATATTTTCAGTTTTTTATGAAATATATATGTGCTGCCCTAGCCGGTTTGGCTCTGTGGATAGAGCTTTGGTCTGCGACTGAAGCATCCTGGGTTCAATTCCAATCAAGGACAGGTACTTTGGTTACAGATTCGATTGCTGGCCCTGGTCCAAGGGTGCCTGCGGGAGGCAACCAATAGGTGTATCTCTTTCATATCAATGTTTTTCTCTCTCTTTCTCTCCTGCTACCTTCCTCTCTCTCTAAAAATCAATGGAAAAATACCCTTGGGTGAGAATATATATATTCTATAAATCTACCCAAGACATAGAAACACTTGGACAACAGATAAACCTAAGTCTGATATGACTAACTAACCTAAATTAATGAACTTGTAAGTTTACAGTAAAATTATAATCATGATGTAGTAAAAAATGAGATTGTAAATATGTATTCATTTCCTGTATTCAATTATATTGCTATAATTGATCACTCTGATTGCTGTGTCTGCTAATTGAACTATATTTTAAAATATATACACGTTCTATGGAATAGTAAAAACTGTGAACTATATAGATGATGACATAATTATACATCTAGTTTTCTTATAAATGAGTTTTAAATCCCAGCATTCATATTTTTGTCCAATTGTAGTCTCTATGTCAACACTTCCTCTTCAAACAGCATGTTTTTCTTAGCTGGAATTTCACACCTTCACATTCACTCACTCACTTTACGAGTGAGGATAGTAAATATGATATAGAGCTCAAGGTTATTCAATCTCCTGCTTTGTCTTTCCATTTGTAATGAAAAAGAAATAATAATAACTTTACCTAAAATGTATTAAGTAAAAGTGAACCTACTAATTAGTTGACAATGAACAAGGCAAAAAAAAGGAAAAGGAATTTTTCTCTGTTCCTTGCTCCCACCTATGCCATTACAAATGTACTTTTAACCATTTGATAATTAAATAAACACCTCTTACCTAGATGACTTCTTTAGGAAGCATTTTTTAGAAAACTTGAGAAATGCCATGTATACATGTTCAGTCACTACCATTTTTAAAAGTCACTGTGTATAAAGCCAGAGCATAAGACACTATAGAGGTACCTCAAATGGATTTCCAAGTTGGTACAAATATTAAAGATTTTAAAACTTGATGACACCATCTTTGAACTTGTAATTTTCATCAATTGTCATGTGAAATAAATTAACTAAAAGCTGAATATATGGAGCAACTAAAATTACAAAAATATTGGCATGATATAAGAGGAAAGATCCTTCCTTCCCATTCAAAAGTCATTGAGAATCAATGAGAATACTCTCAGTTAAACAAAATCATGTCTTAGAATTAATGTGTATATATATATATATATATATTTACAATTTAATAAAAAATAGCTGATATTTTTGACATTATTATTCTTGTGTGTGTGTGTGTGTGTGTGTGTGTGTATGTGTGTGTGATATCAATACTTATGAGACAGATAGCCAGTAAGGAAGCTTAGAGATGTTGATGATTTATAGTTTGTGCTACAAAGTTTTGCCATGGAAGGCAGTGGCATAACTGAACTATTGATTGCTGAATATAACCATAGCACACAGATGACTTTGGTCTGTGGGAGTTCAGAGGGTTCAGTTTAAATGAAAACTTTATTATTGGAGCAAACAAATAGGTCTTTATATTAAGACAGACTCAACCAAAGGCATTCAGCCCTGCTCACCTTAAGTCATCAGGTTCAGCATTGAGTCAATTGTAGGCCAAATCTCCCCAGGAGTTATGCTTTGGACATTTAGAACAGCAAAACAAAATCATTCTGTCCACCTTGCTGATGGCACTTTCTGACAGCATGACCCAGGCACATGCCAGGCACTCAACAGTCCATAACGGTGAGTGCAAAGTCCCCTCTGTTCCCATATCAGTGGCCTGGTTCCCCCAGGCTTGCCTCCCGTATGTCTGAACTGCTCCCATGCCAATCTCACTTTTTTGTCTTGGATAATAATAACAATCAGAGTGAATGTTTACTTGGTCCTCATACTATGCCAGTCTCATAACTGCTTTTTTAAAAAAATATTTGTATTGATTTTAGAGAGGAAGGGAGAGGGATAGAGAGATAGAAACATCAATGATGAGAGAGAATCATTTATCAGTTGCCTCCTGCACCACCCTCCCCCCACTGGGGATTGAGCCCGCAACCCAGGCATGTGCCCTTGACCAGAATCGAACTTGGGACTCTTCAGTCCGCAGGCCGACACTCTAGCCATTGAGCCAAACCAGCTAGAGCCTAACTGCTTTTTATGTATAAACTCTTTTACTCTTCACAGCAACTCTATGAGGCAGATACTTTTATTTTTCACTCTTTTAAAGGTTAGCAATTATCTAAAAATGGTCCTATTATGATCCCATTATACAGATGTAGGTACTATTAGTATTTCCTTTGTACAGATGAGCATCCTGTAGCACAGAGAGGTTAAGTTTCACAAATGTCACACAGGCTGGTAAGTAACAAAAGTAGGGTTTGAACCCAGGCATTCTGTTTCCTAAGTCCTTCCTCTTAACCACTTCAATATAAAGCTTTGTTTTGCCACTGGCCCTTGGAGATTGTTCAGATCTCCATGGGTATGAATTTCAGCTTTTCTGATCCAGAGACAGAGAAGCATCAATCAGACAGTCAAACCTCAGAGGGAAGGTAGTGGAGGGTGGGAGTAAGGGGGAGAGATCAACCAAAGGACTTGTATGCATGCATATAACCCTAACCAATGGACACAGACAACAGGGGGGTGAGGGCATGAGTGGGGGCGTGGAGGAGCAATGGGGGGATAAGGACACATATGTAATACCTTAATCAATAAAGAAATTTTTAAAAAATCAGCTTTTCTAATATACTTGATTTGGCTCTTGATGTTCTTTTCCTTTTGGATGTCCATTAGACATCATCCTCTTGAAAATTTACCAGTCTTGCCGAAACCGGTTTGGCTCAGTGGATAGAGCGTCGGCCTGCGGACTGAAAGGTCCCAGGTTCGATTCCGGTTAAGGGCATGTACCTGGGTTGCAGGCACATCCCCAGTGGGGGGTGTGCAGGAGGCAGCTGATCGATGTTTCTCTCTCATCGATGTTTCTGACTCTCTATCTCTCTCCCTTCCTCTCTGTAAAAAAAAAAAATCAATAAAATATATTTTAAAAAAAAGAAAATTTACCAGTCTTTTGTCTTTTTGTTGCTACAATCATAGTGTGTATGAATGTGTGTGTCTGTGTGTTCAAGTGTGTGTGTCCATCTGTGTGCATGAATGTGTATGTGAGTTAGGGTGGGAGGGGTATGGGATTTTGGAAAGCTACCTCTTACAAATACCAAGAACTCTAATAAACAACAGTTTAAGAGTATTGCCAAAGTTTATCCAATCTGTCACAGTCCAGACTCAAGCACAAGCCTTTAAACATCGTCTTGATGTTTTCCTCTCAAAGCAAGAAAATCTGCTGGTTTCCCCTGCACTGTGTATAACGCATAGGCCACCTGACATGTCTGCATTGGGGATTAAACATAAATTCAGGGAAAGTTCTGTCCCAGTGGGAGAATTATTTAAGGTTCTGTGAGCAGTTAAATAAGTGTGTAAACAAAGAAGTTGGATACTATTATCCGACGTTAAAATTTGCATTGTTTTATATGGTTTTAATTTTCAGTTTTACTCACAATTCATCACCCAGCCAGAGGTCTGCAAATGCAAATCTCGGCAAGCACAGTAGCAGAAAGAAAACTCTGTAGCCACAAGCATAGCGCACTATCTCTGTCAGATCGGTCTCCTTCCATATGCTTAGGTGAAAATAAGGTAAAAGAAGCCAGGGCATGATGTTTTAGGTATTCTAAACTAATAAAAATGTGATGGTTTACTGGCATTTTAAAAAGGTTTTAAAGATGATTCCAAACTGGAATACACAGATACAGAGAAATGCAGCTTAGCATTTGAATAAAATAATTGCATTATAATGAACCTATATTAAGCACTTAATACCATTTTAAGTGCTTTACATTTTTTAACTAATTTAGTCTTTATAACAAGCCTCTGAGAGAGTTTTGATGAGCCCCACTTTAAAAAACTGACAATGTGCTCTGCTAGATGGTGGGAAGTCAAGATTTAAACTGAAGCAACAGAGCTCGAAGTCCATGCTCTTAACTACTGTAGCTCAAATTTCCTCCTTGAAAAACTTCAAACACGGATGTAGAGGGAAAGATCTGCTCTCCATGCTCCATGTTGCCATAAAAGGGAAGGAATATGAAAGTACAGGGAAAGTGCCTCCAGCCTATTTGTGCCTTCGCTCACACTTGCCCAGGCCTGGAGGAATGATAGCCTCTCTGCAGGGCATTTTCCTTCTCTGTCCCTCCTGGGGTCAGCTTGGCTACTGTGAAGGAAGCCTTAGGCTGTCCAGCATTTCTGCTGCTAATTGATGTGGAATTAAAAAAAAATAGCAGACTCATCTAAAGCCATGATCTCGAATCAGCATGATTACTGACATTGTGCTTTTCCTGTGCTTAAAACCTATTTTCATTTTTCAATTGGTTCCAAACTTGGGAACAAAAGGAAGCATCCTAAAAAAGTAGTGCACTCTTGCCGTGGTTCTCATGTCCTCGATCATGTTCCTTCTTCTCTCATTCTTCGGGACCAGACATTCCTGGAGAGTCAGCCAAATACACATTAGATAATTCTCTGTAACACAAATGGTTTATTCGGATGAAAGGAACTCATATCTTAAATTTAAAAATATTTCAGGGGTTATTTGAATTCATTCTAATTCAGGTGAATTTCATCATTGTCATGTTTACTCTTGTGATTGCAGATGTGGTCTTCCAAATTTTTATTTATAACTAAAATGTTCACCTTCCAACAAATATACACTGCAACAGATGGTGACCACCTTGATTGTGGCCACATAGGTTAAAATATATGCATGTGGGTGCATGTGTGTCCATGAACCTAAGCCTGTGAAATCTTAATTTGCAATGAGAGCACTTGTCTGTTAAAACTTAACACAGGCACCCTTACAAAAGAAGACCTTTAAAGCAATGGAAGACAGTGACTTTTTTTAACTCTTCACAGCTAAAGCAAATGCTTGTTTGATCTTCAGATTTGATCATTACTTTTTTATATATATTTATTGATTTCAGAGAGGAAAGGAGAGGGAGAAAGAGAGAAACATCAATGATGAGAGAGAATAATTGATTGGCTGCCTCTTGCACAACCTCTCTGGGGATCGAGCCCAAAACCTGGGCATGTGCCCTGACTGGAAATCGAACCATGACCTCCTGGTTCATAGGTTGATGCTCAACCACTGAGGCATGCCGGTTGGGATGCTCATTACTTTTATGTTTTTAAAATGTTTCTTAAATCTTCATCTGGTTTCTATATTCCTTCTGGAGTTCTATAAAATTTTCATGTCTTAGATTTTACGTTTTCTATCATCTTGGAGTTACAAGTTTTGCAGAGCTCCCTCTTCTTAAGTACTGCCTTTAGCATTGACCTGGCATTTTAATTAGATGACTGTTGTCTATAGGTAGAAAGATTAGAATGGGAAAGGTCACAGATCACCTCCAAGAACTTGTGAAAGTTCCCATATGATTTTGTCACCTTCATGATTACACAAAGGTATGTATGTGGATGCTTGATTCTTCCATAGCACATAGAAAATTAAAAGATTATAACTCAGTTATTAAGTCTTTTATTAATATATTAATATAGTGCTTAAGTCCTATTATAATGAAAATGTGAATTTTCCATGAACAACCAAAGAACCGTGTACAGCATCATGGTGTCTGATTCTAGAGAACTTTAGGCTTATAAAGTAGGTCGTTGGCAGGACCCACCTCATGGACATCACACAGGGTCTATATTGGGCTTGGTTTATGCTCTGTTCTCACCACTTAAAAATTCTTAATAATTTTGAACAAGGGGCACAGCACTTTCATTTTACAGTAGATCCTGGTTATGTAGCCGGTTCTGAGCTCAGAGCTTGACTACTTCCATTCAGCTGAAACTGTTATTCCTGGTATAAGTTGATTTTCCAGAGGCTAAGTCTTTTGGCAGCTGTGATTCCCAATGGACTCCCCTCTTGATTTCAGGAATCCAATATTACATTAGCAAAGAAGTCTCCAGGGTTTTAGATTTTTCCCAGTGCTTTATAATTGTCTTTTATAGTAAAAATAAAGTGTGTGCATTGTCATATTATTTTAAACTGCTACGTATGTGCAAAGATGTTGTTTAATTGACAGACTTCCTTAATCTACATGAACTATATGTCTCTTCCCTTTTCTACACATTTAAGAGTCATGGTGACTTGCACTCAAATCTCAACATACAGCAATATAACCAGTGTTTCAAAAAAAATAATGATGGAAAGCTTTTTCATGTGATTTTATTGAATCTCTTTGATTCAGACTCTAAATACATTATATAAACTGAGACTGAATTTGGATCTTGTAAGTTTATATATTCTTGAATTACATTGATGGAACATAATATTTGAAAGATAAAAATGAGTGAAATGCCATACATTATTTTTTTTTAATGTGCACAGAGCAGATATGTGATTGTTAAGTATTGAGATCAATTGCAAGGTTTTATGTTGCAATTGGTTCCTGAGTGAGGTAGACTCGTTTCTTGGAAAATGAACAGTATAAGTCAATATCACTAATATTGTATAGGTCCACAGTGACTTTGAGGCTTTGATATTCTAAAGAATACTAAGGGCCTGATGCAAGTTATTTTCTAGGAGTTATAATTTTTATAGTTTCAGTAAACAATTATTAATATGAAATAGTAGTTAAGGTAATGTCACTTATTTAAACTGACTACATATATTCACAAATCTCTTCCAGTGAAATGTATTCTAAGCTAATATGTAAAAGAAATAATGCTTTATGGGTATTTACTCTATCATACTTTTAAGAGCCAATGTCTTATTTTATTCCAACAAGGTGTTTATGGTTTTTTGTTTGGTTGCTTTCTATGTAAAACATTTTTACCATCACCACTTAAGCTCTTTCTATTCTCTGTGTTCTATCAAGTGTATTTATTTCCTCACATCCATGACACATTTTCACTTTTGTTCTTTTCCCCTCCCTAATTTGCTTCCAATGAGCTTCACCTTTCTGGCTAACTCATCTCCTGACAACTTTCCACACATAAAAAAATAATAATTATTGCTCTCCCAGAAGAGGTAAAAGGCAGATGTTTTTCATCCTTAAGACCATAATTCCCTTTGTTTTCCATTTAGGAGTTTCGTATTAGCAATGACAATTTATGTTCAACATCCTAACAACACCCCCGCAATAAGCAGACGTCTTATTTTATTCCATGTGATCTCTAATGACCTTTCTGATGTGCTCATTTTTTTAAAAAGTGTGTGTGTTGGTTTTTTTGGAGTCACAAATCCCACTGAGAATTTGATGAAAGCTATGGCTTCGGTATCATTTACAAACACTACATGAAATTTCAGGAGGTTTCCAGGCCCCTGAGACCCATTCACGAACTAAACATTGCAAACACCTGCTCTAATTTATCAATTTTATTTTATGGATATTGCATTGTGTATAGTTTTTCTATAATTATTCACTTCTGTTACCGTTCTCTATACTATTAACTCTGCTGCCTTCTTTACCACATCCTTCTTTTAAGAATACCCCTTTCGTTTTCAAGTTCCATTTATATTGTATTACCCAAAATCCATTTAGTTCTAGGCATACCCTTGCCTTATTGACTTCTCATAAATAAAACATGAAATAGATATATCCTCATTCAGCTAGTATGAGTTGAGTGCCTTGTATATGTTTGGTATCATGGGGTGTGTAAAACTGCATCTGTGAAAGGGTTTTCTTCTAACAATCATATTAATGTTAATTGATAAATATTGGTATTGTTAATAACTAATATTAATTGAATTTATTTTCTTTCCCAAGAATTATGCTAAATATTTTATCATCCTTTATCGTTTTGTTCTTTTTTCTTGACTTTCTTCACCTCCTCCTCCTCTTTCTTCCTCAACAAATAAGATGAAAATAAGTTGAAAGAGGTTAAGTAAATTTTACTCAAGGTTACAGTTAGAAAACTTGAGAACCTGAATTTGAACAGATTTCCCTGATTTGAAGCACTTCTAATGTCTTCTCACATAGATAATTTCTACATCTCATTTATCATAGCTGTACACATATCTTTGAGTGTATGCATTTACCCAACCATCCACCCATCTACATACACACAAAATTAATACAGAGAAGGAAGAGGGAAAATTCATATGATGCATGTGAAATGCTGTGAGAATTAGAGGAAGCCAGGAATTAGTTGAACTTTTCTTCATGTGCCATTTGAAACATTCCATAAATGATACCTGAGACCAAATAGGGAATAATATGGAAGAGCTGTGAAGCCTGAGGAACTTGCAGAAATGTATGCAGAGGCATGATTGGCAGTTGAACTTGGCTAGAGTAGAAAGTGTGGAAAGTAGAATTAGGAGGGAATATAAATGTTGGAAAGAGTTGTAGGTCAGATCCCAGAGAACTCTGAATTCCAGGAATAGGGGCAGGAGCTTATTTGGCAGTAGTGGATGATGGAGGATTTTCAACAGAAAAGGAACATAATCAGAACTATCATTTTAGAAGTTGGTTCTGGCTGATTGGGAACAGAAAGACCTGCAATGCACAGAGACCAGAGATAAGTGCTCATGCTTTTGGCTGTATTCATAAAATTAAGACATAAGTAATTACCTTCTTTCTGGAAAGGGCCCTGTGCGTGGGAGAATTACATAATGAATACTAAGAATATTTGAAACCTGAAACTGTCAGACTGCTCAGTGAGTTCTATTCTTTTATCTAATGGTTGTTTACACATTTAGCTCTGTTGACTTTTTTCTTTCTCCTTCATTTTGTGTTTTCTCTTGTAGGAATTACATTTTAGTTCTTTGTTGTTGTTGTTTCTATAGGGTCCTATTCTACTGTTGCATGTCTGATGCTGTCTCTCTTCCACTCACTTTACTCACTGCTTTTCCCCATTCTTAAGGCCCTAGGTTTAGGATTGTTGATACATGCTTTAACTTCTCTTGCAAACAATATGCGTATCCATTGATTATTACCATTGTTATCTACTGAGCTCTGCCTGAGGTCAGTCCACTCTCTATCATACTTTTTCACCATCATATATCATTTCTTCTCTATGTGTTTTAGATTTCCTTATGAACTAATATACAGCATGGTGGTCTCTATGTGAACCTTCATGTTAGAATTCTGAGACAAAGACTGTGTGCTTAGGTGCAGGAGTTTGGGCTTACTGACAACAATCCTATATAATCAAAGCCCAGCGACCAAAATGGCAGAACAACCAGAATGACCAGAGACCAGAATGACCACAGCCCCTTGCCCAGGCTGGCCCCATCCCCTAGTGAGTGGTTAGAGGTGATCAGGCAGGCAGGCAGAATGGTTAGGGGCAATCGGGCAGGCAGGCAGAGGCAGTAGTGTGATCAGTCAGGCAGCAGAGTGGTAGTGGCATCAGCAGGCAGGCAGAGTGGTGAGGGGCGATCAGGCAGGCAGGTGAGCAGTTAGGAGCCAGAGGTTCCAGATTGCGAGAGGGTGCATTGTGTGCATGGGTGGTGACAAAGAAGGAATATGATTTTTTAAAATATATAACAACAATATCAAAAACAAGCAGGCACAAACAGAATGGTTTCTCAAGGGAGCTATAATTTGTGGAGGGTTTCTTGCTTGTGGATGAGTCAGATCTACTTACTAGTAAAGTTATCAGTCTTACTCTTTTTGCTATACTGGTATTTTCCCATCTCATTCCTCTTCTGTTTGACTTTGGCACGCTGATTGTCATTTGGATAAAACATCATACTTCCAATATTTGAAGATCTTGTCACATATTCTGAAGTTTCATAGGGAATGCATCGCCTTGGCAGATCCAGAAGAAATTGTGACTTATCTAATCTACATTTATCTTAGCCAACTGTAACATAGTTACTGGCATGATTTCTAGAAGTATATATTGTGACCTTCCTGAACAACATGATTTTCATGGAAAGCATTATTATATTACTTTTGCTCATTATTAATTCTTACTTATTCTTTCCCCTTCAAATTATTTTTTGACCAATAGACTGTAATGCTTCGACAATTGCCTAGAAATCTCTCTCCTTCATGCAGTGGGATTTCATTCAAGGGCTTCAAAGAGTAAACTGCCATGAAATTGCACAATGTCATAAGTGGACACAAAATTCTATATGATGTTCATGCCTTACTTGTTTATTTTGTCCTCATATCTTAATTCCCATGTCAGGTAGGTGGGAAAAGGCAGATATACCAGGAAGAACTGGAGGTTTATATGGTAGGAAACAGGTGTTAAATGGAAACCACGATCTCTTCTCTGACTGAAATGACAAGAAGTGGTCAGAAACTGCATGATTTACCCATTTTCCTTGCAAAAGAGTTGACACATTTGTGACTAGTGCATGCATCAGATAAGGGATAAATTACTTGCACTTCATTAACCAAGAGATTTCTAGTAACATCTTCTCTCTCTAAACATGTTCCCCTCTTGGCCACCTGTCCTGGGGACAGCATTCTTGCTAATTCAGCAGCCTGAGCATGACATTAATAAGAATAATAGATGAGGTAGTGAGGTCTGCATGTCCAAAAAGGTAATGCAGAGGAGGAATTCCCTGCTATCTTTTATGTCTGAACAAAAGCCACATTCCTTGTGGTCACAGGTTTGACTAGGCCTAAAGGTATAAAACAGGAAACTGGGGGTTATGGTTTATATGATGGAGTATTCACATATTCCAATTTTTTTGAGTCTATGGTTAAAATATAATATTTATGTATTCTGATAACATAGATCATTTAGCATGTAAATATTTTTAATAATATGAAAAAAGTTTCACTGATCATGTAGGTTTCTCTTTGCATAGAGATGTAGAGTAATATACTGTTATTTAGAATTATTAATTATTATGGTTAGTAACATTAGTAGTAGTCAAATTGATAGAAACACAATTATTGTGAGCTTGTAAGAACCCTTAAATAATTATATATAAATATTTTAAACTCAAATAATTTGAGCCCAGTTATTTCCAAACTTCCTTACATCAATATTTTATTTAATAGAATTCTTTGATATTGTTAATTGTCAAATATCAGCTATTCAATATGGATTGAGAAGGCTTTTTAAATTTAATTTATTAATTGAACATATATTTAAATAAATTAATTATCCACTGATTGCTAAAGACTACTGGTCTTGGATGAAAGAATTAAAAATAGCACATTTGAGTGGTATGCTTATTAATTTACTCCAGTATTCCTGATGCTAATAATTTAAGAAAAGCATAATCTGTGTTCATAGATCAGATTACATTTTAAGGAACAATTGTAATTGAGAAAAATTTTCACAGATGTTATATTACTGGTTCTTTTGAATATTTTAAATTAGAAGGCATTATTCTGTTTCTTTTACATCTTCATCTTTGTCTAATTGTTATTCTTATAGTTATTACTATCATTATTAGTTATTGTAATTTTTATTTTACTTAGTACATGTCAAATAATTAAGCCTTTTAATAGCTGTGTTTCTGATTATGCACTTCAAAAGTTTTAATGACTGTAATATCCCCACAGTTCCCATCCCAGCCTTTACTAACTGCATAATTTTCTCAGCTAATCAAATGAGCTGATTGTTCTGAATTATTTTCTCGGAGTTGTAAGTTAGATAAAATAGGCCCAATAAAATGTTATTAAACTCTTCTTTTATTTTGGATACACATGATTTACGGGCAGTAAGCTGTTTTCTGTCATTTTAGAAAATGTAGTTTTATAATAATCTTTGGCTTTAGGACTTTCCCCTTCACTAATTGTATTTGATGGGGACTTCCAAAGATTACTTAACTTTTAATTTAGTTGGTGTATTTGTTATTTTTCCACAAGAAAAGTCACCTCTAAATAGTGCCAATGCAACTGTTTTATGAAGTAAACTCTCAAGAAAGTCAAGGTGGAATTTGTATATGGCTGGCTCTCCCCTGCTTTCTCTCCCCTTCCCCTTCTCCCCCCACATCTTGGGCTATGAGAAGGGGTCGGAAGGCCACACATCACTGAGTTTAATTTATTCCAGTCCACCTAGTTAGTTGAAATATTTCCTCAAGGAAGTTTTCATTCAGTTGATGCCCTGAAGGGTTAAGAAAACAGAAACTCATAGTGTTACAGAGCTGTTGTCATAGATGTTTCCAAGGAAACCATATCAGGAATGTTTGTGTCTTGTTTCTCCCCAAACCCACAGGAGTGTAACTTGCTTGAGGTTTTGATGTTCTCTTAATTCTTGCCATGGCTGCTCTGTGGTAGGGTTTCCAGCCAAGCAAGAATCCCATGACTGCCCAAAGTTCTGGCTCCAGGGTCCACCATGCCTGCTCTGGCTGAGCTCAGTTTTGCGTCGTCATCCTGGAAAGAGTATAAGGGCAATTTAAAATCAAATAGAGGTTAACTTCATTATCTTTTTAAAAGTTCTATTATTGTTTTTCTAATGTCCAATGTAGATTATTTTTCTGCAACATGTGCATTAGCATTTCATAAAAAATAAATAATAAATGAACTTGAGTTGCAGAGTTCATTAGAAGACTAATATATGTGATAGATCACATCATGCTGTTTTATGAGGTATGTTAAGGGGCTTGGAAAATAGGAGGGAATTTCAGTTCTGTGATTTCCTCTGCTTCATGTGGCTATAAACAATTTTTAAGGTCATTTCATATTTTTTTTTTCTTCATATATCTAAAGAGGAATAAAATCGTGAAGAATCTGAAAATAATGTCAAACAGTAGTAATGTGATTAAACTTGACTTAAAATATTTTTATAATTAGATTCTACAAGATAATTAGTACATCCTTTAAAAATGTTTACCCAAATGACATAAAGCCATAGAAAACTCTGATCATTTTCATTCAAAGTGATTAGGGACAGAGAAATCCCTTTCTCTCTCTTGCTCTGTCTCCCTCTTTCAAAAAGCATGCATATGTATATGTGTCTGATAGTTGTTGTTTTTTGTTTGTCTGTTTTTTGGATTTTTTATACCATACAAGGGTAGAATGAACCACCTCAGTAGCTTCTGAGGCTAATACATTTCTATCACCACAATTATTTTAGTAAACCTGTTTCCTTCACTTCTGCAACATCATGCAGAGTTAGTGATCAAGTAAATACAAACAACCAGATGAATACTTGTATTTTTATTTGGATATCACAATTAACCAAGAGATATTATACACACTTCTATCATATTAAATATTTGCAAAGAGAATAAAGCAAATTTAAAATAACATTTAAACCTTTCTATTCTGAGAGAGGTATGATTACATTTTATTCTATAACTATAATTAATACTTAATCCTATTTTATTATCATTTATTCTGTAGTGCATGTTATAGAAATGTATATACAATATAATATATAAGCTACATTTTGAATACTATAACTATACAATTATTTTTCTCCCATTTAATTTCTATCAAATTGGATTGGTTTATCATTTGCCATATCTTTCTTTATGGCCTGGTAAAAATTGCTGAAAGAACACAAAACGTTGAATTTAACAATGTTTTTGTTGTGGATTTATCTATGTCACTGTGGCCAAAAATATTCAATTATTAGTACCTTTGGCAGAAACATTAGTAGCCTCCAATAATAAGAGGTAATGAGCACTATAGGAAACTCTTATTTATTTCTAATTCATTCTTTAAAAGTGTCAGAAAAATCTTCAGATAGCTACAGTTTACATTCAATTATTAAATAACTAGAGGCCCAGTGCACAAAATTTGAGCACGGGTAGGTTCCCTAGCAGCTGCTGGCTGCCGGCCGCGGCCTCCCTTCTTTCTGTCCCACCCCCTGGTGGTCAGTGCACGTCACAGTGAGCGATTGAACTTTCAGTTTGTTCAAACTCCCGAGGGGACACTTTGCATATTAGGCTTTTATATATATAGATTTGAGGAAGGGAGGAAGCCTACACAATAGTGTGCAATCAGGGTCACTGCTGTGGGCAAAATGATTGAATTCTCCAGAGAAGCGTGCAAGAATTGTCTGCCTGCAATGGGAGAGGCCAGGAACTTTTTCCTTTGGTTAGGGGTGGGCTGCCCTAGGGCTATTTCCTCCTCTGCATTTCTAGAGGGCAGAACTGCAGTAGGCTAATGGCCTTCTACAGCTCCCAAGAAGCTCTTGGGCAGAAAACCTATGACATAATGCTGTGAGATGCCGTGAGCACATGGGTCAGAATCACTGGTAACTCTCTGGGCCAGCTATAGCTGACACATCGAAAGTGAGGAACAGCAGAGGGGCCAGGCATATGAAGTATTGGCTACAACTCATTCTATCAGGATTTGCATCCAAATTACCCTGTTCTATGGACATTCATACTGTCTTATCTAATGGGTGAGTTTCATTTCCGTTGGGTTTTAATTGTGAAGCACAAGCTTTTAACAGCACTAAGATCTAAGTTTTTTGAAGGTGGTGGCTTTCAATCATTGGTGAAGAGGAGGGTCTGTTTTACCTTGAGTTTATGGAAAAGCTGACAGTTCAGTTTCAAAATTCTTTAAAAGGGTTTAATTTCACTGATATCTCCTTTAACTTCAATAAATTCAAAAAAAATTGTTATATATATATATATATATAATTTCTGTCTCTTATTATTTAATGTCTAGTAAATTTGACTTTGCTAAATTCATTGAAGAGAAACTCATATACTTTTAAAGTTAATAATTTTTATATTTTAATTACATTTTGAAATTTAATAAGCATTTAACATGAAATCCCCAAGCTTATTATATCTAGATATCTATATCTATAGCTACCTATCTGTCATCCTATATAATAAAAGGGCAATATGCAAATCAACCAAATGGCAGAACGACCAGTCGCTATGACATTCACTGACCACCAGGGCGCAGATGCTCAATGCAGGAGCTGCCCCTTGGTGGTCAGTGCGCTCCCACAGGGGGAGCACCACTCAGCCACAAGCTGGGCTCATGGCTGGCAAGCGCAGCAGCGGTAGCAGGAGCCTCTCCCACCTCTGCAGCAGCGCTAAGAATGTCCGACTGATAGCTTAGGCCCACTCCTGCCTAAGCCGTCAGTCAGGCATCCCCTGAGGGCTCCCAGACTGTTAAAGGGCACAGATCAGGCTGAGGGGACCACCACCCCCCAAGTGCATGAATGTCGTGCACTGGGCCTCTAGTATTTATATATTTTTAGTTTCAAACACAGACTCTTAGTGTCATTCTCTTTTTTGTAATAAATTGTCAAATATAATCCAATCAAATATAAAATACATTTTATATATTATATATGTATGAAAATATGTATTTCCATTTGTATTTATCATCTACCTACCTATCATGATCCTGAGATCTCTAAGCATAATTTTTAATTCATTTTAGTACATTGGTAACACAGTGTTATTATACTTAAGATGACAAATCCTATTACTGATGGAGCAAAAATATCCTTGAAATTTAAGGCATGGCTGCTAATAGTTACACTTATTTATATTTTATTATTTAAGATACTAATACTAATTTTATGATAAAATAGTTCTAATTCCTCTACCCTCTAGCCCTTCATAATTATATTCAATCTGGGGAGATTTGCTATCATTTATGTTAGTTGCATTACATAAAATCAAATATTGAAAAGTGAAGTAATTTTACTAAAACAGATTTTTACTATAAAGAAATCTTTGTGCATTAAATTCACCACTGGCCATTACTCCTAGGGTTCCCCACTTTAGTGATACTGCACTGAGGGTGTAACATTATACTGATGTCTTCTTGCCACCCTCAGATGCCGGGAGGGACATAAGAGCCTATACAGTCTTGCTACATAGATGCTTTAAAACTTAGAGAATAAAGGGGTTTATTGTTTCTCATTTTCCAATTGCCAAGGTTTTCTTAATGTGTTTTTTTAAACATATTTAAGTATTTTTTTTGTTGTTGTTAATCCTCACACGAGGATAAGTTTCCATTGATTTATTTTATTTATTTATTTATTTTTGTAATTTTTTTTTTTAATAGAGAATGGAAGGGAGGGGAAGAAACAGAGAGAGGAACATTGAAGTGAGAGAGACACATCAATTGGATGCCACCCGCATACCCTGACTAGGGCTAGAGATCAAGCCTGCAACTGAGGTAAATGTCTGTGACCAGAATCAAACCTGGGACCCTTTAGTGCATGGGTTGACACTCTATCCAGAGCCAGATCGGCTAGGGCTGGGCTTTTTGTTTGTTTGTTTAATGGTAGCTACAATAGTGGAGAAATTGAAGTCAGAATCAACTCTGAAGAGTGAGGGTTTGGTCCTAAGCTTTTGGGAATCTTTTACAGGACCCTGCGAAGACTTCTACCCATGTCTCATCCCCACCCAAGTTTCTTAATGAAGCTCTTGAGTCTAAGAAGGGCAATAAGGATTTTGTCTTAGTTTTATAAGTTTTGTCATCCCATCTATCAGGATGGGATTTTTCATGGATGATTTCAAGTATAATCTCCCAGGAGCCATAAAGAAAAACCATAATTAACATTCTATCACAAATGCAGTGGATTTATCTACCTTAGCTCAATGAAAATACGTAAGAATTTCAAGAATTGATTATGTCATAGAGGAGAGTATATGTATTAAAAGCAATTTTACAGTAGAATTCCTGGTGTCATAGCTCAAGGAAAATACTTTTCCATCCATCAATGAAGAGTCTTAAGATGTTATATATGCCTGGATCACAGTCAAACTTTGACTTATGTTACTATCATATCCATTGCTTTGTGCATCATGTAAAATGCTATCTTACCTTATTTTCAAAACAGCACTGTATTTGTTATTCTGCTAATGCTTTTGCTCTTTTTGTCCTACTAAACCTCTGACACCCTTGAAACTTTTAAGAAATTTAGTATGGATTTATAAAATTGTTTTCTGCTCTTATATGGTATACTAGAAGCCCGGTGCACAAAATTCATGCACAAGGTTGGGGGGTCCCTCAGCCCGGCCTGTACCCTCTCGCAATCCGGGTCCCCCTCAGGGGATGTCAGACTGCTGGTTTAGGCCCAATCCTGCAGGGATCCATGTGGGATCTGGCCTAAACCGGCAGTCGGACATCCCTCTAACAATCCGGAACTGCTGGCTCCTAATCACTCACTTGCCTGCCTGCCTGATCGCCCCTAACCACTCTGACTGCCTGCCTGATCACCCCTAACCCCTCTGCCTGCCTGCCTGATCGCCTCTAACCACTTGTCTGCCTGCCTGATCGCCCCTAACCGCTTCTGCCTCAGCCCCTGCTGTGGCGGCTTAGTCCGGAAGGACATCTGGAATGACATCTGGAAGGTTGTTCAGATGCCTGGTCTAATTAGCATATTACACTTTAATTATAATAGATAAGAGCAATTCAGCCTCCTAGTGAATGTAAAACATTTAATATCTAATAGAAGAGAGCCAAGTACTTAGGTACACAGATCCAGTCCTGGGTGGGTAATCCACAATATAAAGCATGTCAATTCCACCATGCATATAAATTTGGGGAGTGATGGTCTACATTTTGAGTTAGTTGGATGCAGTGCCTTTAAACATAGTCCTTTCTTAAAATAATCAGACTCTTACATCAGAAGTCATGGTGTTGCCAACCAGAAGCTTGGTGAACATATCTTACAAGAAACTCTGTTGTATTAGGTATCCAAAGTAAACACTCGCAGAAACATTTTCAAGCTGGGGTCTTTCCAAAGAACAAATGCTTTATTCTCTGTGTTTTATCCTCATAGCTAGCTGCTTTCTTCTCACCCCAAAAGGAAAAGTTAAATTCCTATCTATGTTACCCTGTGTTTCCCAAACTAGCAAATGTTATTTTAAATTATCCACACTGTGGCCATGGTATCAGCCATGCCTAGATAGGAGTTTTGCTGCCATGGGCTGTTGGAGGAATCTTCAAACTTGAAAGTCAAATGGCAGAAGAATTGAATTGTCAGTCACAAGAAAAATTAGTGCTGTTCTTACAGCTTTTGTATCTTCAACTAAAGAATAGTCTTAGAGTTAGTCAGATTGGGATGTCATTATACATTACTAAATTTATTATGTTTTGAAAATTGTTAGGAGAGTTATAGATAGAAGATAGCAGATGTATTGAAAGTCAGGATGATACAAGTTAATAGAATTTAATAAATAGTTTATATATTAAATTATGTAGTTCATAGCTTAGTAGTTCACAAAACACCACCTTCTATTTTCATATGTACTCATTCGCCGTTTTAGCAAATATTTACTGAATATTTATTGAATATCTATTGAATATAAGTGGCAAAGTTCTGCTTCTCAAGATGTTTACCTTCTGGTGAATTTAGACACTAAGTGAGCAAACAACTAGGTATGTATCATTTGTTATTAGAGCCATGACAAAAATTATAGGGTTATTATAAGATAGCAACTTGGGAGGTGTTATGCAACACTTCTCTAAAAATGTGATGGTTGAAGAAAGGCTTGAATGCCAGGAAGTTGCCAGCCAGACAAAAATCCAAGGGAAGAATTTTCTGGAGGAGCAAACAGCAAATGCAAAGGCCCAGAAGCAAACAAATCCTTATCACTTTTCATAAAAAGGTGATAGGTAAGAGTCATTGGGACAGAGTGGGCACAGGTGAGAGGGTAAGAGATGAGGTTGGTGATGTTGTCAGGGCCCAAATAGTCCTCGCCTTGCACATCCTCGTCAGGGATTTTTATATTATTCAAGTTGCAATGGAAAAACCTTTGAGGATGTTGAAGTTGGGAGCAGAGAGGTGGAGTACCAAGATCTAACTGAGATTTTAAAATCTCATTGAGTGACTTATTAGGGGAGAAATATAAAGGAAGAGAAATAGATATGGGAGGTGTGTTGTGATTGACTGAAACATAGTCTTAGGAAGAGAGGAAAAGGGAAGACTTCATACCACCTCCTTGTCTCATGCCTGGTGGCAACATTCACTGACCTGAAGAAAGTGCTTCTCAGTGATCTGAAAAAAATTAAAAAGCCATCTGAATACAGCAAAGGTAAAATCCTAGCAAGTACATAAAATATGAAATTTTAAAAACTCTCCTTATGAGTATTTGTTTGGTCACACTTATTTAAGGAGAAGGAGGAAAAAGAGTGCTCTGAAAAAAAATGCCCAAAGAATATCTTGAGGTAACAATGGTTCCAATACGCTCTTCAAGTTGTTTAAATAAAGCAAAATTTACAGTATGCTTGTATTAGTTTCCTAGGGCTGTCATAATAAATTACCACAAACCTGGTGGCTTAAAACAACAGAGATTTATTCTCTCACAGTTCAAGAGGCCAGAAGTCTGAAATATAAATTTTTTTGCCGAACAGATCATGCCTTTGTACTTTGGCTCTGCTCCAGATGGAGCAAAACAGGAAGATTATCCCTTGATCCTAGACCACGTGTAAGCATCTCTAACTTTCTCATGCAGAATTGCATTTATATACATACTCGTGAGACACACAGATGTGAAAAAAAGAATGGCTCCTTTATTTATATGAAATGTATCTAGCCTTCTTCTTGGAAGTCCATTGCTAAATGCAGGGGAGGGAGGAAATAAACAAACATAATTCCCTGGGATGGTCAGTTCTATGTGTCAGTTTGTCTAGATCAGTGATGGCGAACCTTTTGAGCTCGGTGTGTCAGCATTTTGAAAAACCCTAACTTAACTCTGGTGCTGTGTCACATATAAAAATTTTTTGATATTTGCAACCATAGCAAAACAAATTTTATATTTTTGATATTTATTTTATATATTTAAATGCCATTTCACAAAGAAAAATCAACCAAAAAAATGAGTTCGCGTGTCACCTCTGACACGCATGTCATAGGTTCGCCATCACTGGTCTAGATTATAGTACCAGTTATTCAATCAAACACTAATCGAGGTGTTGTTGTGAAGGTATCTTGTAGAAGTGATTAAAGTGCATAATCAGTTGACTTAAGTGAGAAAGATTATCCTAAATAATGGACTTCAGACTTGCCTAGCCAGCCTGCAATTGTGTAAGCCAATTCTTTGCAATACATAATTTACTGTATAGAAACCCTGACTTACACATTCCCCATGCAGAATTCACAATTGATCCAACAACTTAAGCTGGCTTTTTAGGATACTAAGCTTCCATCGATGTTACTCAAAATCAATCTAGAGTCTCCTTCTCCCTCTTCTTATACCTCTAGCAGAAAAAGTTTTCTTTGTTTATTTATTTAAATATATTTTTATTGATTTCAGAAAGAAAGGGAGAAGGTGAGATAGAAACATCAATGATGAGAGAATCATTGACCAGCTGCCTCCTGCACACCCCTACTGGGGATTGAGCCCACAACCCGGGCATGTGCCCTGACCGGAAATCGAACCATGACCTTCTGGTTCATAGGTTGACACTCAACCACTGAGCCAAGCCAGCCACGATGTTTATTTATTTATTTTTTTTAAATCTACAATGTGTTCTAGGGTTCTGGAATCATATTAGACTTCATCCATCCAAGACAAGGTATCTACTAAACCACTGTTTTCCATTTACTCCCTACTATGGTGAAAGATGCCAGCAGGCCAGGCTTTGAGCTTTTGGGGGATCCTGCTCATGATAAACAGAAACTGAGGTCAACTAAGGCCTGCTAAACACCAAGACTTCCTTCTCCCAAATATTCCACCATGACAGGGTTACTTTGATAGAGCAATGCCCCAAGATAATTTCCTCCCAGAGCCCAAACCATGAAAAGGGGAAATTCCTAGTGGTTTTGGAATCCCTCTTTCTCCTTCTCCCACCTGACCTCCAACAGGTCTGGGTTTTTCTGAAGCCACTATCATTTTAGGGATTGGCCTTATCAAGCAACTGGAGATGCAAGGTAGAGAAGAGAACCTTCTGCTACATAAGTTTCCTTCTTTCTACCACTCCTCAGGGGCAGGAAGGAAGGGCTTTCTGTATCTTGTCGTTGTTTGGAAATCCCTTAAGTGTATTCCCTGATCTCGTTAGCATAATCTGATATTTCATTTTATCCAAACCTGCCTGTGAGCCTATTTTCTTGCTAAGACATTTCCCCACCCTGTCAGACTTTTGGGTGATAATCCACAAGAGTTCCTCACAGAAATGTGTGAGTGATAGAAGTTCAGTGATTTAAAGAAGAAATAAAAATGCATCCCTTTATGACTATGACATTATCACCCCCATTGCACAGGGAAGTGTGCGTTGATTCTGCTGTAGGCTGCTGTCTACTGCCAGTGCTTTGCCCCAATCTAGGTGGAGGAAAGTTCAGCCTCCCCCACAGTCCTGTCACAACATGGGCCCCCACACCAGTGACGGTATCTGAGGGAAGAAAGATAAGGAAAATGTTCAGACACAGTGTCTTTTTAATGGAGCAAGGAGGTGATAAATGGCTTCAAATTAGACTTTTAATGTAGTCTTTAAGTAAAGTTGTAGAGTCCCAAACATACAGGAACTAGATTGAAACACATTCCTTAGCACTTTTCAACTTTTGTCCCATGATTCAAATATGTACAACAAATGCAGCACACTGTAATTTTATATTTTATAGTCTTGAAATTTATTTTATGACTGAATACTTATATTGCATTATTTTTGCTAAAAGTGTTAAAGTGTATTTTAGATATGCTGTAATTTCACAATTCTTTCATCACTTGGAACCTCAAAAATGGGAGTGGCTCAGGTCTTTCTGGAACGGGGAGAGGCCCTGTCTTTGGGAACCTTCAGATAAACCCAGGTCTCTCAAACTTGACTTTGTAAAATGTTTAAAACAAGAAATCATCAGGATTATTGCAGTTGAGTTATCTTCCTATTCTGATAGAGTGATAAGCACATAGCAGGTTATTAAAAATACAAATTGGGTGAATAAAATATTAGGTCCATTTTTCTCTGGAGAGGATTCATCTGGAATAACACTGAGAAGTGAATTTTAAATACACAGAAGGGCCCTTTTTTTCAGTCATGCAAACAGGAGTAAAAATCAGAATAATATTCAGTTAAAGTACATTATTCAGTGAGTCTAATAGATACAACAAATATCAATTTGTATATTCTAAAAAGTATTACAGGTTGGCTTAAAATTTTGCTTTCTGTTTCCATTAAATCCAACACACACACACACACACACACACACACACACAAATTGCAAATACAGAGAAGTAAAGAGAAGAGTTAAAATTGGCACATTTCTTAAGGTTGAAGAAAAGCCTATTTTCCCTCAATTTGATGATAGATCTAGGAGATCCAGTTTATTTTTTTTTCCTGGACACAAAAATTCATGTAGCATCATACCGAATATTGACTAAAGAAATGTATAGCTTAATAATTGTCCTGAACTAATATTGCTTTCTATGTAAAGTGTTGAAGCCCCAAGATCCATCTCAGCATTGCATTTCCATACTCAAGTAAACTTGAAATGCAAGGAAATACTCCAGTGATACAAGGCATGCTGATTTCTGCTTTGGGTTTGTCAGTAGATGGGGTCTGACCACATTAATTCAGTCATCTGTAAGTTTTCATGAAAATATTTTTAAAAAGACAAATAGTTTTCATAAAGAGTTTTCAATGTATCTCAACAGTCATTTAATTCTCAGACTGTTAAAGACAGGGATTGCATTTTAAAAGTGCCCAACACACACAAACACACACACACACACACACACACACACACACAGTCATAAAAGCAAAACCATTTTTCCTTAACTTGTCAGGATGTTATAGGTCTGGTGGAGAAAGGATCAGCATAGCAAATGAAGATCATGTGAACGACATTGTGTTTGCATGCATAGAACATTCCATGCCTGGCGTATTTCTGCCCCCCTTCTTTCTGACAGAAGCTCTGCAAAACAAAAATCATGGCTTCTGCTTAGTCTCTGTTTTTCTCCCCCAGGATATGAGAGATGACATGAAATGGTGATTCTCCCGGCAGCTAGAAATGAATACCTTCACACTCTTCCTCTACACTGTGTTCCCTCTTGCCTCTACCTAATGATACCAATCAAGCCATCCTTGAAGAAACCCCGCCAACTTCTTACAGAGACCACCCCAGCCTGGTAAAACCTGGTGGACTCCCTTTAGGAGTTGAGGTTCTTTCAAGAGAGATGTAACTTAACCTGAAACCCTCTACTATCTAAGGAACAAACTATCATTTTAGTATTCGGGATGCAAAGTAAATATGTCCCTAAATACACAGGCTATTGGAGGAGCACACAGGTCCTCAGCACATAGGCATTTCTAGTCATGTTCTTCTACCTACCGCTGCCAGAGCCTCACATAGCATTGCTCTCCTCTCCCGAGACGTGGGGACCCGAGAGGGAGAGCTGAGAATTCAGCCTCTCACTGAGCGTGTAGCGCAGTGTAGTTCTTCAGGCGCAGGCACTAGAAGAATGTGGTATGTTGGCTAAAACTACGTGTTTGCTTAATTTATCAGAGTTCAGTGAGGTCATTTTGTCATCTTCCCTGTTTTCTGTATTTTCCAAAGAATCGCCAGCTTCCAACAGCACCCTCTTTCTTCCCATTGGAAATGGAAACACGTCCCTGGCAGGAATTTTCCACTTAGCAGATCCAGCTTCCCTCGCAGGGGCCTCCGCACACCAGCCTGCAATGCTGTATTTCTTTCCACTGCAGCTTGACATTTTCGAGCCAGCACAATGAGTTGTATTCAGTCATTCGAAGCCCTCCCCTTTCTACATCATCTTTTTTTTTTTTTTCAATAGCGCATACTTTCGAGCAATTTCAGAAAGAGGGCACGGGCTTTGAAGCAGCGTTCTGTTTAATTAGTTATGTCACTGTCGCAGAATCAGAATCCTTTGGAGCCTTCCCCCGCCTCCCCCCTCCCCCTGGCTTCCGCATCCTTTCCGCATCTCCCAGCCCCCTTCCCTCTCCTACTGGTAAACACATTCAAGACAAACCTCAGTGTCCATATACTCTGCTTGTAATTGTGAAAATTATGTCCTTTCAATAATATTTACAAATTATACATCACTGCCTGACACGACGAGAAGAGGGGACACAGATTGCTTATAATCGCAGCTGTAAACAAGAAACGGGAACACGCGCTGGAAAACGTGTTCGCAGCCCTGCCTGGCAGCGGCCGCCTGAGCCAAAGCTCACATCCAAGCTGGGGCTGGGCTGCACTCTCCACCGCCCAGCGCTGTAGCGAGACCCAAACTTGAGCGGGGAAATCCGCAGGGCCATCCCAAGTCCCAGGCGGGGGAAGAGAAAGGGGGGGATTCGAGGGTCAGAGAAAGGCTACATCCAGGGGAAGCACTGCAGGCGTTCTCGGAAGCAAATGGCAGTGCACGCACATACAAACCAACAGGCCGGCTCCCGGCGGGCGGGAGGGAGGGGGTGCGGAGGGGCGGGGCGGAGCCTCCCCCGTCTGGCCCGGTGGTAGCTTCTCAGACAGCGAGGGCGCAGGGGGTCACATGGCACAGAGGAGGGTGTCGCCTAAGGAACTGAGATTCTGCAGGGAGGGGAGGGTACGGAACAGGGGGATTTGTTCAAGCTGGGAGGGTGGGCCTCAGGAAAAAAGAAGAAATAGATTGATGCTTTGCAGGACACCTAGGGTATTTCTTTCAGGGGCGATTACTTCCACTTTTAGGCAGGAACAAGAGCTGGGAGGAAAACAGCGGCGCGCCTGACAGCTCCGAGGTGATCAAAGGCGAGAGGGTGAAAGGCTGGCTGCCAGCCATTTATTAGAAAGAGGGCTGCTCCCGGGCCACTCCAGTGGGAGAGCAGGGATTAGGATCAAATATAAAGAGATTGGCCTTACTCCTTTTTTTTTTTCTTTTTCAGGAGGAAAAAATCTGTACATATTTTTTAAAGAATGCTACTCACTACTAGACCCACTCCTTCCCATAGACAAAATAGACCGCACGCACACGCACACGCACACACGCACATGCACATAAAAAAAGGAAAAGTCCACCCCTTCTTTCCAAATGTTGCCACCTCTGCCTGTGATATCACAGGAGGGATTGTCCACTGGAGCACATTTTTATGCGGAGACACGCCCCTTTGGGGAAGGTAGCTAACTTTGTGAATCTAATTAACCTCGGAAATAAAGTTTAAAGCACTCCTGGGATTTGGGTAGAAGTTCCCTTTGTGATAAATAATTATTGCCAATTTTTATTATTAATAACAGGACACAGCTTTAAAATGCACTTCACTGGGGCAAGGGATCGCCTGTGGTAAAAGTGATGATCCCCAGCACTGTGGGGAAGGATTGCTGAGCGTGTCTACCTGTAGAAAGGACCACACGTGTGTTATTAGCATCAGGGCCCTCTTGCTCTCACAACAAAGGCATGGGGATGGTGGGTGTCTGCCCAGTGCCTAAGGGGCATTCCCTTCAATCAGAGAAATAGATCTTTATACCTCGAGATGCAGTGAAGCTCTTAAAGGGCTTGAATTAAATGGGAAGTGCATTCTCATGTGATAATGATTTTATTTTGCCTGAGAATAAGTTACACACACACACAACGTTGCCAACTTTTATCAGCTCAAGCTTTAGGAGGGAAATGAAAACAAACAAGAGCAAAGTAACTTATAATCAGATTCCCATTTTGAAATACCCAACACATCCTAAATCTTTTATTTAACCATAAAATAACATTTTAATATATTCTTTTAACATAGTACTATGAGTCAAATCTAAGCACAGCAGAGCAGTTCAGGGTTTTTTCATTTGTTTTTCTTACTATTAGAACAGTGATAATTAGGGTGTGCCTTGCTTTAAGAGCTTCTTAACTGCAATTTTTCTCCAATATTAGGGAAAACGTAATGTATGTGTCATTTATTTTTTCAATGATACAAGAATATGCTTTTCTTGTAAAAATTTATCTAATGCAATGCTATTCAGATTAAACAACACAAAATTCCCCTAAACTCTCCCTTCTGCAAATTCTTCTCCAAAAGTAGCCAATGACATGCTATATCCATACAGAACTTGTCAAATATTTTTGCATATATATATATATATGTGTACATCTAATCATATAAACTTAAAACAATAATTCATTTAATTATCTTACATGTGTTATTCTGTGAATTGATTTCTTTCTCTCTTTCTTTTTTTACTTAATATACCAAGGAGATCTTTCTATATCAGGATCTATTAATCCGCTTCATTCTTTGAAAAACTGGATAACATTTTATATTAATTTTTATTACTCTATTGATAAATAATTATTGCCAATTCTTATTATTATAAATAATGCTGAAACTACCTCATATTTGAACCATTGGTAACATTTCATGTTTATTTTATATTATCTATTAATAAATAATTATTACCAATTTTTATTATTATAAATGATGTTGAAATTGACAAGTCTTAGAAATCTTTGCCCATAGATGCTAGTACTTTTGTAGGCTAGACTGCATTTGAATTTCCAGGCCAAAGGATATGTGAGTTTTTCATTTATAGATGCTACCAAATTACTCAAAAAGCATAGAAATAATTTCTATTCCCACAAAGGGTATACAAGTAGACTACCATTTATATACACTCTCAATCACTATTTATCACCATTAAAAAAGTTTTGCCAAAATCCTGAACAAAAATGTCACACTGATTTCTCACTTGCACGTTCTGAGTACTGCTGAGACACAATAAGCCCTACTGATGTTAGCCACTTGTATTTTCTCCTGTGAATTGCCTGTTTAGAATCTTTGCCCCATTTCTCTTAGGATCTTTTCTGTTTTGATTCCCAGACTTTATAATGAGAGCTTTTGTTTCTTTTATGCAGTGTCAATGTTTCTTTCAAGCTGTTATTTATCTTTTAGCTTTGATTGTGGAGACACCATCACAGAGACATTTCAAATTTTATGTAGACAAAGCTGTAAGCAATTTTTTTTATGGACTCCAGGTTGTGTCTTTATTAAAATGAAATAAAAATCATATAGCTATGCTTTGTATTCCATGTAGCAGATTAACTCTCTAAAATTGCTTCTATTTATTTAAAACAATTCCATGTTAAAGTAAGTGTACACTGTTATCAACAAATCAATAGGGCCCAACATTCATTTGTCTTCTTTACCAAAGCACTGTGTGCATCTTCTAGTGTACTTAAACTAATATCTTTCCTATATGGGCCCACACAGGTTTGTGGCTTAAATAGAGGACAAGAAAAAGTATCAGAATAATGGTTTATTAAATACAGTCATCAGGCTTCCTTGGGTTTTTGCAAAAGTTAATGTATTCAAAACTGGTTTTCACATAGAATTCTATGTGACGAGGCATTTATATCAATTACAATGATGTTGTCATCTTCCTTTCTCCTCAGGTAGTTGATACATTACCTCTGTATAAACTGGAAACAAAGGTGTCATTTGATTGAATGGGTCAGTTCATGTTAACAACAGGGCTTGCCACCTACCAGGCTTTGCAAGAGGAAAATTTCACGACTCAGGAAGTAGTGAAAATTCCAAAAATGAGGATTTCTGGAATCATCCTGGGCATTCTGGCTAACAATCCTGAGGAATTTATATTTTGGGTCACTTGCCAGGAAAATTCTGAGGAGCACTGGGAACCTGCCTCTCCAATGTATCTAAAGAATGTAGGAGTGTTGGGTTTCTCTTCGCCATGATGTAGAGAATATAACTTGGGGAGAGGGTCAAAGCAGGGAGAACAATCAGGAAGTTCATGAATTATCCAGATGAGAAACAATGGTGATGGGGTTGTAGTGGTGGAAGTGATGAGAAGTAGCTAGATTAGGATATACATTTGAAGGTAGAGCCATAAAGATTGGCCATCAGTTGTCTTTCTCTTGGACTAGGTTGTTCAGTCCATGAGGGCACAGGTGTCTGTTTGGCTCACCACTGAATTCAAAGCACCCAAATTGGTGCCTGGCATATAGTAGACCAGTGATTTTCAACTGGTGTGCAGCAAGAAGTTTTAAAACATGCAATACCTGACTATTTAGTCAGGGGCACTGACCTCTTTTCCCTTAGATTGTTAAATAACAAAATGACAACAGCCAACACAACAATAGCCATTTGGTGTGAATGCCCTCTCTTGAAACATAAATATATAGACCATAAAATAAAGTTGCATCTTATTGGTTACATCACAAAATAAGATTGTGTCTGATTGATTAATTCTTGGTACCAGAAATCCTTATATACAAGGAAAGACACTTGATTTTTTAAAAAGTCACTTTGGAGCAAAACAGTAGGTAATTACTACATTTTAAAAAATAAATCAAGTTTTTTAATCTCTTTTTAGTCTAATTATAACTTTTTTTTTGTCAGATTGGCAAAAAGTATCTTTTTTTTCTGTCCTAGAATTTTAGTAATTAGCTTATAGGTGCCATGAGATGAAAAAGGTTGAGAATTGCTGCAGTAGATATTTAATAAATATCTTCAATATAATAATTGAATCACTGGTAGGTATGAATGAGTGATAAGAATTATTATTTATATTAATTCCTATAATCAAAACGAATTCAGCTCTCTTAGTCTATAAATGGAAGCTAACCTACCTTATTTATAACCTTACCTTAACATCAAATAACTTGACAGATTCTTTCACATAAGTATACAAGTTAAGGAGAATAAACATTATGAAATAAACTATATAGATATAATTCTGAACTATATGTATTTATATACCTGTTCATAAACATTTTTTTCTTACTTACAACTGATACACAAGTAAGATTTACTGGTAAATCAATATTAATGATAATAGTTTATTGCTAATAGCTGGCAGGACAGTTTTCTGTTCTTATTCATTCTGTATTGATTTGCTTCCCACTGCTTCTTCTGCTGTTTTGCATACCTGAATGCAGGTCCAAGACTTGTTTGTATTGAATGGTGCAAAGGATATCTGTCTGCATATCTACAGTTACTTAAATGTCAATCTTTTGAACAGAGATGTTTTTCTGTTCCAACCACAAGGCCTCATTAATTGTATGTTTTATTTTAAACATGGCTTGACATTTTAAACAATATTTATTATGTTTACAGTATGCCAAAGAAGAAATGTATTCATTTGAAGGCACTTGGCTTTCTGAATATCTGGGAATATTTTTTGGTTTACCTCTGCATTCACAGATAAGAGAGGTTTTAAAGCAATGTCATATTTTAAATGAAGAAAAACATTGGGGATTACCTGGAACTCTTGTTTCCTGTTTCTCTGAAGCCTCTGATTTATAGATTGTCTTGATTTCTCATATCTACAGTTTCCTCAACTGCAGCACTGTTAAAAGCTCTTTGCTTATGGTTTTGCTGGGCTTTTCTTTGGGACTTTGTTTCATACCTGCTGATATGAAAGTTGGAGGTACATCCTGAAAGATCTTTCTTTTAAAACTAGAGGCCTAATGATTCAGTAAACAATACAATAATTCTGATTTTCTCCAGATGGAGATAGCAACTATTAAACTATGCCATTCTAGCAGGAGAGCAGACAGATAATACCAAGTGGATGGTGTGAATGGGTTCCAGTAGGAGAACCAGATTTGGCCCATAAGCCATAGTTTGCTGACCCATGAGTTACAGTTATGGTAACAGGTAAATAATTTTGTCATAGGTATTTGAAAGTATTTAAATTATGTTTTATATTGTGAAATATGATTTTATAATCCACACCACTGTTTTAACAAAGAACTTTTCTATGTATAACTGGACAAGAACATGGTTGTTTTCTATTTGATTCAGTTAATTTCATTTACATGTGGAAAACCTTGTGGATCTGAAGGTTATAAGCAAGTTACAGCTGCACACATGGTGGTAGGTAATATCCCAACAGCGATGGGACACTCAAGAAAAATCATTCATCTATGCCACAGTGGTTCTCAACCTTCTGGCCCTTTAAATACAGTTCCTCATGTTGTGACCCAACCATAAAATTATTTTCATTGCTACTTCATAACTGTAATGTTGCTACTGTTATGAATCGTAATGTAAATATCTGATATGCAGGATGGTCTTAGGCGACCCCTGTGAAAGGGTTGTTCGACCGCCAAAGGGGTCGTGACCCACAGGTTGAGAACCGCTGGTCTATGGGGTACTGACCCTTTCAAGTCCAAAGAGTAAAAACCACAAGGTATCTTGGCACATACTCACAAACTGATCCTCTTTTGGGTCAGAGTTTTCCTAGTCAGTGATTTGGAATGCCTCAGAAAGGGAACATTAACCCTGAAAACAGTGCCTACCATTCTCTGGATTTTTGTTTGTGTCCTTATATTTCTTCCCATTTCCCAGGAGATCAGTTACCCCACAGATTTCTTCCTTCAAACATAACCTTCTTTGATGTTTGGAAATACCTTATTGAAAAAAATTACCAATGGATTTGAAATAATTAATGTGTATTGTAGCTTCTCTAATGCTGAAAACATTCAAATTTGTAATATGGATATCACATAGAAGCCCTCTCTTGGCTTTGCCCAAAGCCGAGTTAGGCAAGTAAAAAAGAGAATAAAAAGAAATTTTCAAGGATATGGTATAGATGTAATAACCTCAAATTTTCCAAACCTGAAGAGACTTGTAGTGATGTGGATGGTCAGCCGTGGAGAAATTAAAGCAGCCCGCGCCGACATGTCTCCTGCATACATCTAAAGTATCTTTCAACCCCTTTCAGACTCATGTTTTCTGGTACAATGACGACTACTAGTTTTGTAAGTGCTACTGCTAATTGAAACCACATTGTGGTCAAATCACAAATAAGCTAGTCCGGCATCCTTGGTGAAAATGTCCCCAGCAGGACAGCCCTTTTGTTCTCCTTAAAAATGAACCAATTCAGGAAAGATCACTAGTCAGTAATGTAGGCAACATTTCCTCTGCCCCACTCCTTCTTTCTTCACCCTTCACTATAATTTTCTTGTGGAAAAATAAAAGAACTCCAATTCTCTTGTAAACGAATAATTGAGCTTCATATGCAGACCTGCCATTTCTAGGCATGTTCGTTTTCTGCATTAATAGGAGTTATACATGGAGTGTTTAGTGATCACCTGTGGATAGGCTTGTTAATTAACGGAGTTAGAGCCCTATTTCATACCATTTAAACCAGAGTAATTGAAATCTGGGTAATCAGCTCTGCAGTATCGGGTATTTTCACTTCTTTTCAAGGTTATTTTAGTAATTGTGCTCTTGGATGAGCATGTTAGTATATGCTGAGGTTACTTTCTGTACCTCCTGACTTTTCTCAATCCTGTGCCCTATCACATGCCATTTTTCATTACTGCATTAGTTGAAAAAGCTAGACAATATCTGTACCATCCTTTAGTCTTTAAGAAACTATTAAACCTAATCTAATCAGCTAGCTGTTAAAAAAAAAAAAGGACAGAATCAGAAAATTAAGCTACATTTAATTCCATTATTATGGATCATATGCCACCTTGTTAAAGACTAAAGGAAAATTTATATACTATCAAAGTCAATATAAGTTGGATGTTAGTATATCTTCGGAGGTACCTGGACATCTGTTATTCTATGATATTTATTTATGGCAAAGTTTTTTCTTTCTCTCTCTCTCTCTTTTCTTTTTTTGTAAATCTGAAAATGACCAATTTTATCAGATGTAAGGAACTAACCTACTTCAACATACAGCCAAAAAAAAAAAAGCCCCTTGAAATTGTTTTAGAAGAGTTAAATTTTTAGTATCATTTGTGCTTTTCACTTCTCTTTCTCTTTTGTACCATTCTAGAATTAGAATGGGAAAATCAAACTGTGATAATGTCTAAGTTCCACTAAGTCATAAATAACTTTTTTTTAATCCAAAATGACATTGCATATTGGCACAATGATCTTTCCCCCACTTATCCATTTTTCTGGGTTAAATTAAGACCAATGTTTTTCTTCTGTGAAAAAAAGAATGAAGAATGTTCATCACTGTTTTATTCCCTGTCTGCTCTTCCTTGTCCTTCATGATTTGGGTCCATTATAACCACAATGAGGAAGACTTCTATTAAAGAAAAAATTATTCTGGCACTTTTTACAATGGTAAGGAAGACTTGATTCAAGATATTGGAATAGGGGAGAGAAATCAGACTCAACTCTGAATACAATAAAGACAAGTGGGATTTATAGCCAATGGGTGGAGTGAGGGAGTCAGGAAACGAACAATTGCTCAAAGGGGACATCCTGGATATGAACACTCTTGCTAAACTGACCTAAGAGTATTCTCGCTAAAGGCAGACCAAAGGCTTATATACATCAAAGTTTGGGGATGAAGAACTTGATCAGATATCAGGGGTGATGGAATGACTTAGCAGGATTCTCTTCTAAGACTGGACTAAGCAGGCCAATGACAGAATGGGATTGGGACCAAGGTTGAAACTTAGTTGGGAAGATGGTTCAGAGACTAAAGTTTGATCAAAAAAAAGTTTTTGTCTCTTACTTAAGTCTCAGAGTTCTCTCTCCAGTACTCCCTGAAATTTCCTGGGCTTCTAGAGCACCCTAAGTGTCTTTGTAATCTACCCTTGCCTTATTAGGAGTGTTTGTCTACCCTTCCTCTAGTGCAGTGATGGTGAACCTATGACACGCGAACTCATTTTTTTTGGTTGATTTTTCTTTGTTAAATGGCATTTAAATATGTAAAATAAATATCAAAAATATAAATCTTTGTTTTACTATGGTTGCAAATATCAAAAAATTTCTATATGTGACACGGCACCAGAGTTAAGTAAGGGTTTTTCAAAATGCTGACACGCCGAGCTCAAAAGGTTCGCCATCACTGCTCTAGTGTGAGAGTTTTCTGAAAGGAACAATTTATATTTCTAGGCAGGTGACATTGCCTGATAGTCATATGTTTAACAATGTTTGTTAACTAAGGGCTTTGTGTGGATTGAAAGGAAAATTTTAATTATCATCTGTCTATACTTCTTCTCTTTTGCTTTTTCCCTTTTCCTCCAGGAATCCCTTTGTTCTCAGTAAAATATCTTTTATTAAAGAACAAAAATTCAGCTGAGTAAATTTAAAGCCCTAATTGGCTTTATTGAAACTTTATGAATAGCAAATAAAAGTGAGCTTTGAGGAGGTGTACAAAATGGGAGGTTTACATAGGCAGAAAGGGTGGGACAAGGAAGTTAAGAGAGCTGATTATTTCAGGCAAGGTATCTTTCCGTTAGGGGATGGCAGGGGGTTTATCAGGCAGATCTCCTCACTAGAGGTAACCAGGAAATTTCAGATGATTGGTTTAAGCTTCCATTGCCTGGGAGAGGCAGACACTACAATCAAACTAAGCATTAAGTCTTGGTGGATCTTAGCACAAGTGACTCCATTTTGGGTCTTTTTTTTTTTAACACTTTGGTATGAAGGATAGGTTCTTTTGACATGGGTCTCATCAAACTGGATGAGATTCAGTGTTGTTACTGGACTAAAGGGGTCCATTTTCCTGTATGCATCAAAACCCAATAAGACACAAACAGGAGTTTGTAGCCAAGAAAGTAAGGGTTTATTTTTAGGAGTAGCCCATGACCAGAGTCATAAGTGAGCTAATGCTCAAAGATCTAGCTTCTATGAGGGCTATAGGGGATGGGCTATATCGGAGGGAAATCATTAATCATGGTGACTAAAGTGTCTGGGTCATGGTCTCTACTGATTGGTCAGTGCTAGGGTAGTGGGTGTTTGATCATTGCAGCTGGTCCTAATGTTGCAACCTGAGGGATGAAATTCCATGCAAATAAATCTTTCTATACCATATCATTGTCCTGTGGGACCTCTGGAAATTTTTCCAGTGACACCCCAAGAACTCCACTCCCACTAGCAACAGAGAAAGGCAACTCACGCAATTCTCCAATAACATTATTACAATGAATACTATTAAAATGAAAATCCTACATATGTAAGCCATGTTTAGTCATTTGTTTACTGTAATTAACTTTTTGTATAATTGCAAAAGTAGATTTTCAGTTTTTTGGAGATCTATAGGAGTGAATAATGAGTTATATTTTGAATAATATGTTCATGACCTTTCCTCTGTTATTTACTTTTCTTATCACTCCATGCTACTATTAAAAATTAAGAACTAGTCTTATGGCAGAGTCTGTCACAGAACACTATTCTGCAGTATTGAAGTAATTATTTTTAATCATCTTTTTCTGTGTGTGAAAATGAGCTAAGTGCCCTCTCCCCCCTTGTTTAAAACATTTAATCTCAAAGTCTATGTATTTAATTATTTACTTCTTTGCTTGAAAAATTTATCCCTAGGGCAGAGGTGAATTTACTTTACATATCTCTGAACTCATAGACAATGTATTTCTTTAGGAAAATGCAAACAAAAGGAACTGACTTTATTTAAGAAATACCTAAATAAGGGCCACTTAGAATGAGAAATGTGAGACCCAGAAGGAATGATCTCAGGAAAGGAGACAAAGACTAAACAGCTTTCCATTAATTAAAGCGGAAAGGTTAATTCGATTAAGTCCAATGAGAGCAGGAACTCAAACAAGAAGCCACAAGACTCTTAGATTCTAGAAATAAGTAGAGACATCCTGGAAGCACACTGGTCTTCCCAGAGTTGGGACAAAGAAACTTAAGCCAACTTAATTTAAGCATTCCAGGCCAAGGTAAACTTAATCAAGGGAGAAATGTAGCATAATGCTCAAAAGACTGGGTTCTGGAATAAGATTTCCTGGGGATCATATAGGCTTCAACCACTTTCTTTGTGTTTCTCTGTGTGTGTGAGGTGTGTACCCATTAGGACCAAACAGCACCATAAGAACTCCTAGGAGAGAAAACCAAAGGAGTTGAATATTGTTTATACTAGTGATAGAAGGACTAAAAGGCCAAACTGGAGACAATATGACAACCAGATGAAGTCCTCACCAACATTAGGCTAAAGGAACAAAGGCAGGACAAGGTGTTAGCAGGGCCCAAGGATAAGCAGTTTATGTCAAAAGCTAGAATTATGTCAAAAGCTAGAATCATGCCCCAGGAAACAGGGTAATGGGACCTCAGTGGAGGCACAACAGCTCTCAGAAACCAGAAACTCTACTTGGACAAAACCTTTTGGCCAAACACATCCATAAAACAGAGGAAATGGGAAGAAATGTGAGGAAAAAATCTGAAAGCATGAAGGCTCAGGACTAGCCTGATGTGTGTGTATTTATATGTGAGTAGGTATGTATGTTGTTATGTTGTCAGATAGATAGATAGATAGATAGATAGATAGATAGATAGATAGATGATAGATAGATATAGATAGATAGATATAGATATACACACATATATATATCACATAACCCAAAAGAAATCATCATATACATTTTTTTAAATCTGATTTAATACTTAATATGATATGGATATTCTCCCCTGATACTAAACATAAATATAAATTCATATATCTGGTTTCATGGCTGGATGAAAGTCTATTATTTAGCTACAACATTTACTTGTATAGTTCCAATATGTTCTTTTACATTGTTTTAAGTAGCTTTTTTTCCTTAATTGAGAAAAACAGAACTTGTAAAATACTTTTAAATTTCTCACTGGTTAAGTGTTGAGAGTGTGAAATATGTCTGGAAATGTGTCTTAAAAAATTTTGAAACCTTATTACTCTATTGCCTTTTCATCAAAACCTCTTTAAAAACTGATTGCGTAATGTGTGTCAATAACTTCAAAACAAATAATTAGCAACGGAGTTAGAATTTCATCACTTAGCATTCATCACAGGCATTCAGAACCCTGATTTCTTTGAATTTTTCTGATGAAAATAATATATGTCATCATGTGAAGTCAGGACTAGTTAGTAATCAGAGCATGGCCAAGGTCACTTGAAGGTTTCTTTGATGCAGACATTCCTCAATTTGGAGTTAAAACAATCCTGACCTTCCTAAGTGTGCTTTACCTTTCTGACAAGTGGAGGAAACTGCATAATTGACTTCTTTAGGTTCACAGAATTTTCTGAACATACAGGAAATCTAGACACCAAATAGGGTGTTCACTCAGCCAAATGCAAGTGGAACATATCAAAGTATGTTTGATGCCATTGCACAACAGTTAGATTTGTTTCTCTTTCGTCTCTTTTTTCTTTGTAGTTTGTTCTTCACTTTTTAAAATTATTTTCTCCCAATTAATTGAAAAAAAAAAACACACACCAGTTCAAATTGGACAGACTATTATATTCTTTTAATACTCTAGATTTTAAAGGTACAGAATGACATGAGGGCTTTGATTTCAGGCATGACAATCCAAGGAGGCCACCTCACAAATGGATATCATCTCTCTGAGCTGAATTTAACTAAGTCATTTTTTAATCTACAGGTTTTTAAAAACTTTATTATTTAAAAAATCTTTTGAAAGACTTTGTTATTTTAGAATAGTGTTAGGTTCACAGCAAAGTGAGAGGAAAGCACAGAGATTTTCCGTATACCTCCTGTCCCCACAAATAGCCTCTCCCATTGTCATCACTTACCAGAGTGGCACATTTGTTGCAATTGATGCACCTACATTAATTGTACATTGAACAAGTGTATAATGACATGTACTCATCATTATCATGGAATATTTTCACTGCCCTAAAAATTCTCTGTGCTCTGCCTATTTATTCCTTCCCCCCAACCTCAGCCCCAGCAGCAACTGACCTTTTTACGGTTTCCATAGTTTTGCCTTTTCCAAAATACCATATAATTGGAATCATTCAGTGTCCTATGTTCGGATTGGCTTCTTTCGATTAGTAGTATACACTTACAGTTCTTCCATTTCTCTTCACAGCTGGGTAGCTCCTTTGTTTTTAGTGTCAAAAAATATCCCATTGTCTGAATGTACCATGGCTCATTTATCCACTGACCTATTAGAGGATATCTTGGTTGCTTCCCTCTTTTGACAATATGAAAAAACTGCTATCAACATCCATGTACAGATTTTCTTGGTGTAGAGATCATTTTTAACTCTTCTGGGTAAACCAAGGAACATGATTTCTGGATTGTATGGTAAGAGTATGTTAAATTTTGTTAGAAACCATCACGCTGTCTTCCAAAATAGCTGTGCCATTTTGTATTTCCGCCATATATTACAGGTTTGCCTAGATGGCTGTCCTTTTGAAGACAGAAGCCTCGTTTTTCAATTCATTGCCTTGTTCAATCCATGGTCAAAAAAAGATACAGCCTTGTTCTTGTGAAATTTGCACCGACTCTTATGCCCCTGGGATTATTTTGTAACTAACAGGCTAAGCCTTAACACATTAATGCAACTCCCACCATTTCAATATATATTTAAATGTCTTTATTTCCTGCAAACACAAGTTACCAGCTTCTGTCACTCAGGTCTCTCCAGGAGGCAAAGGATCAATATTGAGCCTGAACATAAAATCATGGACGTCGTTTAAACGTTTAAAAGGGCATCATCCTTTGGAGGTGATATTGCCTGTTAAGGAAAACAATCCTGGCTGTTGGCCTGGCTTTGTTTACTGTATAAAAAGAAACAACAGCCCAGAGCTTTTACAGTTTACAAGCCTGAGGAAATTCCTAATGTAAGTGATTTGCCGTCACATTGCATCACGCCCACTCTTGTTTTGAGGCGGCTCTGAAAACTCTTCAGTTATAACCTCATGCTAAAACAGGAGGGGGCATATTTCACTGAGAGAGGGCTTTAAAAGTCAACAAATTAATTTGCTGTTCCCTTCCAGCTGTGCAATTCACCCCCTACTCCAGCTTTGAGCTGTAATTAAGTACATGCTTTTATAATAAAAGTAATCTTTTCCTGGTGCTTCCCCAGCTGCAAATTCTGACCCAGATTCCCATTTATGAGTCATGACTGTCACATGTGCTTGAAATAGGCTTCGTTCCCCCCTGTACTCTCCCCACCACGGGTGACTCTCATCCCTGGATTAAGCTCCGACCTATTGCTGAACTGCACAGAGGAATTAACTTATATGAACTCTTCTTTGAAATTCTTGTTCTTTTTGTTTCCAGAAGGGGACATCATCCAATCCTCTAGTAACAACAGCTGGGGGAAAAGCCACACTCACCTAATGTTTTTAAATAAAATGAAAGCTGGCCATTGAGATTACTTGGGTAAAGAATTATAAAACATGTTTACAGTGAAAACACACCTCTTTGATGAGCTAAGGAGAAGCAGCAGCTAAAAAGAAGTATGGAGAAGATCTATTCAGTATTCATGAATTGTGCCTATTCCTATTTCCAATTTGTATCTGTCTTTGGAAAAGCATCAATAGCATCCTGAATGCATTCCTATTTCTCTCCATCTGCACTGGAAATATACTCTAGTCCAAGTCACTGTTGAGTCATCTCATCTCTTATTCTAGTCTTTCTATTGGTTTAAGGTGAAGAGTTGAGAATACCCATGTGACTGAGTATGAGCCAATGCAATCTCAGCAAAAGTGTTGCATGTGGCTCCCAGGCCTGAATGCAAAAATCTCCAATGTATCGTCCATCCTCCATGTTCTTTTCCTTCTATATGCCATCCAAAGCAAGCTTGGAAGGCAAGTGTTGAATGTGGCAGAGTTAGCATCAGCCTGTGACTCTGAATGACTTCATGGGCCCTTTCCTCTGTGTGTGAATGTGAAGCTACTAAAGTTTGTGAATTTATTTGTCACAGTCTTTACCACTATCCTAACTAATACAGCTGTCTATGTAATGTAGCCACCCAGTCGCTCTCTATCGCAACATCATATTCAATTTCTCTGTATAGCACTCATCATTCTCATGTTTCCTGTTTATTTAAAATATCTGTTTGTTTATTTTTCTGCTTCTCCTCAATTAGAATGTGAGTTCCATGACAGCAGGGGTTTGACTGTTACCAGCTGTGTATCCAGAAAACAAGGACAGTGTTTGACACATGGTAGTCTTTTAGTAAACATTTTCTGAATGAATGAATACCATATAGCTTTTATAGAAAAAAAGGTCTTGTTTTAGATAATAGCCCTAGATATTCATAAATTCAGTTCTCTCTGATTACTGTTTCTATAATATTTTTTAAAACATGGTGCTTAAACTTAACCTTTTATTGCCATGCTTTCCCAGGTTTACTAAAAGTACATAAAGGCTAGTCTCATCATTTTAATAAATAATCAAAAGATTTAACTCAAATTAAAATCAAGTGGCAAGTCTTGCATGCTCTATTCTTTTGTTTCTCCTAGGATATTAGCTTATGCCAGTCCAAGGTGGATCCTCACTTGTCTCAGCATTTGCTCTGGCCATATTTTATCTCTCTTATCAGATATCTATCTCTTGCCAGAGATTTATTCTTGTAGCCGAAAACCTGCTGCTTCATCTTAGAAGTGAACAGTCTCTCAGCCTCTCATTTCTTCGAGATAATCTCTCATACTTGTTCTTTCAGCACCTCTGTACTTAGAGCTCTTTATCTATTCTGGATAGTAGACCATTATAAGATATATGGTTTGGAAATATTCTCTCTCTTTTTGTGATTTATCTCTATAATTATGTGATAAAGTGCTCTGATACACAAACTTTTTACTTTTGGTGAAGTTCAATCAATTTATTCATCTTTCCTTGGTTGTTTGCATTTTTGGTACCATATTTAAGAAATGTTGTCTAATCCAAATCATGGAAATTTGCACCCATGTTTTCTTCTAAGAGTTTTAGAATTTTAGATCTTATATTTAAGTATGCGATTAACTTTGAGTGAACTTTGTATACAGTGCAAGATAGTGGCTCCACATTTATTTTTAGCATTTAGATATCTGGTTGTCCTAGTATCATTTGTTCAAAAGACTACTCTTTCTCCATTGAATTGTTTTGGCACATGTTATTGGTTGAATTGTGTTCCTTTCAAAAAAAAATATTGAAATCCCAACTCTCAGTACCTGGGAATGTGATCTTACTTTGATATAGGTTTGTTGCAGATGTAATTAGTTAAGATGAAGCTATAGTACATTTGAGTAGGCCCCTAATTCAATATGACTGGTGTCTTTATAAAAAGATTGCCATGTGAAGACAGAGATAGATGCACACGTGGAAAATGCCATGTCATGATGAAGATAGAGTTTGAAGTTATGAAGCTGAAAGCCAAAAACAAACAAACAAATAAACAAAAAAACCCACCAAAAATGCCATAAAACAAACAAACAAACAAAACAAAACACCAGGAGCTAGGAAGAGGCAAGAAAGGGCATCCCTGTGCATTTCAGAAAGATCCAGATCTTGATGATACTTTCATTTCAGACTTCTAGCTCCTAGAACTGTCAAATCATAATTTTATACTACTTTAAAACATTCAATTTTTAGTACTTTGTTATGGCAGCTCTATGAAACTGATGTAGCACCTTATGAAAACCAACTGATCATAGGTGTGGGAGTTTATTTCTGAAGTTTCAATTCTATGACATTGATCTATATGCCTATCCTTATATGATCGGTGGGGAGCTTTCCTTGCCCCACCTGCTGCTGGGGGAAGTGGGCTCCTTGCAATGTCCCAAGAAAAGGAATTTTCTGAGACTTGCACTGGAGAATCAGTAGCATTTATTTGCATAGCCTTAAGTCCCTGAGTTTCCAAGGTCCCATTTCCCTCTGTCCCAAGGAAAAAGTCCAGCTGTATCTGCAGTGGTGCTAGAATTAAAGCTGCTGGGGTCCAGCCCCAGCGGGTCCAGGGGTTCCGAAAGGTGTGGACGGAGTCGGCGAAGAATGAATGACATGGAGGCAGTGTTCAGGTGATCATCATAGCCAGGTTCTTCTTTTTATTGTCATCTAACATTTGTATTTATACTATTTGGTCCCAATCCTATCCATTCTATACAAAAGGCCAGGGGGCTTCCCAACTCCATTCAAAGGTTACTCTATTGTTCCACTAAGCTACAAGGAAGTAACTGAAGGAGGTCACTCCAAGCAAACATCAAAGCGACCAACCACCCCTCTGACACTCAGTTAAAGGGTTTACTGATAAAAATCCTCACCTGGGGAAACAGCCTTTCTTCTCCTAGCCAGGTTCCTCCCCCTATTGTCCTCTTACATCTGCATTTATCCTATTTGATCTTAATCCCATCCATTCCATTCCAAAGGCTAGGGCATTTCTCATCTCCATTTCAAGGTTACTTGAAATATCCCTGCAGAGACTGCCTCAAGCAGCCAGGGTGGATGGGCTTCCAGCATAAAGCCATTGCCCAGAGTTTTTGTTCCATGTCTGCAGAGTCCAATCCAACATCAGGCAAGCTTAGTTTACTACCAGCTGTAGTCCATCAGTCCATTGTGTGGGGGGTCCGCAGGGCCACATGGATGAATGAAAGGAAGCAGGAGCAAAACCAGAGTAACCAGAGAGCCACACAAGCCACAAGAGAGAGAGAATTCCTTTGTCTGTGGGGGTTATGTATTCCAAAGTCTTCATGGGTTTGTAGTGGCCCACACCCTCTGGCCAATTTCCTGGTTAGACTAACAGGCACCTTTCCACATCACCCCAGCTCTACTGTACATGTTTCTATCTCCCCTTTGTTGGAGCCCTTCCCCCAGTGATTTGCAGGGAATGGACCATGGTTCCCTGGGGATTATAAAGTTGCAACTTCCTGGTGAAGCTGCCCAAAAAGCCATGCCTGTAATATGGTCCTTATTCCCCTTTGATTTGGTCACTATAGCAACTCCTGAGCTCAAATGTCACCCAAAGTAAGTGAGGTTCCTTCATTCTTCTCCCTTATTGTTCTCCTATTCCCCTTGGGCTTTTCTTCCTTCCCCTTTGAATGAGGGGGCTTCCTTCCCTTTATTCTGTAAATGTGTACATTTTGCTACTCTCAGCTCCCTTATCTTATGAAAATGTAACTTCTCCTGCTCCCAGCTCCCTTGTCTAATGGAAATGTACCCTTTGCAGCTCTGTAGCCCTGTGCTTTTTCCATGGACCCCTTAATTTCTAAAATTTCCTAAACCTGCCTATTTCACCCCTAAAAATTTCTTTCACTTATAATGTCTGGCCTCCCTTTTGTTCCTTTCCTATTATTAACTTGCTAATTACAATGGCATCACTTATGTTAATATTACACTGTACTGATTACTTTAGCTTTTTAGTGGGTTTTAAAATCAGGAAGTATGATTTCTCTGAATTTGTTTACTTTTTTTAAAGATTATTTTGGCTAGTTTTGTCCTTTGCTATTTCATTAAAATTTTAGGATAAGCCTATCTATTTCTTTTGAAAAGTAGTTAGAATTTTAATAGGAATTTTTAAAAATCTGTAGATCACTTTGAGGAGTATTGCCATTTTAATAATTAGGCCTCCCTTTGTGCTATAAATGATTACAAATCACATTTTTACATCTTTGAGCCCTTTAACTTAGTTTTATAAGTATTGCATTATTATATTAGAGTCATTTAAATCACATATATATATATAAAAGGCTAACATGCAAAGTGTCCCCTCGGGAGTTCAACCAGGAGACTGGGAGTTTGATTGCTTGCTATGACATACGCTGACCACCAGGGGGCAGCACAGAATGAAGGGAGGACCCCACCGGCAGCTGGAAGGAAGGCCCCAGATGGCAGCCAGAAGGCCCTGATCGGCTCTGATCACCAGCCAGGCCTAGGGACACTAACCGTGCACGAATTTTGGGCACTGGGCCTCTAGTAGTATAATAAAAGGAGACACAACCAAAAATATGTTTATTTTGCCTTTTTTATTTACTTATATAGTTACATTAACTAGTCCTTTTTATTTCTTTACATGGATTTGTGTTAATGTCCAGAATCCTTTTATTTGATCCTCAGGGTCAGTCAAGGTGAGATCCTGTGGTCTCTTATGTGTATGGACAAGAAAAGGACCACATGCTAAGCTGACTAACTCAGGGAAGGCCTGCCTGGCAGCCTTGCAAACTCAAGAGACCTAAAGTAACCACAGAGGATGTCTGAAGTGAAAAACCTAAAAGCAGTTATGGTGAGTAGGTCAATCTTTATCTTAACTGAGCCTATTGTCTTTTTTGCATCTATGATAACTTATCTTTGAAATGTCAGAGTAACTTGTAACTTCCCTTTTTCTGGACCCTTCAAGGCACAACTATTTGCACCTAGGTGCCAGTACAGAGACCACAAATTCCTTCATTATAATTGTTATCATATTAATTGTTGACTATTAACATCCTGTACCCACCTAATAAAAGAAGTATGTGTCTATCATTTTACTTTATATCCAATCCCAGAAGTCCCTCTCCCCCACCCCATCCTGCTTTGCTTTCTCCTGCTTCCCTAATCTATCACCAATGAATTTCACGAACCCACTTACATCTCCTCCTTAGATTATAATGTATAAAACAAGCTGGAAAACTGCCATTCTCCAGAGCATTACCCCAACACATTGAGATTCTACTTCTGGTAATTGTCGACAGTTTGGCACAAATAAACTCACAAAAATTCTTTACAGGTTTGAATTTTTTTAATGTTAACATGTCTTTTGTGAACATGCACACAGCTGCATACAGCCTGTGAGTGTGCTTTGCATCCTAGGTTTCCAGGAATATGTTGGAACTTTTCAAATGCTCTATGAGCATATCATCCTGCATATTTTCTTTTAAGCTTTTTGGCAATCCATTATTTGCCCCAACTTCTATCCATTGCTCAGACAGCTGGGATGTTAAAGCATTAGACAAATGTCTCATTCCCCCAAGGAATTTAGATCTGAGTGAGTTCAAGTGAATTTGAATAAAATCAGTGAGATTTTCCAGGGGACCACTAGAGAGGTCAAATAATGACAATTCTGTGGAAATGAGGTCCATTCTCTCCCAAGTACCAGGCATATGAGTTGTTATTTAGGGCAACCACCTGAATTGGTGATAAGGGATGAGGCTAAAGTAAATTAAAATACAATACATCTTGTTGTTGTTACTGAGACTCAGCAGGTTTTCTTGACTAAATACTCCCTGGTTGCTGCAAGCCTTTGGTTAATTCCCAGATTTCTGATGAAATTGATTCTGGCAATTTTTGCTAGCTTTTATTGTTGTTGCTTTTATAGAGGTGTGAGCTTTTGGATATTCTTACTCCTACATTTTCAATAGTATCTGATGACATTCTCTGCTTTGTGGAACATAACCATCTAATATTGAATTGACTATGATCATTACTTTAATAATTTGAGTCATTGTTGCAGAAGGCCAAAGAAATACCAAGCACGCTTCCTAAAGAAAGGGAGGGACCCCGTTCATTAACACTATTTGGACTCCGGGAATAATTTCCAAATCAGAGTGAAGTAACACGCAGAGGGCTTCATTTTTTATAACCTTCTGGGGTCTTTGTTTTACAGATATGGTTTCGCCCCCCTTTCGTGGGCTGCAGCGGTTCTCAACCTGTGGGTCGCGACCCTTTGGTGGTCGAACGACCCTTTCACAGGGGTCGCCTAAGACCATCCTGCATATCAGATATTTACATTACAATTCATAACAGTAGCAACATTACAGTTATGAAGTAGCAATGAAAATAATTTTATGGTTGGGTCACAACATGAGGAACTGTATTTAAAGGGCCAGAAGGTTGAGAACCACTGGCTTACAGGAAGGCTCCCAGGTGTTGGGGGTCCCCAGGCCATATCCGATGACCTGTCCTGGGGCCAGCGATAAAGATCTCCCCCCCCCCAGGGCAGTGCATTGTTCACAGTTTTTATGGCCTAACATGCCTTTCAAGATCAGTTTCCTCCTCATCATCAATGTAAAAATATAGGTATTCACATTAAATGTATAAAGCTAGCTATCCCAAATTATTGTATTTGCTCAGAAGTTAGGTGTTCTCTACCTTTTCATAGCTCAAGTTCAGCATTCATATGCAACCATGATTTTAGGACATAAATATTGATAATTGTCTAACAGTTTATGAACTATGATAAAATTAGTAATCTACTTAGAAATATTTTATAAATATCAAAAGATCATTACTATAGGAAAGATTTGAGGACCAAGTAATTTGCATCCCAAAGCTAGTGTTATGGCAATTATTGAAAAGCTCCATGATTTTAATCACAATAAAGCATTTTTTTCTTTAAATCAAGCTCAAATGTCAAAAAGCTCTGTTAATACGTTATTTAGGGATAACTAAGTTCAGAAATAACTGTAGAATGATGAGGAAGAAAACATAAGCCTAAAATTACATGCAAATATTTTACTTATCTCTGCCTAATCTTTTAATTTTGTTATTTTATTAGTAGATCCTATCCTTCAACAGCTCTTAATTTTTCTCCAGAGGAGAGAATTCTGAATAGCTAGTCACAAAACACATTGCTTGCTCTAAGTGGATATAATATCAGTTGAGCTACTTATGAAGAGTTACCTTGGATATGTGGACACAAACAGAACTAATAAGGCTGAAAGCAGAGGCTATAACATATATTCTGTCTTATAACTCCATTGCCCCAGGATTCCATAAGACTTCATGGTTTGGGTCCAAAGCATCATATACATTTCTTCTCTATCAAAACATCTGCTGGAAAAAAAAAAGATATCCTTTATATTATGATAAAGGAAAACAGTGGTATTGCTCAAGAGGAAAGCAGATATTTGCAATTTTCAAATGACAATTCTTTCAAAAATCAAAACATATCTCTCATATAAATTCATAGTCACTCTATAACTAAACTGTCCATGACACTGTAATGCTTTTCTTTCTGTCAAAGTAAGAAACATCCAAACCTGTAAGAAATTTTATGAGTTTATTTGAGGCAAACTGACAATTGCCAGGAAGCAAAATCTCACCAATTGAGAAAATGTTCCAGAGAATGGCAGTTTTGAATCTTATTTTATACATTACAATCAAAGCAGAAACTGTTACATGAAATTCATTGGTGATAGATTAGGGAGGCTAGAGAAAGCAAAGTGGGGAAATCTCTGGGGTTGGATAAAACTAAAAGGAATAGACATATTTCTTTTACATAAGTGGGTATAGGATAGTTAACGGTTGACAATTAACAAAATATAACAATGAAGGGTTCTGTGGTCTCCTGCTCTCCTGGGAGATTGTGGCCTGAGGGATCTGGAAAGGGGAAATTAGCCTGACATTCCAAAGATGTGTTATCTTAGATGCAAAATGAACAAAAACAAAGAAACAGTGACAGGCTCAGTTAAGGTAAAGACTGACCTTGGTCAAGAAAGAAACTGGCCTGGGATTTGACTACCTGCCATAAACCTCTCTTAGTTTTAATTTCACATCATCCTATGTGGTTACTTTAGGTCTCTTAGTTTGTACAACCACCATGCAGGCCTCCTCTAAGCTTGTCAAGTTTACTGTGTGGCCCCTCTGTTACCTACACTTCCCATCCACTGTTACCTTAGCAGTTGTTAATAAAGAAAAGAGAGCAAAGGGGCGTCAGACATTGTTGAGTATATTCAGCTGGGAAGCAGAGGCCCATTTGCTTTACCAGGAAGCTACAGCTTCCCACACTCCCCAGGAAACCACCAGTCCATTCCCTGTGTATCACTGGCAGAAGAGAGAACAAAGGGGAGGTAAGCACATGTGTGATAAAGTCAAAATGGTGCCGGGGGAGGTGCTTGACTCTAGAGGCCCGTCAGTCTAACCTGGGAAAGGGATCACTGACCCATCAAAAGCCCAAGAAAGTTTGGGAAGCTGATTGGTTATTTTGAAAAAGCTTCTGATTCTTCCCAAGCTTGAGAATATGTACATAATTCCAGGTGAAAAGGAAGCTCTCTCTTCCTCTCTCTAGCTCAGTAACCCACTCACCCTACTCTTCCTGTTTTCTCTGCCTGGGAACACTCCATGGGGGACTAGTGGCTGCTTGAGGCCCGGTGCAGACTGTGTGGACTCCAAATGACTATGAAGCAGAAACTCTGGGCACTGGACTTTGCCTTAATCTTGCTGAAGACATGTTTGTACTTTTCTATGGTGGGACAGAGGAGATGGGATATTGGAAACCCAGGGGCAACGGCAGCCATCACAAATAAGCCATAGCACCACAAGCTCCCTGCGTGGGTCCTTCGGATTCATTCCTTGAGATCCCATGGAAGAGCCTGATTTCCACTGATAACATCACCAACTGTCTTGTTGTAGGATATATAAAGACTCTGAGTGGTCAAAACCAGCTGAGGCTCCTGGTTCATAAAGTATAACATGAAGCATTTACCTCATTTAGTGTGTGGGAGTTTTATGTCCTTCAAAATTAAGATATCCAATTCATTTAAGCAGGTTACATGTGTGTGTGTGTGTGTGTGTGTGTGTGTGTGTGTGTGTCCATGTGAGAGAGAGAAAAAAAACTTAAAGAACATTTACTCATGAAGACCTTGAATCAGTGATCTGTATTGATCTGTATGGACATTTGCCACGAGAGCACTTCACACAAGTATCCAAAGAGATGCTCCCATATTAATTGATTTATAATCAGACAACCATATTACAGTGGAAAGAGTTTTTGTATCAGTAGGAAGAACTGACAATTCGTGTTGTATCTATATTTCCAATACCACATTATGTTGCTGTTAAAATAAAAGACATTCAAACCTGTAAAGAATTTTTGTGAGACAATTGCTGGGAAACAGAATCTCAACATATTGAGATAGTGCTCTGGGGAATGGCAGATTTTTTTGTTTGTTTGTTTTACCTTGTTTTATAAATTATAATCAAAGGAGTAGACTTAATTGGGTTATATGAAATCCATTAGGGAGATGGGAGAAAGCAAAGCAGGGAAATCTCTGGGATTGGATAAGAAGTAAAGTGATAGACACATGTTTCTTTTACATAGGTGGGTACAGTATACATAGGTGTTAACAGTCAACAATTAACATGATAACAATAACAATGAACATAGTTGTGGTCTCTGCCTTGGTGCACTGGTTGTACCCTGAGGAGTCCGGAAAAAGGGAAGTCACAAGTTACCCTAACATTCCAAAGGTATGTTAGCTTAGATGCAAAAAGACAATAAGCTCAGTTAAGATCAAAGTTGATCTGTGCCAGGGAAGATACTGACCTAGGACATGACTATCCACCATAAACTGATTTTTAATTTAAAAAGTTTTAATTCCAGGCCATCTTTTGTGGTTACTTTAGGTCTCTGAGTTTGCAAGGCCACCGCGTAGGTCTTCCCTGAGCTAAGTCAGGTTAGCATGTGGCCCCTTTCGTTCCACATTGCTATAGTTGGCTTTCCTATCTTCATGAATTTCCAATATTTTTCATAAATTTCCTGAAGTTTATAGCTGTGTTAAGAAGAATTGGTTGGTACATAGATGTGAACACTACCTAGCAGGCTGTAAGGTCTCTTTGATGAAGGCCCGTAGTAGATTTTTTCTACAAATGGCCTTTGGAGAAGTTCTCAGCTTGGCAACCTTGTACAATGCTATAGAAGAGAACCAGGAGCAACAGTGGCTCTGAACCACTGCTTGCAGTACATTTTATCATAGAAATTTGTATTTAGGATTTTATTTGTTCAGCCTACTTTTAGAATGATTTCCCTTTGGAATATGGCATGAAAGTACCAGAATTTGTGTAACCATTCTCTCAGTGAAGGATATCTGGGTTGTTTCCAGTATGGGTCTATTATGATTAAAGATGCTATAAACATTTGGGTACAGGACTTTGTATGAATATAAATTTTCATTTTTCTGGGATAAACTCCCAAGTGTGTAACTGCTTGGTTGGGATAGCTGCATGATTTGTTTTTAAGATACTGCCCAACTGTTTTCCAGAGTGACTGTTCCATTTTATATTTTCACCATCAATATTTGAGTGATTCACTTTCTCTGCATCTTTGCCATTATTTGATATTGTGATTATTATTTTATTTTAGTTATGCTGATAGATGTGTAGTTATATCTCACTGAGGTTTTAATTTGCATTTCCTTAATAACTAATGAGATTGAACATCTTTTCAAGTTTCTATTTCCTATAGCAATAGCAATATCCTCTTTGATGAAATGGTTCTTCATGTCTTTGCTATTTTTAATTGAATTTTTTGCTGTTTTGTGGTTGAGTTTTGAGAATTTTAAAAAATGTATTTTAAAAAATGTATCCATAATCAGGTGTGTGGTTTGCAATATTTTCTTTTCCATTTGTAATTTGTCTTTTCATCCTCATAATGGGTCTTTCACTGACCAAAAGCTTTTAATTTTGGTGAAGTTCACTTGGTTTTTCTTCCCATGGATGATACTTTTGGTGTCAAGTAAACTTAGGTGCCAAGAACACTTTACCTAGATCACAAAGATTTTTAACTATGTTTGTTACAAAATGTCTTACAGTTTTGCATATTACATTTAAGTCAGTAATTTATTTCGAGGAAATTTGAATATAAGTATAATATTTAGGTCAAGGCCCTTTTTTTTGCCTTTGGATGTCTAAGTGCTCCAGCACCATTTGTTGAAAAGACTTTACTTCCTCCGTTTTACCTTTACATCTTTGTAAAAAATACGTGTGGCATATTTGTGTGGGTCTATTTCTGGTTTCTCTAATGTATTCCATTCATCTTTGTATCTATCCTACTCCAATATAAACCATATTGATTGCTATAGTTTTATAATTCTTGAAATCAAATAGATTTATTGTTCACTTAATTTTTTTTCAAAATTGTTTTTTCTTGTTTAGTTAATTTGCCCTCCATATATATTTGAGGATAATCATGTCTATATCTACAAAAAAATTTTCTGAGGTTTTGATAGAAATTTCATTAATCTTATATATCAATTTGGATAGAATTGACATATTTACTATGTTGAGTCCTTCATTACATAGAAACAGTATGAACTAATTTGTTTCTTTAATATTTTCAATAGTGTTTTGTAATTTTTGGTATAGAGGTCGTATATATGTTTTATTAGATTTACATTATTGCAGTTTAAGCAATTATAAATGGTATTGTATTTTTAATTTTAAAATTAATGCATTCATTGCTATGTAAGTATACTTTTTTGTATATTTTCTTTTATATCCTACAATTTTGCTGAAGTAACATAGCTCTAGGAATGTGTTTTGTTGTTTGTTTTGTAAAATGGTTGGGATTTTTTTATATAGACAATAATGTAATTCAAAAATAGGGAGCATTTTATTTATTTTATTTTTGTGCTTTTTATTTACTTTTTCTTGCCTTACTGTACTGGATAGAGCTTCTAGCACTATGTCAAACAAGAGTAACAAAAGTGGATATCCTTGACTTTTTCCCTGTCTAAGGGGAAAGCATTCAATCTTTCACTATTAATTATTCTGATTTTTATAGGATTTTATGGGTGCTCTTTATCAACTTGAGGAAGTTTACCTCTATTTCTATCTTTCTGAGTGTTTTCCTCATTTATGGGTTTTTGAAATTTGTCAAATGCTTTTTCTGCATAAAATGCTACAATCATATGATTTTTCTTTTTTTTAGCCTGTTAATATGGTGGTTTATATTGGTTGCTTTATGAATACTGAACAAGTTTTGGACTAAGCCATCTTTCTATTGAGATGCTATCATTTTTTAAAAAATTGCTCCATTATTGTAATATATTATATTCAACTCTTGGATTAAACTCAATACGCTCATGATATACTGTCCTTTTTTTATACTGCTGGATGTATTTTGTTAATATTACATTGTAGAAGACTACTTCTATGTTTTTGAGTGAGATTGTCTTTAATGTTAGGTGATGCTGACCTTATAAAATAGATTGGAAACTATTCCATTTGGGTCTTATTTTTGATTCATTCTGACAATCTCTGTCTTTTAACTGGTATATTTAGACTATTGATGTTTAAGGTGATTATTGGTAGGTAAGGTTGCAATACAACATACCATATTGCTACTGTTTATTATTTCTTACCCAAGTTTTTTGTTCCATTTTTTTAGTTTTCCACACCTTTCTGCCCTTTATCATTTTAATTGAGTGTTTTATATAATTCTACTTTCCCTCCTTAGCACATCAATTATATTTTTAAAATACTTTTTTAAATGGTTGCCCTAGAGTTTGCAATATATATTTATAACTAATCCATGTCCACTTTTGAATAACACTGCAAAACTTCATGGGTAGTGCAAGTACCTCATAATAAGAGAATATTCCTAATTCCTTCCTCTAGTCCTTTTCATCATTGCTGTCATTCATTTTACTTATACCTAAGAATACATCAAGCATATCAAACTCAAAGGCTAACACGGCCCAAATAAACAAAGATTAAGTTTATGTGGGCCAGCCACA
>NW_005871051.1:23222855-23334132 GCF_000147115.1 Myotis lucifugus | reverse complement strand
CCCAGGTTTGATTCTGGTCAAGGCCATGTACCTTAGTTGCGGGCACATCCCCAGTAGGGGGTGTGCAGGAGGCAGCTGATCAATGTTTCTCTCTCATCAATGTTTCTAACTCTCTATACCTCTCCCTTCCTCTTTGTAAAAAATTAATAAAATATATTAACTTATCAGACACTGAACAACTGCACAAATTAATAAGCGTAATGCAAATAAACCTATTTTTTTTTTTGTTCTCTGCAAGTGAAATATTTCCTGTTGCGCACACCAAACAAGTCAGTCCAAGACTAATGACGTGGCGATCAGCTGCTAAAATATTTGCTGCTGGGATTAGTGGAGAGAAACAGTGCGCCTGCGTGGAGGGAAATGAATGCAACATGATTACAGTAATCAATCATTAGCGAACGTTGTAGTTCGTTATTAATAATTATGTATAACAGGATATTGTAAAAATTAAGTTATGAAATTTTTATTAAAACGTTTCTTACATACTGTGATATTGGCTGGGCTGCAAAAATATTTGTTGTGGGCCACATGTGGCCCATGGACCAAGAGTTTGACATGCTTGAAATACATCATTAAATACATTGTTGCTATTATTATTTATAACAAACTTATCTGTCAGATAAAGGAAAACGAAAATAGCAGTGATACCCCCTCTGACCCATTAAATTATAGTATATAAAATATTTTAAAAGTCAATTAATACCATTTTATATTTGACTCTATAAGTAAATAAACTCAGAATAAAGGTTGAATCAAAAGATCAAGTGCTAATAGCTAACTCCTTTCTAATGTGCTATTTCTAGTTTTGTCATTAACTTATAGCATTTGTCTAATCATCCATTGATATCTTGGCCTAGCTATGACTTATCAATCACTATTTATAAGTAAGAAGCATAACTGGTTATGCTAGTTACTTATAATCAGACTTTGCAATTAAATCCAGTGGTATTAGCTTTTGTTTGATGATCTATACATTAATGCATAGCAAGTAGATTATTTGCTAAAACAAAGAAACAAACAGAAAAACAAAGAATGCACAGTGTTATCAGGAAATCTCTACTAACAGATTATAAATGTATATTTAATGGTTTAAATAGTAGTAAACAGCAGAGGCTCTGCAACAGGTTCTCCTGTTGTTTTTTTATTCAAACAGCACTTTGCTCATCATAATTGTCACTAGTCACCACACCTTACATTACAATCAACACCCCTCCCACTCCTTATTTCCCTTCCTGCTTTGTCTTTTTCTTTACACTTATCACCTCACCAGCTAACATATGACATATTTTATTATCTGCTCCTCCAAAGACCAACTAAATGGTTGACAGGCATTATGATCTGTTTTGTTTATTACTATTTCTATCACTTCTACAAGAAGTTGTGGCACATACTAGAGATTTTATTTGTTGAATTGTGAGTACTGCCTACCCTACTTACTAGCAATGTCGTCTTGCTAAAGTTACTGAACCTTCCCAAACCTCAGTTCCTACAGTTCAAGAATGGGGATATTAATGGTAACGATTACATTCTGTTTTATTGAAAATGACATGAAATCACACTGCCTGGTTCAATTAAATGTACATATAAAATTTGATAAAATTGGTTCATAGCAGCATTGTTCATAATAGCTTGAAACTGGAAATCAACCAAATGTCCATCTAGAGCAGAATGAATAAATATATATTGGTATATTCATATGTTAATTCATTGTAATGTCATTGCATAAATAAGCATGAATAATTGCAACTTCATACAACACTAAAAACATTTAAATAATCACTTAATTACAATTTTTAAAATAGGCATATATTGTTCATGATTTCAGAAATGAGCATTTATCCTCCAAAAGGCAAAAGTGGCTTGGAGGTACTAGAGACCTATATGGGGTGCTGCCAATATTCTGTTTTTTGAACTGGGTTTTGACTGCACAGTTGGGTTTAATTTATAAAAATTCATTGAGCTCTACCCGTATGATTTATGTACTTTTCTGTAAGCATGTTATATTTGAATGGAAAATTTATTTGAAAAAACTAAAATACAAACTGAAACGGCTTGATTGTTCTCTCACCTAAATGACCTCTCACATGAGCATAAATTCCAAATGTTATTTGATTCAGCTTTGCTTAAGAATATAATATAGACAGTTTATGTTCTTGTAGAACAAGTAATTTCTCTTTCATTGTCACATTGCTATCAATTATTTTTCCATGTGGTTTTTATACTTAAATAATAATTCATTCATTTTTTTATAGACTGTCAAGATAGTTTCTAGTAACAAAACAAAGTGAAAATACAGATGGAAAACAATAAAATTTCTAAACAAGAAACAGATGAGGAAGGAAAATGGTTGCCTTAGAAAAAGTTTCTCAATTATTTAAATTCCATTTTAATGTGTTAATAGATAGGGTTTCCACATATAAATCAATAGTCCATTAAATATTGACACAGCTAAATCACTCTTTATTTTGTGCTAGTCATTAAGAGTGTCTCTATCATATAATGGCTCTTCATTTACTTGTTTATATGACCACCTGTGCATTTTTTACATCTTAAACCCAGTTACATTGTAAGGTTCATTAGGGAAGTTTGTATTTAATTTCTTTTTAGGTTACTCAAAACCTAGCACCGTGTTATTCAACAAAAAATAGTGGAATACATCTTAAATGCAGTATTTTTTTATTTCAGAGAGGAAGGGAGAGGGAGATAGAAACATCAATGATGAGAGAGAGGGAGAGAGAGGTAGAAATATCAATAATGAGAGAGAATCATTGATCGGTGTACTACAATTAGTTAGAAAGAAGCAAATTACATATATATTTTTTATGTGTATAACACATAGACCTGTCCTGTATTAATCAGGTCTCCTTCAGTTTCCAGTAACAAAAATTCTATTCAAAATGACATAAGTACAGTATAAAAGTAATTTAATAACTCATATAACACATTCTCCTCCACACTCTGAATCACCCTTCTTTATTAGTGTTTGATTCATTATCAAACAAAATCTCTCTCCACACTGTGTGGTCTCTTAAAGTTCTAAGCTTTTGTCTTCTTAATTCAGCAACCCTAGAGGAAAGTGAGCTCAGTTCAAATAACTGCCAATAAAGAAATTCCTCACAATGAAATGAAATCTGTGTTCAAGGTATACTAACCCACTCTTAAATACAGAGTTCCTGAGATACTACCAATATTTAAAGATTATTTAATTCATGTTAATGGCTATTATTCTCTTGGCTAAAATGGCATGTTTCCTTCAATGGCTCCTCAAGTGACAGATTCCAGTTTCCATCTCATTCTGCTTTCCCTTTTCTGAATGTTCTCTCAGGTATCTGTATCTCAATGCAAACTGCTTTTATTGAATCAGGAATGGGATATTCCATGAAGAGTAAGACAAATAAGAAATATAGCAGAATTATTGCCTCACAGAATTTAGGTACTCTATCTTCTTTCAGATGGAGGGTCATCAAATAGATATGACATGCCAGGAGCTCTGCCATTGGAGCAGTAAGAATACAGAGGAATCTGGGATTATCGGTTTCATTTGGTGAATTGACTCAACTATATATTTGGCAGAACAAGGATATGATCATAAATCCAGACTATGTTGCTAAGTAGATATTAATATATACGGCACACTTCCAGATGATGTTTGTGATGAAAAAAAAGCTAATAGAGTTATAATAATTTCAATGTTTTAATCTCAACCATGATGTTGGGTCCTGATGGATTTTCAAGTTTAAACCAGAATCTCAAACACTGACTAATAGAAACAGAAGGCTGGAACCAGCCTTTGTGGGCAGGAAACATAATTAACAATAATTATTAGTTTGAAGGCTTCCATTACTAGCAAATCTCAAATCCACTATCTTTATATGAACTACTGCAATCCCCTCTTAACTATTTTTTGGCTTTTATTGTTGTACATTTCTCTTATAGTTATCTTTTAAAATATAAATCAAATCATGTAAATGCCATAAACATTTAACATTCTCTGATCTATGACCAAGGAAGACCTTGGTCTATGAGGTCCTCCAGAACCTGGACCTCATCTACTTTTCTATCCTCATCCCCTTTATTGTTCATTCCAGTCTCTATAGCTTTTTTTGTCCTTTGATCATGCAAAACTCATGTACATGTAAGAAAACTTTCACTTGATATACATTCTACCCCAAATGTTCTTCCTTTGTATTTTTGTATGTCTGGCTGTCTATCGTCACTAAACTATCAACTGAAAATGTTGCTTCATCAAAGAATGCTTTCTGGATCACCTTATCTAAAGTACATTCATTATCCCACTCACCACACATCACTCTATGTTCTATAACTTTATTCCATTTAGTTCTTCAAGAACTTCTTCAAGACTAAAAACAAATTATCTTCTTTATTGTCTCCTTGTCCTTGGTAGTAAGACTGAGAGGATATGATCTTATCTGTGTGTTGTTGTTTTTAATTGCTGTACACTGGCTTCAGAACCATACCTAGACATAGCAGAATCTTAGTATATATTTGGAAAATTAAAAAAAATCCAATAATTTTAACCACCACATAGTACATTCTAACTATATTTAAGTTATTTAATCAAACTATAATAATTCTGTGGGGTGCAGTGAATAGTGACCTTAAACTATTGTTTTGTATCTCAGTTTCTATATTTGTAAAAAAAAAAAAAAAGGTAATTATTGGTCTTGCCTCATAGAGCTGTTATATTAAAAACCTAACATATGTCTAACTCTTAAACCATACATAAAATAAAATGTTATGTAACCTCCCTAAGGAAGATCTTAAAACCTATAAGGATGCTACAATCATGCCTGAAATTATACATGGAAATCTCTCCCATTTTCAAATATGTTTTCTGAATTGTTATTTGTAAGTAAATTAACTGAGATGCTAATTTGTGCTAATTTATATATATTGGGTTGGCAGTTTACAATCTCTGTTTCTAAGTACTGTTTGGGCCTGAAAGTTCACATAAATAGACACTAGTGGGAAAGGCTACGTCACATTTTATTTATTTTAGGTCACATTTTAAGAACATTGAACCAAATTAACCAAGATGAATAAGTTAAGCCTTATCTCTGTTATGATTGAATGTCACTTAGGCCAACATGTCTTAACAGTAGTCATGCCACCAATTTCCTGGTATTGATCTTGACCTTTCATGCTGAGTCCATGTATAAGACATCCCCAGGTATAAGACAACTTTTCTAACCCAAAATTAAGAAATCAATATTTTAAACATTTTGCTGGTTTTCCTCTTAAGGCCTTCTGCTTTTTAGGCATCTTAGGGAGTTGTTCTTCCTGTTTTCTCCACTGTCTGATCATACACTCAGTGGGAGGAGGTCCAAATTTTCTCTCTGCAGCTCTATTTCCATGCTCTTTTGCATAGCTGATTACATTCAGTTTGAATTTTGCAGAGTAAGACAATCAATTACCAGTATTTATGTTTATTTTTTGACATCTTTATGGGCTCAGAAAGCTCTGGTCCCTGTTGCATCTGCACACTCTCCATCTCCTATGGCATCAGCTGATATCCGTAACAATAAGGCTCGTGATTGGACGAAGCCTGTTTGATAAGGTATGGGCAGCTATGCATCCGCATGGCCCCCTCCTTGGCTGACTTCCGTGTATAAGATGCCCCTCGATTTTCAGTCTAACACTTTTAGAAAAAATAGCATCTTATTCATGGAAAAATAAGGTATTTTCACTCACTTGTATTAGGATGTGTTGGCTGAATATAGTTGGGGGTTTTGCACTTGTTGCACCACTTGGAATGTGAGACAAGATAAATTTAAGGGCTGCACCTGCTACAAAATCTTTGGTCACACTGACTGCTAATTTGGTTTTATTTTCATAGCTATATTTCTATTTGTGAATGTGTAAATACTGAAATTCTACTAGGCTTATGAAAAGACTTAAATAAGATAAATCATATATGACTTTTTGTTTACTAGCTAGATTATTACATTTCTTCAATCTCAATGTCCTAATCTGTAAAATAAAATGGTTAAACTTGAGGCTTGGATCCTTCCATCTGAGATTCTGTGGATCTATTAAGAGATGGGGTACAAGCATAATGACAGATTTGTAACAGTTATGTTATATAAAGAATGCACTCATTTTTTTCTAAAACTTGATACACATATATTGTAAAATTATTGTCACAGTAAGGTTAGTTATTAACACCTCCCTCACATCACATTTTTACCTTCTTTGTTTGGTGTGGTGAGAACATTTTACTCTCTTAGCAACTCTCACATATATAATAGAGTATAGCTAACTATAGTCACTGTGCTTTACACTAGCTCCTCAGAACTATTCATCTCATAACAAAATTTGTACCTTTGATAAATATCTTCCCATTTACCCCAACCCCAAGTGCTTGGCAACCTCCATTCTACTCTGTTTCTCTGAATTTGGCTTTTTTAGATTCCACAAGTATTTTAGATTCCACAAGTAAGATTCCTCATACAATATTTGTTTTTTTCTTTATCCAACTTATTTCACTTAGCATAATGCTCTCAAGTTCATCCATGTTGTTACAAATGGCAGGAACACACACACACACACACACACATATCATCCTTAGGTTGTTTCATCTTTACGTTGTATCTTAGCTATTGTGAATAATGTTGCAATGAATATGGAATTGCAGATACTGATTGCATTTCCTTTGGATATGTACCTAGAGAGGGATTGCTGGATCACAAGGTAGTGCAATTTTTAATTCTTGAGAAGCCTTCATACTGCTATCCATTGTAGCTGTACTAATTTACTATCCCACCAGCAATGCACAAGAGGGCTTGGAGCTGGTTCACAGGCCACTGAATGGTCCGTAGTCAGGATTGAGGTCGGTATGACTATTACCCAATGCATGGGTATGAGAGTCTCCCAGTGCATTAGCGTGTGGTACTGGATCTCACAACTCCCACCAAGGCACTTTCGTTCAACGATGTCTGCCAAACTGCTGTTGAGAGTGGGATATGTACAAGGACATCATATTTAGCCATGTTTTGATGTCTCCTCAATTTTTAAGTCATTACTAATGACCTATCATTAAATGATCTGAATAAATATATCATGCAAATATGACTAGAATTCATACATACTAAAAACAGTAATATGGTATCATCTTCCTAATAAGCAAAATTTATAAAACGTGTAACAAATTATAGTTTTAAAAATTGACATGCACATTAATTACTGATTGTGGTGCAAGCACTTTTAGAAAGAAAAATCAAGGACTTCAGGATATTTTAAATTTCAAGAAAAAAATGTCAAGCTCCAAGTGGCATAAAAATAAAGGGGAAAGATTGTTAGAGTCATCATGCTCCTCATCATCTCTGTGCTAGATTATTGCTCAGCATGTTCTCTTCATCGGTCTCACTGCTTTGATTTGGATTTTTTTCTGTAGTGTCACTTCTTTACTGTGAATACATACCATTTATTTGATATAGGTTTCATGGCCATTCTCAAAGCATTACTCTTGGTAGGAGATATGATATCTAACCAAATAGGTCTGTGTCATAAGCCTACATTTGTGTCTTGGTGATAAGACAATTTATTCATTTTTTTCTTCCTTCAAATCTGTTTATTGTTGAGAGTATTACAGATGCTCCCCCTTTGTGTACCCCACTGCCCCCCTCCACCTGCTTCCTGCCCAGCCCATATGTTTTACAAACCAACAATATGCCAGGTATTGTCCTGGGTGCTGAACTATAGCAACACACAAACCAATTTTTCTTGTCAAGTAACTCACATGTGGGTGGGTAAAGGGAAAGTAAACAAACATAAATATAATGTGTTTGGCGGTTAAAAGTGCCATGGAAAAAACAAATAGGTTAATGGGATAGAGAGTATTTTCTCCATTTGTTTGTTTTACATAGACTGAAAAGGGGACATTTGAGCAAAGATGTTTATTATGTGAGAAAATAAGCCATGTGATTATGGGGAGGAGAGTGTCCCAGAAAGAAAGAACAATAAGTGCAAAGGCCCTGAGGTGGGAGTGTGCTTGGCATGTTTGAAGAACTTTAAGGGAGGCCAGTGTAGTCAGAGTGAGAGAACATGAGGTTATATTTGGGGCAAGATTTTATTCTTAGTGAAATGGGATATATTAGGGCAGGGACTGCTACAGATTAAGATTTTAGACTAAAATTGGAGCTAAAGTAGAATCCCAAATAAGAATGTAAGTGTTAGAAGAGAAAGAACAAATATTGGAAAGAAAAGAAAAACCACAAAATACAACTTTTGATCCACTAATACATGTAAATTTATTCTTAATCATATGTGACATAAAAAAATAATGGGAATTCAAACCTACTTTAATAAAGTCACTTAAAAAATTGACAAGCCCCCCCACCCTAGCCAGATAGCTCAGTTGGTTAGAGCATCATCCCGATACTCCAAGGTTGCGGGTTTAATTCTCCGTCAGGTTATATATAAGAATTAACCAAAAAATGCATAAGTAGGTGGAACAACAATTCAATGTCTCTCTCTGTCTCTCAATTCCCCTCTCTCTAAAATCAAGCAATTTTTTTGAAAAATTGACACCTTCAAGGAGATTAGTTAAATTAGTTATGCAATCTATACTTAACATTTCTATTTGTTGAAATTTAACTGGTTTTCTGGAATCTTCTGATATCTACCATAGCTCACTAGTTCTGGACTTTATAAGGGTTATCCCTAGAATTGTATTATTTTGAAAGAGTCTATGTAGATTATACCGCTCCAAGTATAATTTTTGTCTGTTCAGAATTCTTTCCTACCTCCCTTTGGGAATAATTCCTCTATTTCATATAAGGCTCTATACCATAGCCTCCCATCTCTTCTATTTGTAATAATGCAGGAGTGTTTGTATTATTTAGACTGGGCTACACACAATACCATATCTTCCTGAATTTTTAAGAGCTAGGCATAAACTTATGGGAGGTTTTATGTCTTCAAATTTCTGCTGAAGCTGCAAGAGACTACTTTTGCATTTTTAGTTTATAGAATAATGTCTTGGAATTATTATAATTCAGAAATCCAGTCTATGTGACAGGGAGCAGATATTAGGTAAACATATAAAGGATGCAGAATTGAGAAATTAAGAAGGAGAAAAAGAGAGAGCAGCAATCTGATGACATCACTGATACCTTGGATCTGACTGAGTATGAAGAGAATCTTCCTTTGAACTGCTGGTTATTTGAGGCAACACTTTTTCTTTCTTATGATATATGTTGTCTGAGTTTAGATTTCTCACTTTCAACAGAAAGTCTTGACTAATATAGGCCAACAGAAAACAAATTGAAGAATTTATTGGAGGTAGTTTACAAAGCTGGAGAGGCACATCTCATCTGTTAGTAAGAGCAGTGGCTAAATGTCCATGTTTTTTAATTATTGAGAAGTAACCAAAATCATATCCAGGTCAACTCTAGAGATATTAATAATCAGGACTCACTAATAAGAAGCCTCTGAGGATTTGGGACAAGATTCTTTGAGGATATGGAATAGGACTAATGAATTATTCCACTTGAGTATGTTATTGAGGCATGATGAGGGCTTGGAAGGAATAATCAATAGAGGCATCTGAAGGTGAAAGGAAGTGACTGAAAACTAAATGGTCAAGAATGAACAGGATAAACCATATGGCTCTCATTAGGACTCTATCAAGAAGGAGAAAAATGGCATATTCTCTTGTCAGTAGGAGGGTTTTGGTGAGGACTCAGACTAGAAATATGAGTAAATAATAACGAAGAGAAAAAAATTGGAAGGAAGAGTGATAAGAGAGAAAATGAGAGAAAAGGGGACTTCTGAAATAAAATAGGATTTAAAAGGGAGAATGTGTGATAGAAGAAAGATACAAAATAATAGGTATAGAACAAACAGGAATAGAAGAGCTAAAAGAAGAGAAATGGTGGGATGAGAAGGAAAAGAGAGAAAGAAGGAAAGAGGAGAATAAAACAAAAGTTGTTCAGATTTATATTCTTTTTATATATAAATATATGTTTTTATTAATTTCAGAGAGGAAAGAGGAAAAGAGAGATAGAAACATCAATGATGAAAGAGAATCATTGATTGGCTGCCTCCTGCATGCCCCACATTGGGGATTGAGCCCACAACCCAGGCATGTATCCTGACTGGGAATCAAACTGTGACCTCCTGATTCATAGGCTGATGCTCAACCACTAAGCCATGCTGGCTGGGCTGATTTACATTCTTTAACAAATGCTTGAACTCTGGATATTTGGATAACTCAAAGGTATTCTCTCTTCTTATATGTCATCTAGGTGTAATTATGGCTTGCTCTATACTAGCAGTTAAAACAAAAGAAAACAACAAGACATTTTATATCAATTTTTTAAAAGCAAATTTTCTCTTTGTTTCAAAATTTGTCTCATAAACTAGAAATTCCATGCACATCTCTAGAGCTCACTCTGAAAAGTGGTTTGGTAAAAGTCCTCTTTATAAGGTGGTAATTTAATAAACCAATTTTAAATAATCATTTTTACAACTCTGGATTTTGAGCTACTACAAGCATTTTGATTTTTTTATGTTAAAATTGCTTCTTCTTAAATTTTTCATCAACTGTATATTCTTTTAAAATATTCTTTAAAAAATAAGTTCTGAATTTTTTTTTTATTGTAGGAACTTAAATTTTGAAATCCTAGAAAGCCTATATTTTTAGGTACAGTATATATACTTGCTAATATTAAATTGCCTTAATATTATGTTATGATGATTCATAACAGTTAGATGAATACTATTTATCCAAGAAGGGCAATCAGATTATAAATTCTATACATTTCTTCTATTTATTCATATATCATCATTGCCTATACAAAAGCCTATGGAAAAGTCTCAATTTTTTCCTTTAATAATTGGATTAATACAGTCCAAGATTTCATTTTATACTCATGAAAACTAAGGACCAGGAAGTAAGAGTAATTACTCTAATGTAACACTCTTTAGTGACAAAGTAGTGATGAGATTTCTATTTTTTTTTTTTATTCTCAATCCAATTCTCCTTTCATAGCTGCCTCTCCTCACCTGGCTTAAGAAGAAAAAAATATCTAAAAGTATTTGAGCTCCCACTTCCTTAACACCAAAATACTTATTTTAATGGTGAAATACTCTGAGACCATTTTGATCTTTTACCTATGCATACCAAAAATCCAGATATTTTCAAATGCTAATTGAAGAGAGAATACATTGAAGAAAATCAGGATTAATTGTTTAACCATCTCTTCTGATCTACTCCAATTAGTTGATTTAGTAATGAACATAATCTCAAAAGACTAGGTAATTAAAATTTTGTACTAAATCCTATTTATCATTGCATAATTCCCTAAACTTCTTCAACAGTCTTTAAATTCTAATAAGGTTTTGAGACTGAAGTGAATATCTTGCCTTATTTAATTTCCTTTTCCTACCCAATTTTTAACTGACTTGAAAAGACTCTATCTTCAGGGTCTTTTCTAAGCACTTGAGATCATTGCAGTGGCCTCTTGTGCTGAATAAAAATCCCCATCTTCAGTTAGAGGAATGTTACTGTGCCACAAAATACAGTTTAAAATGTGCATGTCTTTTTTATGACTGTTTGTCATACTTGGAAATGTTGAAGGAGCCATAAGCCTTGGTGACCGAGGCTGTTATTCTTAACATAGGGTTAGAATGTTGTAAACATGAAATTTTATACAATAATGGAGTTGAAATTGGAACCAAATGATGGCGGAAACTAGCAGATTGGCTTGAGTGAATAACTTGCTTAAGCAGGATGCAGAAGTAGCAATTCCAAGAATTTTATAAAAAGGAAGAAAGGAAAATACATGTGAAAATAAATATGAACTGCCATAAACCAGAACCTACAAATCAAGAAGCATGACATCAAAGTAGAATCTGATTGGATTGGCAAATTTACAATCTGCCTCGGTATTAAATAACATTTTCAGCTTGCGACCCAGTCCAACTCAGTGGTGAACTTTAACTTGACCTTTTAAGATCCTGGCTTGTTATGATTTATCTTTCAATCATAGACTTGTGAGCATAGAAGGACTTCATAAGAAAATCTAGTTCATTTCTGTTTCCCAGAAAAATTGCATCTGAGCAAGCCTGAGCACAGAGGACAGCTAGCCTCTTCCACTTCTTTCAAGAATTAGATTTCACTTCCCCAAATGCTTGCATTCTGGAGAGTGAGGCTTATTTCCAATAAAATTCCCATGTGTTTTTACTCAAATTTGTTTATATTTTTTGTTATGGTTATTGTTATTGGTGGTTTTGATTGAAATTATGAACAGTTGATTACTATGCTCAGTGTTCTCTCAAAGATTTAAGGAACAGTGGTTCTTAGATTTTTATTTCTAATGCATCATTAAAGATATGTTAATTAGACTTCTATTGCATTTGTAGCAAATTACAGCAAACATACCAGCCTAAAAAAACAAATTATCTGACAGCTCTGTAGGTGAGAAATTATCATGGGTCCCACTCTACTAAGATCATGGGTCAGCAGGGGTGCATTCTTTCCTGGAGCCTTTTATTTTATTTCCTTGCATTTTTCAGCTTCTAAAACCCATTAGCATTCCTTGGCTTATGGCCCCTTTCTTCTACAGCAGGTTGAGCTTTTCTCACATCATAGCACTCTCTTTTCTGTCCTCCTTTTCAACATTTAAGGACCTTTGTGAATGCCTTAGGGCCATCCAGTGAATCCAGAATAATCTCCCCTATTTTAAAGTTAATAGATTAGCAACCTTAATTCCACCATGAGAGACCTTTATTCCCCTTTGCCAGGTAGGAGAGTATATTCACAGTATCTAAGGTTAAGGATGTGGACACTTTAAGGGGACCATTATTTTGCCTACCACAACATATGACTCTGAAAATGTTTCTATCGGGGAGGCCGGGGAAGGTCAATGGGGAAAAAAAGGAGACATATGTACTACTATTTGTAATACTTTAAACAATAAAATAAAATTTTAAAAATAAAAAAAATAAAAACAGAAGGGAGAAAGAGAAAAAAAATAAACATATCTTAGAGTGAGGATTAAAATAGAGATAAAAATAAAATAAAAATAAAATTTTTGTTCCTCTTCTCTATGCTCATAGTACTACCGATAAACCTATATATGAACATGCACACAACATAATCTTAACCTTAAAAAATGTAAAAGAAGGTAAAGATATTCCCCTTGCTTTTAGTTCATCAATTTCAGAATGTTGATGTTCCCATACAACAAGAGGTGATGAAGGGGAACAGCTTAAGGCCAAGAACAGAAGGCACTGAGAATACTAATGTGATGCTAATGAGGGATTACCAGTTATGTCACCATCTCATAACTTTCCAACAAATATGCTTTCACAAGATATTAAGAACACCAACAAACTATGTTTTGCATACCAACCAAGTTTGATATTCAAAAGTCAGATCTCTCGTGGCTTTTAAAACTTCCCAACGCTCCCAATCATTCTCATAAGTATAAATGCTCCCAAATGAAGACAGATTCTATAAAAAAAATCCACTCTGAAAAATATTTCATTCTCAGGAAAGAAACATTTCTTTTTTCTAAAATAGCTACTTTAAAATGCGCTAAAAAAGTAATAGTAACATTATTATTTTTAAAAAATTGAATTCCGCTAACGTCCCCAAGGATTGCTGGCATGGGGTGAGTTTCCTTTGGCTGTATTTGTCACTTCCTGCCCTCCAGAAATAAGACACCCACACATTACCCTCAGGGTTTCTCTTCATATCCCTCTGCCAACTATAATACCCTGTAAATCAGAGATGCTGGCTGTTATAGAATATTGACATAGTAAAATGTACTGCTCACAAAAGTTCTGTTTATATGGGTAGAAGATTCTTTTCTAAGAGAATGATAGTGGCCAACACAATATTTGAAGCACGAACTGGCACCATCCTTTCATATTCCAAATTGTTGCATCAAGATGTGACTTCTATTTTGACTAAATTTGGTCATGTTCACTTTTATTATTTAGTTTTGCTTCAGCTTCTAATAAGCTTTGGGAAATTCAATTTCATAGCACTTCAAAACACAAATACTTTTATATTAGACTCTACATGGAAATATCATTCAGCAAAAAGTGCTGTGTAAAGTTGGATTTGTTAGGACATGCTAGGTTGTGCTAAAATATTAATACAAATCAGCTAATGAAAGAAGGTGAGAAATCAGCAAATTGAAGGTTTATTTCTTGCTCATGCTAAGTCCCCTATGCATCCAGGTAACTCTCTCAGTCAACTCTCCGCCAAGTAGTGATTTGCTGATCCGTGATTCTTCAAATCATGGTTTCAGCCTTAGAATGTGAGTCTCCTTCCAGTACATCATAGAAAAGAGAAACAATACTGAGGGATTCATACCAGCAATGAAATGTTTTATCCTATAAGTGACCCATGCCCACTTCAGGTCACAACTTTCTGACCAGAACCAGTTGCATAGGGATATCTAGTGGCAAGTTAACAAAGATGAACCCTTCCAGACACTTGAAAAGAATTTTAGAAACACATATGTGTGAGCACTAGAATCTATCTCTACCACAGCTGTCAAAGGACAAATAAAAATTATTTACCTCTGTTTTCATTTCTTTGAGTTTTATCTTTTTTTACATGTAAAAGTGTTGCTATGTTGAAGACAAATTTTCAGTACTAGTAAGCCCATAGAATATTTTTTTTTCAAAAAGTCACAAGCCACTATAATGTGCTTTGCAGAACTGTAGCTCAATGTCATTTATAACAGATAAAAAATGCTTTTGATTTAGTGAGGTAAAAGTCATCTCTTCAATTTCCATTTAATCTGTCAAAATAACAATGGTGGTGACAAGTATATATATAAAATGATTCCTCTAAATTCATAACTCTAGGAGCTGGTATGGACAAGCAAGAATAACCTTGTGCTGAATCCTATCTTTCACAAAGGCTATAAAGAATTTGAACTTTCAAGAGAGGGTTTATGTTAAAATCCAAATCTCTGTATCTTCATCATGAAAATCATTTATATAAAAATGTTCTGTATAAAACTGTCTTACTTTAAGCTTTGGGTAAAGGACCTCAAACAATATCATTATTTTATAATGCAAATGGACATTTTTTCTGATATTAAACTTAAGTACCCCACAGAAGAAAGTTAATCAAGCTAATTTATTTCATTTTATTTTCAGGGACAATTTCAATCTACTGTATAGAATGACCACTGCTCCAACTGCCATGCATGGAGTATATAGTATAGTAAGTCTTCACTTAACATACTCGATCAGCTCTTGGAACTCCAGGAAAACAACATATAATGAAAACCATTTTGCCATAGGCTGATTGATATAAACAAGGTTAAGTTCCTACAGCATCTCATCCACATTATAATGAAGCCACATTGAACAAAAGGACCTTGAAACCTTGCTATACATATACACCATTACATCATAGGTTGTTTATGTCCTGAGCTCTTCTGAGTTAAAGATACCTTAGTCAATATAGTCTTTTTCCTCTTAACATGTATTTTTCCAAAAACTTTTTTTTTAAAAGATCATGTCCTGGGTTCTATCTCCTGGGCCTGTATTCAAATTGTAAAATATTGAGCTTAGTCCCTCTGTCTTTGTTTTCATCGGCTGAAGGGGAGTTTGTGAAATAAGCCTGGGCATCAGAGAGCATTTTCCTGCAGTGCAGAAAGAGAAACCCCGATTGAGACTGTGTTCTAGTATGATTTTATTTTTACCTCATTCAGTGTCTGCCTTCTCCTAGCTCAACTCATAGCTCACATGTACACCCATGTTCTCTCTCTAGTCTCATTGCTCTTCTGATTCTCATCTCACTGATTATTATTTCTCCTGAGTTATATTTATTACATTAATCCTACTACCAGGTAGCGATCAGGGCTCAGGAAAAAACTATTTGAGTTCTGCTTCTTGATTATACTTCCCTATCTGATTAAAACCGCAATAACAACTAAGTTATACCTAACTATTACTACACTGCCACAGAAGCCTTGTTCCTGGTACCATGCATGTTTTGTAAACATTTTCAATCATTCTCACCATAAAAAAAAAATCAGGACTTATGGTAACAAAACACTTATTTGTCTCCTTAAGTGCTTGTCCGTAATTTAGTTTAATGATGCTACACTTTCTTGTGGTCTCTCCAGGCCTTGAGGGCCATTTGTATTGATTTAGCCATTCTGTTTGTCTCAGTAACAAACAGCCACATAAAACACAGGCTAGAAAAAAGGAACTTGCCTGAAGTGGAAAATCACATTTATCAGTGTAATAGAACTTTTGATTCTGAATTACATCTGGGAAAGCATTCTAATTCTTTAAATATAAATCTTGAACATGCTAAAGGCAAGCAACTTTCATGATTGCTAATTTTACATTTTTAGGATCACCGGAAAATATCCAATTGATAATAAAGCTTGTTGTGTTATTTTGCCCTAGCAATCTAGGTTTGTTCAAAATGTTATATTATTTTTGTTTGATACATAAGACAGTAAGTAAAAAGCTGAAACAACAGCAAATGCAAATAAACTAACTAAAGGAGGTGAGAAATCAGCTAATTGAAGGAAACTACAAATTGTACCTCATTGTTTCCAGTGTATTATTCTTAAAAGAAAAAAATTTAGTATTTTAACATAAAACAAAGTGATGCTTTAGTTGTTGACGTTGATTATGATATTTATTAAGATTGTGTGTTTTTTTAACACACACCATCCTCTGCTAAGTTAACTATATAACTCAAATCCAGAAGAACTGGAATTTGAAATCACAGAGAGCCCGTCTTTAAGGTGCTTAAGCACTCTGTTGCAACCTATTACCCATGACAGGTTTTTTATTACATTTTAAGGGGTTAAAATATTAAAGCATTCATTTGGATCCAGGTATCTAGTTGGAAAATGAATCCAACTATCAATCATGAGTAATCCTCATAAGACTAATGCACTTCAAGGAGAGGATGGGGTCAGAAAATAGTCTTCTGCCAAAATTTATAGTACGTTCCACATATTTATTGTGTATTGCAATGGCATGCATGCATGAGAAAAAATTATGAATATTTGCAAGTAGAATCATTTTGGTTTATTTCAAGTCATCAAAATCATTAACCATGACTTTAATTAAGAACATGGAATTCAACAATCATTCATGGTAATCCTGCTACATACCAAGAACTTGTGAGCCATGAGTCTGTTGAGAGAGACAGACACACAATGAGTTTTCAATCCTCCCTTGTCCAAGTGGGGCTGACAGGACTTACCTTTAGTTACCGAATCCCTGTTCTGTGTGTCTCACCAACACACTCAGCCGGTTTCCCTGGCCATCATCAAGATTCCTTACAAGAGCATGCTGCAAATTCTGGAAACCTTCCAAAAATGAGTTTCCAAAAGGTTTTAAACATTAGCTGCAAACAGACAAACATGATTGCTCTGTAGTCAATATAGTTCATTTTGATGTGTACATTCTGTTCAGATGATTTTTTTAAAAATTACCAGTCCTATTATTAGAATCAGCGTGATCCAGAAAAGAAAATTAAAAATTTACAAAGTAGATCTGGGTCATATTTTTACTCTACTAATGGTTTTCTGTGCAAGACTGAGAATACCTCTTAATATTTTTCCTCTGTTATAGCCTCTTGTCAATATCCACATAATTGAACTTAACTTTAATAAAATCTCTTATAAACAAATTTTGGTCAAGTCGTATTAAGTTACCCTACTCTTATTTGCTTTCACATACACATAGGTTCTGCCCCAGGTTACACTTAGTGTTTAGAGGTGGACTGAAAATTAACATTCAATGTCTAAGCATTTTGCCTGATTTATATTGAGCTGTGAAAACAACTCTGTGGGCATTCACAACACTACAAGTATGGACCTACTAACTACTCTCCTTCTTGCCTTTTCTTTTCCTTAAATTGGTTTTATGCTGTCTTTGACTCAAAGCTGCATAATGGAAGGCATCGTGTTTGCTCATTCTCTGTGCATTTTAAATGTCTTTCATGGAGTCTGGCATCTAAGAGGCACTCAATAGTTGTTGACAAAATAAAGGTACACCCTATGAAACTGTTATCAAGTCTTCGGTATGCAACTTCTTTTGGAAGTTAGAATAGAGGTTAGAGAAAAGTTGAAATTTAACAATGATTTTTAAGATACTATCCATATGCTTCCTAACCTATTTTCTTTCCACGAACTCAGAAATGATAGACTATTTACTGGAGTTTAGCTCGTTGAAGTAAAATAAACCCAGTGATATCAAGCTAATATGATTAAACTAGAGGCCTGGTGCATGAATTCATGCACTGGTGGGGTCTTTCAGCCTGGCCAACAATTGAGGCCTATTGGGGAGATGGCTAGCAGTGGGGAGGGACCGTGGGAGGTTGGCCAGCCGGCCCCCGATTGGAGCCCAGTGAGAGGGACTGCAGGAGGTTGGCTGGCTGGCCAGGGGGAGGGACTGTGGGAGGTTGACTATGGGAGCACACTGACCATCAGGAGGCAGCTCCTGTGTTGAACGTCTGCCCCCTGGTGGTCAGTGTGCATCATAGCAACTGGTCAACCGATCATTCTGGTTGTTTGGTCGTAAGGGTTGCTTAGGCTTTTCTATATATAGATGAATGAGCTGAATTTCACAACTGACCATTATGAATGTTGTTTAATTTGCCAGTTTTCAGGATTCAGAATATACAATTGTTATAGTTGGCATTTAGTAGGTTTTTATTGCTGAAAATGTCTCTAACTATAGACTTAATGACAGAGAATTTGATTAAAACAGCCAGAAAAACATGAACAAGGTGGTGGCAGTGGTGGTAGTGTGGGGGGGTGGAAGAGGGTTGTCCTACCCAAAGAGACATAACATCAGAGGAATGTAAAAGCAAGTTGCCTTGGGCATGTTAGTTTTTTTTTCTTAAAAACTGCAGATACCATGTTTTTACTGTTTAGATATGTTTAGATAAGCAAATGCTTACAATTTTGTTAGAATTGCTTACAATATTCAGTACAGTAACTTTTTGAGAGGTGTGTAGCCTAGGACCAATATGCTCTACCATATTTCCTAGTTGTGTAGTAAACTATACTATCTAGATTTGTGTTAAGTTCACTCTGTGATTATCACACAATGATGAAATCGCCACCTTTCTAACGACATATTTATCAGAACTCACCCTTGTCTTTAAGCATGCATAAAATAACTTTATGAATGAATTTTATGGAGTATGTAAAGAAGTATGCAAAAACAGTACAATCAAGATGCTAAGATTTAATTCCTAAGGTCATTTTGCTTTTTGCTTCATGAATAGTACATGTTCACATACATAAACCATTCAACCAATTGGAGTAACTTAACTGTCAACAAGTTCTTCTTCTGGGACTTTGCTTTGACTAATTCAGTTATTTAATTGGACAAACCCCTTTGGTCAGTTAAACTGATTCAGCCAACAATTCACTTTAACCTAGACACAATTCTACAATTCAATATTTAACAAGACTAGCATAATTGGTAATACAGCTTCAAAGGGGGCTATACTTACAATTTGAAAGTACTATGCATTTGGTCTTCAAAAGCATCCTAAATTATTTATCTGAATTCACAATCTCCCTACATCGTTGACCTTAGTATGAATAGAGATCAACTGTGCATTTTCCTCTCAAGTCAAATTATACAGTAAATACTTCTTTTAGAATTATATGTAGAAGGGCTGTACCTTGTAGTGTAAGCAAACTCCACCTAGAGCTCCTGGCCTTGCTTAAAATCAGGGGTGGGGTTAGGAGCCTGCTGAAAGAGAAAAGGATCATTTATTTGCCTGAATAAACACATATTCATGTAGTGTGTTTGTGCACAGACTGTGTCTACCCCCACCTCCAAATAGGAGATCAAACACAACAGATTGCATGTTGTACAAAAACCGCACACATCTAAATCCATGTTTTACTAGCGGTAGGTTAAATTTACTTTGCCTTAATGTGTAACGCATTATCTGATTCATTGCAGTGACTTATCCATCCAAACAGTCCCCATATCAGATTTATAGGAATATAGAGGAAATACTCAGAATGAATCCATTTAAATGCAATATTGAAGAAAAAGCGACCTTTGTGCAAAATCCAGATTTTATGAATGTGTTTTGTTTCGTGGGAGCAGAAATGCCAGTGATAAATATAACATTAGCATAAGGAGTCACACGGAACATTAAAAGCTTTAGCAGGAAGAGCGCTTGAAATAATTTAGTGCTGATAAACAGCACTGCAGGCCAGTTTTTGGCAATTTGTGATAAACCACACATTTTCAAAGACCCACAGAAATCCTTCTAAACGTGCATTATACTGGAGTCGTGGTGAGTTCATGGGGGTTCTCAGCAGAGTATTTTCAGAGCTGGACATTTTGCCATGGTTAACAAGAAAGTCATTTCAGTAAACAGTGGGAAGTCTGCACACTTTAACACTGTTTTGATTCTGGATGGTGGCAAACCAAGACAGGTAGTGACAGCTCAGTCAAGCAAGGTTCTGATTCTTGATCATGGCAAACTATCACATGGAGTAATGCTTTTTAAAAACAAACAATGGGAGGTGATTTTTAGTAATAAATAAATAAATAAATAAATAAATAAATAAATAAATAAATAAAAATATTCTTAAGTGCTGGGTATAATTAAGTTGGTTATGTTTTTCTCCCCATACTTGTTCTCATTTATTCTTTTACTTCTTACCCTGAGCAAATGCAAGACATTTTGATTACCTGTCTGTTGCTATGAAAAATAATTCTCAAAGTAATCTAGTTTTCTAAACATTTAACTCTTGATAAATACGTTCAGAAGCATTCATAAGCTTATGAAAATTATTGATATTTGTATAAGGAAGTCTCCCTACAAAGCTAAGTACAAGGCTTGAGCCTGTGGTCATTAGGTCAATGACATAGCAAAGCTTTTTAAATATATAGAAGTTTAATTCTATCCAGGACAGTGATTTTCAATGTGTACATGAGAATTTTCAAAACATGCAATACCTAGCTATCTAGTCAGAGGCACTGACCTTTTCTCCCTTAGACTGCCAAATAAAAAAATGACAACAGCCAACACAGCAATAACCGTCTGATATGAAAGAATCAAAATTATACCTGATTTTTTGTCAGATCAGCAAAATAACTATTTTTTGGTGTGCTGCAGAATTTTAGTAATTAGTTTATGGGGCCATAAGATGAAAAGGATTGAAAATCACTGATCTAGGACAACACAGGAGAGAACAATTTGTGGATCATAGAAAGAATTAGTAAAGGTGTACTAATTTTGGATTTTGTTGGTGGTGTCTGTGGGAAAGATAAGATGAAATGAATCACACTGGGACTTTAGACTTGTGTCTTTTTGCAGCAGTAGATAGACTGACATTTTCTCTGGAATGACCATATGGAAAATATGAAATTTGCTGGAATTCTGGGAGATCTGGGGAAAAGTCAGTTGACAGATTTCCATAGGAAAAAAAGGAACAGATTTAAAAAATCCAAATGACTATTCTTTTCAGGGGATGATACAAAACACTGAGGCTTATCTATTTCCAGTACAGATCTGATAAGGCAGTGGAACATGATCACAAACCTAGGAAGCCAGCACAAGAGTTCAAAAAAGAGGAACTCTAGTTGTCAGAGGAATCCTATATAATAAAAGGGTAATATGCAAATCGACCAAACAGCAGAATGACCAGTTGCTATGACATGCATTGACCACCAGGGGGCAGACACTCAACACAGGAGCTGCCCCCTGGTGGTCAGTGCACTCCCACAGGGGGAGCGCTGCTCAGGCACAAGCCAGGCTGATGGTTGGTGAGGCCCTCTCCCCACAAGAAGTGGGCCTAAGCCAGTGGTCGGCAAACTCATTAGTCAACAGAGCCAAATATCAACAGTACACTGATTGAAATTTCTTTTGAGAGCCAAATTTTTTAAACTTAAACTATATAGGTAGGTACATTGTTATTAACTTAATTAGGGTACTCCTAAGGCTTAGGAAGAGCCACACTCAAGGGGCCAAAGAGCCGCATGTGGCTCGTGAGCCGCAGTTTGCTGACCACGAGCCTAAGCCATCAGTCATACATCCCCCGAGGGCTCCCGGAGTGTGAAAGGGTGCAGGCTGGGCTGAGGGACTACCCCTCCCTTCCACCCCCAGTGCACAAATGTCGTGCACTGGGCCTGTAGTGTTGTAATAAACTGAAATGTCTAATAACTTTTTGTTCAGTGTTTCGCTGATTTGGCTGCATACATTTTGATCACCTCTTCTCAAGACAAATTTGAAATATTTTCTAAAGAGAAAATAGAAATAAAATCCAGTAATTCTCATGGAATTTAAATTCTCATGTATTTTTAAAATTGTTATTATAATTAGATGAACCTCTGTCAAGTTTCTGCCATATCTGTGAGCACTCATGGATTTTCCAGTTTCCCTCTGCAGTGTCCAATGTTAATTACCTTTGTGCTTGTTTTGGTGTCCTTCATTCATGGCAGAAGCTTTTGTAAAATTTCAACAAGAAGTTTAAGTCTTCTCCCAGTATTTATACATAGCTCACTTCTCTTCATTAACTAGGTTATCAAAAATTCCAAGAAACTATTAACTAATTATATTAAAATGTTTCTCTTCCTTTTAATAAATTGCTCCTTTTGGTATAGTAGTGTATGTTTGGGCTATAATTTGGTTCTCCATATCAGAATCATTTCTGTTTATTTCATTGCTCATCTTTATCACAGTTTTAATATTTTATTTACTTTTATCCAAATTTTCCTTCAATATTTTTTTAAAATATATTTTATTGATTTTTTTACAGAGAGGAAGGGAGAGGGATAGAGAGTTAGAAACATCAATGACAGAGAAACTTTGATCAGCTGCCTCCTGCACACTCCCTACTGGGTATGTGCCCGCAACCAAGGTACATGCCCTTGACAGGAATCGAACCCGGGACCCTTCAGTCCCCAGGCCGATGCTCTATCCACTGAGCCAAACCGGTTAGGGCTTTCCTTCAATATTTTAATCTATAAACTTAAACTGGACAAAGAAGATACACATCCAAGCCAAATTTTCATAAACATCTTTCCAAATTGAAAATTAAATGGTGTGTTCAAGCTTTAAATATTTCATTTCTACTAAAACTGTATTATGGATTTTAATAGAATATATTGCCTTATTAAAAGTATTCCTAAAAGTAGAAAACTTTGCTCCAAATTAGGCTTTGATGACCAACTCTCTGCTTGTAATTTTATGATTCTGATTTGTGAAGTGTTCGCCACACACTAGCTTCCAGCTGCATACATTTTAAAACTACTCTTCTTTCTTCTCTTCTCATCTATTTCCAGTACTGGATCCCATGATTCCATTCATGATGTAATATGGCCCTGACTATCTACCCATGGGTTACATCAACAGGTGCATGGGCAGGGTGAGCAATAGAGGACTCCTGGAAGTTGCTCCAGGCTAATGCACAGAAGTGACTGGGCACCACACAAAAATACCCTGTTGCACAGGAATTAAACATATCTGTAATTCAACTTGTTGTAATATACCCTGTGAATCACAGAAGGACGCCTCAAGAAGTCGAATTAAAGAGTCACATTTATTGCAATCTGGGACTATGAGGGGGCATTTCGCTCTCCCAAATCTCGCAGTGATAAGATGGCCCAACACCAGATTTATATAGGCAAAGATCACAAAGGTATTGATTACATCCCAGGGTTTGGAATGAGGACCCTGGTTTGCACAAAGCAGTTACAAAAGCAAGATTGAGCCGATTAGTTATCTACAAAGATTAATTATAGTTTTGGGTCTTGGGACCACTGAGTTGACAGAAACACATTATCTAGAGCCCTTGGGTCTTGGGACCACTGAGTTGACAGGGACACATTATCTGGAACCCTTGGGTCTTGGGATAATTGTGCTGTCCTGGTTCCCAGGTACAGAGGAATGTGCTTTCTAAAACCAGTATGACCACAACCAATGGGGTATTCACATTACAATCAATAAGGCATTCAATCGATTGGGATGATTTATATAATTCAGAAGATCAAAATTACTTTTCTTTTGTTAAACAAAGCAAATAAGTACAGAAGCCAAACAGCAGGGTTAAAGTTAAACTATAGTTTCTACCTGAGATGATTGCTACCATACTTCAAACTTTCCCTTAGCTGAGTCTCCTCTGGTAATTAGGAGCTCTCTCTGGGTCTCAGGTTGAAGGAAGATAGAAACTCCATTCTGTACGTCCAATGGAATAAAGGATGCTAACATCAATGATCTTGAAACAGGACCCTGAGCCTAGACGAGGCTACATCCCCCAATTGACACCTTCAGTTTACCCTAGTGGACCCTGACCAGAGAATCCAGCCAGGCCCTGCCCAAATTTCAGACCTACTGAAACTGGGCTAATGAAATTGTGTTATTTGAAGCTGCCACGTTTGTGGCAATTTGCCACACAGCAATAAAAAACTATTAAGATACCTCTCTTTGCAGGTGTGAGTTGAGTATAAGTTGGGGATATCCAAAGTCATACAAGGAAAACCAGGTTGTGAAAGAGAGAATGCATAGCAAGATGAGACAGAGAGGGTTTCATTCACTACAAAGACATTTGGTCTAGACTAGGAAGGGCCTGGAGGGAGAATCAGGATGGGTAGAGGACTGGACATACCTTCTCAGTGTTAAGGTAAAAAAAACATTCAAACCTGTAAAGAATTTTTGTGAGTGTGAGCCAAACTGTCGACAATTGCTAGGAAGCAGAATCTCAACATATTGGGAGAATGCTCCAGAGAATGGCAGTTTTTCACCTTGTTTTACACATTACAATCAAAGGAGGATACGTAAGTGGGCTACGTGAAATCCACTGGTGATTGATTAAGGAAGCGGGAGAAAGCAAAGCAGGGAAACCTCTGGGATTTGATAAAAAGTAAAATGAAAGACACTTCTTTTACTCAGGTGGGTACAGGGTAATTAGCAGTCAACAATGAACATAACAATAACAATGAAGGAATTTGTGGTCTCTATCCGGGTGCCCAGGTGCATTTGGTTGTGCCCTGAGGGGTCCGGAAAAAGAGAAGTTACAAGTTACCCTGACATTTCACAGGTATGTTATCTTAGATGAAAGACAATAGGTTCAGCAAAGATCAAAGTTGATCTTTGTCAAGGAAGATACTGGCCTAGGACCTGACTGCTTTTTAATTAAAGATTAAGTTCAGACCATCCTTTGTAGTTTCTTTAGGGCTCTTGAGTTTGCAAGGCTGTCATGCAGGCCTTACCTGAGTTGGTCAGGTTAGCATGTGGCCCCCTTTTTTTTTTGTCCACAGCAGGCATGTGGGAGCAGCTGAAGGGTCATGAGTGCTGTCTTTTAGAAGACAGAGAGCATTGTGAGGACTGCATCCATCCAACGGTATAAAGACATCTTTGGACACAGCCAAAGTAGAAGCTTGAGGGGTACAAAAATAAGGAACAAGTGAAAGGTAAGTGGTTTTTCTGTGTGGTTTGTGAAAGGTTCAGAGTTGGGCTGGGGTCTCCCAGAAACGACTCAAGGTTCAGTGTAATCAAAATGATATTTATCCAAGGCATTTGGGTGCAGATGGGCCGAGTTCGAGAAAGAAGTCAGCACCAAATGGGGAGGGAGCAGGCTTTTTATGTGCCCAGGGAGAGCTGCAGGCTTTTGCTGACATTTGTATCTGGACCATGCTGCAGGCGGCTTCTTGTTAACGCACGTATCTGGGCTGTGCAAGAGTTGTGGTCTCAGAAGTTCCTGTAAGATATTCACTCAAGGAGAACATGTTTTTACAGGGCTTAGGCTTGCTGAATGAGTTTCCCTTTGACATTTGTTAGATTTTTGTAAGGCTCAAGCTTTGTGTTCTCCAGTTAACCCTTTCAGTTTGCACACAGACTTTCCCTATGAAATCATTGCTAACATCTACTAGTATATTGCTTGAAGGCAATTTTGCTGCAAGTGGATGCTTTATGGTGAGAATGGAAAGGACTGAATTTTGTTTTATGGTTGGGATGGAGCCAGTTCAGAGGGATGTGAGGAGCCAGTTGCACTGAGAAGAACTGTTCTTGGGCAAGAATGTTCCCAGTGTCAGCTAACTTCAATCACGACCTCACATTGAGAGTATGAATGAACTGTGAGTGAAATATTTATGATAATCACATGTAGCTGTAGATGTCTGAGAAAGAAGGACATGCTGTGCGATCAGAGGTGTCATCAGGGAAACAAGGTGGTATTTGCTTTGATGAATTTTCCAAGGTTCTGGGTCTGAAGCTCTGCTTTCATCTAAGAGGCTTAATGTATTCAGCAGACAGAGAGGGGATGTATCTCTGGGAAGAAGCGGGGGAGGAAAATACACAGTAGTCAAAGTCCCTGAGAATGTATTTTCACAAGAATGCAAATTTACAATGAGAAATGTAATGTCAAGAGAACTGGGCTCTTTCTTTTGGGATGGCCATCACCATTGCTTTCCCATAAACAGATCTACAAGGGAAGATAGATGTTGGGTCAAGCTAAGACTGACCATAGGAGCCTCCCCCACCCCACCCTTCTTTAATCTGTGTTAAAGTGCTAGCCATATAATCCATCTTGTTGATCAGCTTGATAAGTGTGGAATTACAGCAAAGAAGGTCAAGGTGATGTTCCCAATGTTTACTACCATCACACTCTGACAGCCACTGTTGGCCATACCTCAGGGGTACACATACCACTCCACTTGGGGTTGCACATTTCTGTTCTTACTAGTGCTCATGCTGTATTTTCTGGCTAACTAGATTTGCACTGGCATTGAGCATATCCCTTTATATGGTATCCTTCTGCTCTGTAATCATGCATCTCGAATAGTATTTATCATATTATATTATTAGATAATGTGCTTACTTAGAACATAAATTCTTTGAGGCAGTGGCCAACCCTTAATAGTCTTCTTAATCCTAGCAGCTGGAATAACTGACAACAGTTACAAATCCTTAATAAATTATTATGAATTAGCTAGCTGGTAATGAATGAATGAATAATTGAACAAAATGTATTTTTTACACATTAGAGTCTTTTGTTTTCCTCGTTTTTTTTGTTCTCCTGATAGGGCTCAGTATACTTCATTTTCTCCCCAAACACTAATAAAGTTAGCATCAGTTCTATGAAGATTCTGCTCAGTTACTTCTCATTTCAAAGGTGGATGCAGACATCTGTTCTGTCATCTTTAAAGTGCTTAATGTTCAATGTCAGCGGAGTTCTTCCTTTTTTCAACATATATCTCTATTCCAACCTAGCTTGTCTTTGATTATACGCATACTATTTTTGAAGCATATTTATAAAGGCAAAGCTCAACCAATAATATAGTTTGGGGATGAATAAAAGGAAGATCTGTGCTAATAAAGATCTCCTCTATATATCTTAAAGTAGCTCTAATTGAAAAAGTTAAAACAAATCATAATTATATTGACTACTCCTCATGGTATCTTTGCAGAATATTTGGTATTTATAGCTTAAAAACAAATCTCAGGGACATTTCTCTGTTGTCAATTACTACTACATATATGATGTAATTAGCTTCACACTAAATATTTTATGTAATAATAACTCAATAAGTTTCCAGGAAGAGAAGGGATTGATGGCCAGACAGATGCTAACAGCATGACTTCTGAACATCACCCATGCTGTTTAGACCCAACTTCTTGTTAAAAAAATGTCAGTGACACATTTTAGGAGGAACCTTCTTTTAAAAATATAATATACCATACTCACAACTCATTGGTCATAACTGGTCATATGGCCACATTCATTCATAAGGAGACAAAAAAGGAAAAGAACCAGAAATAGATGTTGGGTCACATTAGTACTCACCATAGGAGCCTCCCCGCCTCCCAGCCTTCTTTAATCTGTATTGAAGTTCTAGCCACATGATATGTCCTCCTGGTTGGCTTTAAGGAGCTAAATTTTAGTAGTTTGCTCTTGACCTTGTAATGCACTGATAGTTACAATGAAAAGTAGCCAGCTAAGTAAAACCCACGCTTGCATTTGCTGTAGAAATATTGCTGAGAATGTTATCCATTATATCAATATGGCCTATGTGAAACTTCTCCTGAGGTATTCCTTTTAGATTTAACACCAGCAGAAAAGCTCTCTCCTTTTAAGAACTGGCAGGCTTCCTCCTTTCCAATAATGACAGCCATGCCATTTATCATGTTCTGTTTTTTAACCTGGATTCCAGGAATTTCAGAGCCAGTCTGAAATGTAACCATAGTGACTACGCTATCATTCACTAAGGTTAGCTAATTATCCTTGTCTAATTTCAGTACTCCCACTTTGGTATTTATGTTTTCTTAGCCTCAATATTACATAAGTTGATATAGGTAAGTTCAAGCCTAGATTGAAATACTGTTCAGCAATAAAAGAGAACAAACACATGACAACTTGGATGAATCTGAAGGGCATTATGTTGAGTGACAAAAGCCAGTCTCAAAAGGTCACATTCTGTGTGATTTCATTTATAGAACATTCTGGAATTCACAAAACTACAGAGACAAGCAACAGATCAGTGATTGTCAGAGATTAAGGTGGTCAAAGGGAGACAATGGCTGTGACTCTAAGGGGGAAATCTATGAGGGGAGAGAATAGTTCTGTATCTTTATTGTGGTGGCCCTCACATAAATCTACACAATCTCATCATCTCCTGGTCGTGTGATAAAATGGCATAGAACTCTATGCAGGCTTCATACTAACTCAATTTCCTGGTCTTGGTATTACACTATAGTTCTGTAAGACGTATCTATTGAGGGAACTTGGGTGAATTGTATATGGGATGCTCTGAACTCTCTTTGCAAAGAACTGTGTATCCTATATAATAAAAGGCTAATATGCAAAGTGACTGAACAGTGGAACGACCAGTCACTATGATGTGCACTGACCACCAGGGAGCAGACGCTCAATGCAGGAGCTGCCCCCTAGTGGTCAGTGTGCTCCCATAGGGGGAGCACCACTCAGCCAGAAGCTGGGCTCATGGCTTGTGAGCGCAGCGGCAGTGGTGGGAGCCTCTCCCGCCTCCACAGCAGTGCTAAGGACCCCTTGAGGGATGTCTGCCTGTTAGCTTAGGTCGACTCTGCAGACATCCCCCGAGGAGTCCCAGACTGCAAGAGGGTGCAGGCTGGGCAGAGGGACCCCTCACCCCCAGTGCACGAATGTCATGCACTGGGCCTCTAAGTCTATACATATTTCAAAATAAAATAAAAAGTTTGAAAAGTTGCCAATCTGTACATTTTACATGGAAATTTTATTGTATATAAATTATATAGGGTATCCCAAAATTCACGCAAGATTTGCAATTGAATTGAATTGCAAATCTTGCGTGAATTTTGGGACACCCTATATATATATAATAATGTAATGTTTATATAAAATATAAACATCATTGTCACTAACTCCTAAATAATGAATTGGATGGTGGCTCTAATTAGCTTATTGGAATGCTCCTAGGTTTGAGTTTCCTAAGAAAATAACAGACTCCTGAAAATAAACAACCTGCAATTTGGTTGGTCAAACCATCCTGAGAAAAGGCCTAAGAATATTTATATTTAGCCCACTTGTATGAATGAATTTGGTGCTCACAGCATAGAGTGCAAGCCTGAATCAAATGGGGCTTATCAGGATACAGAATGATAGAAGTGCAAATAAGCAGAAGGAAAAGCTCTCAGGGTGAAAACAAAATGCTTTATCTGCTCAGACAGCAACACCAAGGCCTGGAGCCTAGCAGAGATATGGACACAGGTTACGGAGACCCCGCAGACCAGGTTCCCATGCACAGACACCTCTGAAATATGAGAGGGGCTGTGGGAACTCCTGTCCCACCCCCATCACCATCACCTATGGTTGTTCCAAAGGTGTGAGAGCATAGCATGAGAAAGATCAACTCCCCTCTGTCACTTACCCCAGTCCCCGGGTGGGGCAGGGACTGCTCATAAGCCAGTTTTCATCTGCATTGGAGCCATTAGGCAGCCAACTGGGAAGACAAGATTAACATTTAATTTTTAAGCTATCCCTAACCTCCCTCTTCAGAACACTACTCATTAATGGGCTTTTAGAGAGATTACCTAAAACTCTTGAGGGTCAGGGTTGTGACTCCCTCTTTGATGGGATTGAATCACTGGTGTCTGAACAACAATGAAATGGTTCTTCTATCTAGAAGCTCTTCATTTAGCATAGGTGAAAAGGTGTTGGCTTGATCTGAATCTTTTTTCTTCTTGAAATTTTTTGGGCAACATTGGTTAATAAAATTATATAGGTTTCAGGTGTACAATTCTATAGCATATCATCTGTATATTGTATTGTGTATTTACCACCCCAAGTCAAGTCTTCTATCACCATTTATTTCCCTTTTACCCTCTCCTACCTCTGTCCAGTTCCCTTTCCCTTTGGTAATCACCATACAGTTGTTTGACTATGAGGTTGTTGTTTTTGTTCTTTTTTTGGGGGGGTGGGGGGGTTGATCCCTTCACCGTTTTCACCCAGTCCCCCAACCTTTCCTCTGACAGCTGTCAGTCTGTATCTATTTTTTATTTCTATTTTGTTTATTAATTTATTTTGTTCATTAGATTCCACATATAAATGAAATTATATGGTATTGGTCTTTCTCTGACTGGCTTATTTCACTTAGCATAATACTCTCCAAGTCTGATTTCTAAAAATCAGGCTTCCAACACATACACTGTGTTTCTCAAAACTACAGCTCTCACATGCCAGGGATTCCCAGTAAAAAATACCAGTCTCAGGTCCAACTCTGTCGTGTCAGGAGGGTGGGGTGGGGGGGGTACCGGAAGCTGCATTTAACAGGCACCAGGTTGCTGGAGTCACTGGTAGAGTATAGTTGAAAGCAACAAATTGATCAAAACCTTCTTTTCTCTAATGTTTTATTCCCTGTTTAATAAAGTTGGAGATGTCTGTAGAACAAACCAGACAGAGATTTGTTCTATTCCCTGACCCCCTTCACATGGCAGGAGCCCCAAATCACGAAATAACCAGGGGTTCCATAGATGAGAGAAGGAGTGCCAGCCCAGGGCTGGTGTGTCCACCCACGAAGTAATTGGCCCCTGTGTAACATGGTATTACTAGTTTCTGAAAAATCTTTGAAGTGCACAGGGCTCCAAAGAAACTAATAATGTAATTCGAGAACTCCACATTTGTTTCCGTAGATACATAACACTGCACAAACAATTTGGTTGTAATTTTGAGGCCGTGGTTTCACAGTTACTTGATTAAACTAGGGTGCCTTTTCATAAGAAGATGGACTGATAGCATTTCAAAGTTTTTGCAAGTGCCACAACTGAAAATTATAACTTAGCCTGCTCATAATGATATTTTTAGCTGATTGCTCTTGCTTATAAATACATTTCCATGTATTATTCCCATAACATTTTCCTCATGATCACAGAGACTCCTTTTTCTCCTACGTTAACACACAACTTTTCTGAAACAAAAAAAAAAAAAAGGAAAGAAAGGAAAAGAAACAAGTGTAACATTTAGTTCTTGAGAAAAATATACCCTCAGCAAAGATGGTGCCTCTAAATTCTTGACAAAAAAATACTTTCACAAACCATGGTCTTTCCTTAAGTTTTACTGTCCTTCCCAAAGCCCCAGCACCTTCTATTAGGTGACCTAACATTTTGGGGGCAAAAGGGAAAGGGGAAGAACTGGGAGGCTGAGAGCAAGCAGGCAAAAAAGCTGGAAAATGCTGATGAATCACTGTGTATTTTGAAAGAGTGAGGTCATGCATTTTTTCCCATGAATAGTTATCTCCCTTTTTACTATGAGCTACGTCATCCATTTTATTTGGGATTATTTTGTTTGGGTGTCAGGGATATTTGCTCCTGTGACCATCCTCCCCCCATAGAAACCAACATTTTATCTATAAACATAAGACACTGTATGCTTTGAAGCAGGTATTCCCAGCACTGCTCAGCTGTTGCCCTTGACCTTAAGGGAACTATTTTTTTTTTCCTCTCTGCTTCTCAGCCTGGATTCTATTTTCATTGCCAATGTGATGGTGTGGCCTTTCTTATGAAAGGTTTGCCAGTTGTGCTGAACTCACCAAGTTGTAGCAAAATATTTGCTATATATTTAATATATATTATGTTGAACTTTTGTCAAATATATTGCCTTTGCAGCTTGATACTGCAGGTAACTTGATCTAAAAGTATGTGTACATTGATATTAAGAATGTTAGTAAGCTAGAAAACTCTATAAAGTTTTTTGGTTTAAGCTTTGGATTTAAAATAGAAGCAAAAAAACCCTAAGTGATTTATTCAATAAAAATGAGTTGTTATACTCAACTACCAGCAAGGGTGCTATTTTTTAAAAATTACAGAACACATGGAATTTTTCTTCATTTTCATTTGGAGATGAGAAAGGTACAAACAGGAACAAAATTAGTAAAATAACATGCTAATAATCATCTGCTCCTGAAAAGAAATGCAGGACACAAATTCTGCTAATATTCACTAGATGTTAGTATTATTAAGACCACACAATAATACCATATATAGTTTTGCTTTACTTTGCTTTTTTTTTTCCTTCTGGGGATAAGGGAATGTACTTTTAGTTTTATAAAAAGCAAAATGTCCTTATTTCTATGACTGAAAACGGACCAGATGAAAATACTTGGGGTGATGATTGGACATGAATATACTTTTTCTTCTGTCTGCTTTTATTCAATCAATTTTAAAGTGCCTAGTTTATGTCATATAGCACTGCAAAGCCTACGAAACACCTCCTTTTTATTAAATAATTCTAAAGGTTAAGTTTTTTTACTATCATCCCTGTGATGTATTAAAAATGTCTGAAAAGATGGGTTTAGCTATTTTCATGTTCTATAGGAATATGATTAAAATAATTTGAACCTTGAAAATAGTTGCCAAACTAAAGTAGAAATTAATGAACTTTTGTTATGAAGTCATTTCTTGGTTAAACTAAAATATTATCCAGATATAATTTTAATAAGTTCTAATTACCATATTTCTGGATGCCCTCCACATACCAGCCTTCTCTATTCTGTTCTGTGCTGCAGAAGGTTGACCTCTTTGGATCACACCATTGGGCTCCCTTGACCTCTGGCTTCTCAGAGGATTGGGCCAATGGGAAGCCCTGGTAGTAGACTGCTTTGGAGAAAGTCAGTATGGCCGGGGTGTCTATTTCACAGCAACTTTCCTTGCTGGTTGACCAAGGCTTAGCTTTGTCACTCTACCAAAGACCATAACAGCACTTCTCAGGCAGTCCTATCCATACATCTACCTTCTCCAGTGTTCTGGGAACCTGTCTCTCTACTTTAGGCGAAGGAGTAGTAACAGATCTGCAGACCTGCTAGTCCCATTATGCTGATCCGTCCCTTGTTGGTTTCTCTGAACCCTGCCCACACCACTTGTAAAGACAGGAATATCTATATATATAAAAGCCCAGCAACCGAAAGGGGGCAGATGCTCAATGCAGGAGCTGCCCCCTGATGATCAGTGCACTCCCATAGTGGGAGTGCTGCTCGGCTGACCAGGATGAGTGGTGCTCCCACAGTAGTAGCAACTGCTCAGAGGGCGGGTCCACAGCCTCTTGGCTGACTGGGATGAGCAGTGCTCCAACAGCAGGCAGATCCCCGCAGGCCATGCCCCTCACCAGTGCATGAATCCATGCACCGGGCCTCTAGTCTTTATTAAAAACTCATCATTTGAAAGAACCATCATTTCTCTCAGAGCCCTAACATGGCACATGTATGACTATGAAAATTAAGTTCAAGCCACTTTCTTATGGAGTCCTAAAGATGAATAATAAACTTTGCATCAGCTCCAATTTATTTTTTATGTATTTTCAACAAGCTACATATATTTATCAAAACTTATCTGCATTTATAAATGAAAAACAGTATTCTAATGAAAATATATTTGCTATTGTTAGCATCATTATAATAGTTTTACAAAGCAGATTTTATTACTTTGGTTAAAGAAAATAGGATAAATGTCTGCAGACTAGAGTTGCAAAAGCAGTGACATCCACCTATCTCCAAAATACATAATTTAATTAAACCAACTAGCCTTTCAGTCAGTTCTAGCATTCGCTTCATGCGGTGGGCCAGAGTGTTTTCTTCATTGCTATAATCCAAGCAGATTTTTAATACATTTTTATGAGTTGAATTTATAAAGAAGTTTAAAGATTAATAACTACCTTAAATGCTATAATGTTTCTTTTTAAAATTAAATTTTATTTATTTGAAATATAACTATGTATATCTATAATTATTATTACATTAGTAACAGACAAAAATTAATTGAGCTATTATGATTAGGCGATTAGGTTTAAATACTCCTACCATAATTCCCAGAGTAGAATAACAGAATCTTATTCTTGGAAAAGTTCTGCAAGAATAGTTGCCCTCTAGAGTTTGAAAATTGAGACCCAGGTAATGAGTCATTCACAAATGATACACAATTGCCAAAACTGGTTTGGCTCAGTGGATAGAGCGTCGGCCTGCGGACTGAAAGGTCCCAGGTTCGATTCTGGTCAAGGGCATGTACCTGGGTTGCGGGCACATCCCCAGTAGGAGATGTGCAGGAGGCGGCTGATCGATGTTTCTCTCTCATCGATGTTTCTAACTCTCTATCTCTCTCCCTTCCTCCCTGTAAAAAATCAATAAAATATATTTAAAAAAATGATACACAATTGATCTGAAATTTAAATGCCTCTCAGTTTTATTGGCAAACAGGCCCCTGAAATTTGAAACAAGATCTCTTAGGGAATTCCAGCTGCTCCATAGATGAAGCATTCAGAATATATATGAAAAATCGGTACCACTTGGGCAAAAAGTAACTTTGAAGCTAGCTAGAATATCATCTATGCAAGGACCAGGGAGCTGCCTCACTACTCAGGATCTAGCGCAATGGCTGACCCCTGGCTGGATTTCTAGAGACTTCAAAGGCTGACTGATTTTCGGCACATTGTGATGGAATAAGTTGGCGATTTCAAGATGAGGTGGAATATCCCCAAAATAATACCATTCTGGGGTAAGAGGGACTAATTCTTCTTGCTGCTCATTCTATTTCTCTTTTTGTTGTTTCTCTTTTTCTATCTCCGTACTTTCCTTGTCTTTTTTTCCCACTAACTTCTCTCAATTCCTTTCCCTCTTCTTATTGATGTCTTAACACCCAATAGTGATTGATCAGAATCATATTATCCTTGCTTCCATAGATATTTTTGAATGTATCAATTTGTTTAGCTGGTAAATTGACAAATAGAATTCCATTTATTTCAACCAACTTTTGTTGAAGGACAAGCAGTGTTCTTAGGGAAAAGTTACGACTGAACCCTGTTAAGACCTCCATACAAAGTCTTAAGATTCTTGTGGGGAGGGGGACGAGATGTGAAGATCTACTGTCTTGTGGCCACCCAAGATAGCCTCTTATGTAAGATTCCTTGCTTATTAACCTGCCACCTACCCATTGGAGTGGTCTGCCTCTTGTTTTCCATCTCTCCTTGCCCCTATATGGGGGCCAGTTTCAAATTTCACCTGGTGAACTCCTGATGTTGCAAACCAACAGCTTGAGATAAAAAAAACAAATAATGGTTTTTCAATTTCTACAAGTAGGCACAGATTTGATCATATCTACCTGAGTGAACCAGAAGAGGCATCATGAAGTAGGTGATATTTGAACTGAACAACAATTTACCACAATATATAAATATGGGAAGAGGTCTTATTGTTTCATAATTATTAGAAGAAGAGAAGCCTGTATAAGGAGATGGACTAGGCTGGGGAGAGCCTGGTAGGCAAGGTTCAAAAGTCCATAGATAATTAGTTTGTGACAATTCTTTGAAAATACTTTTAAATATGAAAGTGACATATTTGTAGATGTAACTTAAACTATCCAAACTGACCTGAATCAACTGGAAAAAAAAGTTAATTTAACAAAATGAAACAGAAGCGAATGGAACATGGGGCACACTGAAATTTGTTTTTCTTTTTGTTATTTTTTGGTCCTGCCAAAATAAGCAGTTATGGCAAATATTTTCAGACCCATACATTTGCTAGCATCATTGGAGTCCAATTTGAACAAAAATCCACAGGACTAGCAAAAGTCATTCAAACTTTTTTAGATCTTCAAGGCCCAAAATAAAACAAAACAAACAGAAGAAACTTAAGACATGGGAACTAAAACATAGTACATGAAAATCTACAAAGAAAACATTTCTTAGTAAATAAGCAAGAAAATAATTGAATTGTGCTCACCTTTCATTCACTGATTTTTTAAAACAAATAAATACTGCTTTTTTTCTTTTGCCAGCCTATTTTAAGGAGAAAAAGAGTATCTATTTCTCTTTTACTTTAGAGAAATTTAGATTTTGTGGCAGAAGCTCAGTACATCTAAACACACCAGAGTGACTATGTTTTATTGCACTTTGAAATTGTTTGAACAGAATCTGAAATGGAATATTATTTCTAAACCATTTCAGATCACCTGTCTTTTTCCATTCCCCTTATACGAAATACTATTGTAGTATTTACATATACAGTATATGTTGATCTATAGAAAATATGATTCTGGGAAACATTTTTACTAGAAGTATTTGCAAAATAATTATTTATCGTTACTTATTTTAAAAAATCTTAATAAACCCCTGTTTTTTACCACTGCCAAAATGTTTCTTATTCTCTCAAGAAGTGAAACTGTTACTTTTGCTTCTGTTTAACTTGTAGAATCAGTTTTTCTAGGCTAAGGGCATCATTATTTTTCAGTAAGTCATATCCTACTACAATACCTCACCTACTGGGGTTTACATGGTATGAATTATTTTTAAAGTGGAAAAAAAAAGCACTGAAGATGGGCTAACCATTGCCTTACTATCACTCCCCAACATAAAGGGTTACACCTGGGAACTTTTCATCACAGCCAAAAAGGCAGGCCCTGCTTGGGATGTGGCTCTTCAGAATGACTAATACAAAGCCATGTTTTTTCTCATAAATCTGCCTATTCTCCCACCATCTGGTATGTGCATTTTTTCCAGAGAGTTAAAAAAATACTGGTGGAATGTTTTGACCCAACTGCAGTTAAATTCACATGGTTTACTCTTTTAGTTCCCAAGATGACAGTTCAGCCAAGCCTATAGTGGGGTATTGCATCAGAATATTTTCTACAATGGGAATTCCAGGTGAGACATCTAGAGGCAAAAAGGGGAACTCCTTAATAATTAAATCATTAATGTTGAGTTAAACACACACACACACACACACACACACACACACACACACACACACGTTGAGTTTTTAAAAATCCTAACAATCTATGTACCCATCACTGAATATCAGCTCATAAACCCTCACAAGCATTAATTTCCAGCACCCCAGACCTGTGGGTTTAAAAGTTTTCTTGGATTTGCAATTATTTTTCAGAGTGATTTATATAGCTCTTATACTGTCAACGCGAAAGAAGATTCATGTTGTTGATTCAATGAAAATACAGACTTATATAATGAATGTTATGCATTATGTCTGGACATACATGTAGATATTTGTCTTGGACAAATACAAAATAATGCCTGCTTAAAGCTGTCAATCTAGGTAATGTTTTATTCAAACCAAAAGGCACACATAACATTTGTAAGAAAACAAATAATAACATTATATATCCTAGTATGTCTGAGGCACTCTAGTAGACACCACAGTATACAGTGGTGAAAAGGCAGAGACACTCCCTTTGTTCAGGTAGCTTATAGTCTAGTGTAGAGAGATAGACTTTAAAAGCAACAATGAAGAGATGTACAAATGCAAATTATAGTAGATGCTATGAAGAAAAGAAGTGTATGAACTTATGGATCGATGGATATTTCTGGACAGAAGTGACTTTGGAAGTCATCTAGTGATAAATTACAATATTTCAGAGCAAAGAAATATAAGGTTTAATTAGAAAAAGAGACTTGTTTAGGTCACAGAGCTAGTATGTGGCACATTTCAGATTAGACCAGTGGTTCTCAACATGGGGCACATGTCCCACAGGGGGGAATTTGACTTTTAAGGGGGGCAATTCGAGAATGAGTTATTAATAGTGAATTTTTTGCATTTCTTATGGTTCTGGGGCCCTCATATACAGTATATAAATATATATTGTGAAATATTTATGCATTTAAGTTCTCTATTATATATTTTGAAACTTTATTTGCTATTTTTTTCATATCACTTCATATTATTAGTATTTTTAATAATTTCTTAGTGATTTCTTCCTCAGTACTTCATCTGTCCTTTCGTTCTTTTATTTTTCTCTTTCATGGATGCCATGTTCTTTGGAAGCTTTTTTAGACCAAGTTAATGGCCTTTTAGGCTTCCTCCATGTGAATAGAATTCACTTTTTGAATAGTAAGAATTATATGTCATGGGGCGAGGGGCATCAGGATTTTAGAGATGCTTAGATGGGGGTATGGCCAAAAAAGGTTGGAAACCACTGTATTCGACATAGGGAAAATTTAAATCAGTTAAGTGTTCCAAACTAAAATCATATTACATTGGATTAAAAGTGATTTGCATAGGTTTGCTACAGAGTAGTAAGTTTAGAAAAAGCAGTAGAAGAGAAGACTTCTTGATTTACAAATGCCAGAAGAAGAGTGAAGTTGCTGATTCTTTTTAGGAGATTGTCCATCAGACAAAGTTAATTTATATTATGATAACAAACAATCCTAACATTTTAGAATATTACAAGATCTATTTCTCTCATGTTCTATGTCCTTCACGCTTTGTAGCTCTGCTCCAATTTATCTGCACTTCCAGGAACCAGGCTAAGGAAGAACACTTCTGTATCTGAAGCACCTCGGATTGTGATGGCAGAAGGAAGAGCAAATGTTTGAACCATGTGCTGGCTCTTAATGCTTCTGCTCAGAAGTGTTCCATGTTGTATCTGCTGTCAAGAGGAGTCCAGGGTTACATCTCAGTATAGTATTACTGTTGGTAGAAGTACCAGTTATGGGTGAATAATAAATATAATCTATCACATACATAGCTTATATATGTTTTTCATATGAAGACCAAAAGAGATGCAATATTTTAGTGAAGGATCATGGCATTGTCTCTAGATTAATGCTTGGCTTAACAGTTGTTTACTCCGTCAGCTGGTATCTAATTTCTCCTGGAAATACTTTACTCCTATTTGTGTGGGGAGCTCTAAATCTCTACTCTCAGTACATGGAGTGTGGGTTCCCACCTCCATCTTTTTAAATATATATATATATATTTATTGATTTTAGAGAGGAAAGGAGAGGGCGAGAGAGAGACAGAAACATAAATGATGAGAAAGAATCATTGATTAGCTGCCTCCTGAATACCCCACACTAGAGATTGAGCCTCCAACCCAAGCATGTGCCCTGACTGGGAATCGAACTATGACCTCCTGATTCATAGGCCGATGGTCAACCACTGAGTCACACTGGCTGAGCCCCACCTCCATCTTTCAGAGTGAAATAACCATTATATGTCTTATCTAAGCTAATGATTACTTCATATTGTCCTGGACCCAATGATTGTGGGGACTTAATCTACAGTTGGTGTAATTAAAGCAATGGTCCATGCTCCTGTGGGAACGGTCAGTGGTTGGTAAATGGAAAAATAATTTATTTCTTCTAGATTGGACCTCAAAGGATATGAAGCAGAGGCTACTGTAGTCACCTTGTTCATATCCAGAGTTTAAGAATAAAACCCAGCATGGGGACAGGAAGAGTACTCTTCTGAGATAGGTAGGGAATCAGTCCCTTGTGAAAATGTTTGAGCTCCTGAGTGAAGTTGTTCATAAAGACAGCCCTCTCCATGGGCTTTTCAGTTATTGAAATAATTTTGTTGTTGTTGCAAGTAAGTTGTTTGGGCTTTCAACACTTGCAACTTGAACATACATGATAAACATTTTGAGCAACTTATTCTAAATCTATACTTTATTCTCTGTTTTTTGCTTTTTTTTAAAAAAAGAAGCCATAATTGAATTAGATGGCACCCAGATACAGCATTCTAGGAATACATAATCTAGGACAATGATGCCATGATGAAAGCTCTAGTTGAAGAACTTTAATATTTACATCTAATTGGGATTATACTTCCAGTATTTCTCTTAGCATTGGTGGTCAGAACTGTTCTTGTCCATGGCATTGCAACTATATTCTGTGACATAGACAGTTTATAATAATCCCTTTTGGGCTCACACAATAAGTACATTGATATAGTTTTAATTGTATTTGAACTATTATTTTAAAAGCACCTGGAGCTTAGGTTCTTCAAATGCTTCTGCCTCCCCTAGTAGGGTCATGTGTCAACTGTCAACAGCATGCATTTCTGCTGCAGCTTGGGTCATTCTCTAGTTTCTCATTTTGTAGTTTCAATCAAAAAATGTTCAGACCCTTTCTGGTATTTTCACCATGGCCAGGAATTTAAGGAGTGATTTACTTGAGTGCTGGTTTTCCATATGTTTTTTCCCCCTATTTGGCCTGATTCTGGAAAACCTGAAAAAAAGTGAGAGGTATATGGATTTTCTTACAAATTTTCACTCTTAATTGGAAATCAGATGTAGTCTACTAGATGGGTCTCCCAGATCATGCTCAAATGTTTAGAGTAGCTATAGTCAAGGTCCTCTGAATCCTTGAAAACAAGACTATAAACAAAGAAACAAGAAAGGCTCCCAGAGTCTCCTTCATGCTAAGTACCATGTATTTCTAAGTTATCAGATATTGGACCAAATAATTTCTTTTGGGGGGATCATAGGATGCCTAAAAAGTTAGTCTGTAATGTCTCTCAATGCATGTTTTACCAAAAACTTACTTTAAAACAATTTGTAATTTAAAGAGGAAAGTTTTTACAATTCTCTATGGCAGTGGTTCTCAACCTGTGGGTTGCGACCCCTTTGGGGGTCGAACAGCCCTTTCACAGGGGTCGCCTAAATACATCCTGCATATCAGATATTTACATTACGATTCATAAGCGTAGCAAAATTGCAGTTATGAAGTAGCAACGAAAATAATTTTATGGTTGGGGGTCACCACAACATGAGGAACTGTATTAAAGGGTCACGGCATTAGGAAGGTTGAGAACCACTGCTCTATGGGATTATATACTAGTATATACTAGAAGCCTGGTGCACAACATTCGTGCACTGCGGGGGGAGGGGGAGAGTCCCTCAGTCTGGCCTGCACCCTCTCACAGTCTGGGATCCCTCAGGAGATGTCCGGGAGCGGGCCTTAGCTGTTAGCTGGCAGTTGAACATCCCCTGAGGGGTCCCTAATGCTGCCACAGAGGTGGAAGAGCCTCCCGCCACTGCTGCTGTGCTTGCCAGCTGTGAGCCTGGCTTCTGTGTTGAGCATCTGCCCCCTGGTGGTCAGTGTGCATCATAGCAACTAGTCATTCCACCGTCCGGTTGATTTGCATATTAGCCTTTTATTATATAGGATATATATATATATATATATATATATATATATATATATATATATATGGATTTTTAGATTATGTAGGGGGAGTTCGCTCATCCTGTTTTAAAAAAATAAATCTAATCCATAATGACCCATGTATGGGTCCATAAACAAAGTTTTGAATCTGTAATGGAAGACTTTAAATTATTAGTAGTGGTTTTATAACTAACTACGTTAGGAAACATGTAAATTTCATAGCATGTTATACCCACACCTGGTACAAATTCAATTCCATAACCAATACTCAACTCTTAATACATATGAAACCTCATGCTAATTATGATAGGGGCATGTGGACCATTGAAATATAATCTTTACACCCAGTGAGTTGACACTGTCTCAGAAGATAAAGCAAGCATAGTACATATTCATGGACTTTAGGTTGGAATAAGTCCCTCATGGTAAGGGAAGGAAATTAGAAAGTATTTCCTGGAAGAAATAAAAACGGAAGCAGGTTTTATAAAGTTTGAAGCCAAAATGCTTCAATGCAATGCAAGCTGACAATGCATAGGAAGTTGAGGTGACCCAACAGGGAATAGATGTTACCACTGTCTGATCCTATCATGAAACTGGCGAGTTGTCCCAGGGCGTTCCACAGTCCATTGTAGGTGAAAAATTTCTTTCATGTGTGACAGGCACCTTGTGCTCCTTCATCTTCTTACCTATAGCAGCTAAATATACTTTTCACTCCAAGTTAGGGGTGAAATCCCACGAAATGATGGATCCATTAGTTTTGAAAACCTAAGTAAGGGGAAGAACTAGAAAAAATTGCTATATTCTCTGCAGTGATATATTAAAACACAAATTCCATTGAAAGTGTGATATCTTGAAGTTCTTCCCAGAGTTTTAACGAGCTTACCATAAAATCCTTGAAGAGTTGAGATTACAAATTGTGACTATGATAATTTGGGAAACTTTATTTTAGGGAAATATCTTTGAAATAATTTTGTATACTGTAGTATTCTAGTTGGAATTTTTTCAATCCTCACCTAAGGATATTTTTCTATTGATTTTTAAAGAGAGTGGAAGAGAGAGGGAAAGACAGAGAGAAATATCAATCTGAGAGAAACACATCAATTGGTTGCCTTCTGCACGAGCCCTGACCAGGGCTTGGGCTGGGGAGGAGACTGCAACCGAAGTACATGCCCTTGACCAGAATTGAACCCAGGACCCTTTGGTCAGCAGGCTCTATCCACTGAGAAAAACTGGCTAGGGCTGGTTGGAATTAAAAATAAAAAGATTTATTAGTCTAAGCATTTTGTTAAAATAAAATCTAGAGGCTGCCTTGAAAAATCAGTATTTGACTTTGTTCTGTGAAGATACTGAAGGTAAAGAAGTATGTTTCTCCTTTGGTGGACTCTTCTCCATGGGGAGTCACCTTATCTATTGGTTGTTGAAACTTGAAGGTCTTTTGGTGTTTGGTGTTATTTTTATGTGATCCTATTTCTTTATAATTTAATTGTTGCAGTTCAAAATTTGCCTGTGGCCCTTTGAGTTGTGACAAAACAGCTGGTACCTGACAAGTTGCCAGAGTGAGCAGCCGCCTGTCACACTCCATTGCCAGCTGTGACACCAATGAAAAAGGCAATCCCAGTTTTAAATGCACCCATTTCTGTAGCCTCAGAAAATTGTTTTCATGCCTTTGAGCTGTCAAGAGGGAAAGAACATACCCACAATAACCTATACCTAATTCATCATATGTTTAATGCCTGCCTTATCTTGCCTTTTAGCGATTACCAAAAGGTCATATAAATTAAAAATACAGGTCTGAGAGACAGTAAAGCACATTCTTAAGAAACCACATGAAGTATAAGGCAAATTTTAAGGGAAGAAAGATCAATACCTCATATACTAATTTTTAAGACATTGACAAATTGTAATATATTGTGAAAAATACTATAGCTTTACATTATAAAGGAGAATATATGGAAGAAGCTATAAATGACAGTGGCAACATGTTAATGGGGATCTATATTATATAGGCATATGCTTTATTGTGCTTTACTTTACAGATGTTGTGGGTTTTTTACAAATAAAAGGCAAGACCCTCCACCAGCTAAGAAATTAAGACTCACTTTATTCTGGTTTACTGGAACCGAACCTGCAACATCTCTATAATATTCCTGTATTTACCTTCATATTTAAATAAAAAATTGCCATGCCTGACATCTAGTTGTGGAGGGGCTCACAGCTGCATTAACTGGTGCTACTGCACTGATTTTGGTCCTCTGCAATTTCAAGTCTCCTCACCTTAATCAGAATGTGCAAAAGAGGGACCCAGGAAAGAACATTACCTTACATTGTGCACAGTGTATTAAAACAAAACAAAAGTCAAAGTGCCCTTCACTTCATCCCCAGAATGTGCCAACAAATAACATTTTCAGAATCTAAAATAACAACCCCTGTCATCCTTACCTGTTTAAGTTTGTTTTCAATTTTATAGTATATATTTACAGTTTTTAATTGTCTATCTTCCACGATAGACTATACACTACACAGGGCAGGGATTATGTCTGCTTTGTTCACTATTTCCCCAGCACCCTGGCACATATAGAGGATAGTAAATATTTGAGAAAGGAAGGAAGGAAGATGAACTAAAACTAAATAAAAGGAAATGATGAATCTTCTTTTCAGAATGTATTTTTGGAACAAGAGAAAACTATGTTTCCATGTAAAAGTAATCACCTTTATTTTTTCATAAAATTGTACCATGCTTTTTTAACACAATAAAATCTGCTTAACATTTAAATATCTTTTTGAATACTCAACTAAAAGAAAATAAAAATTACTTCTATAGTTGAGATACAGCTACCTTTACAAAGCAACCAATTTCTTTTTACATAATGCCAAAGAATATTTCAAAAAGGTAAATTAATGCGAAACATTATACTTATTGACATTTTTCTGCCAGATGTGTAAGCAACCACTAAAACATCTTTTTTTTCATAGACTCACTTATTCTCATATACTGCAAGTTAGCTGTGTTCATGGTATATAAGTTTATATAAAAACACATTGCTCTGTGTAAAGAATCATGAGGCACATGACATTTGGTACATAGCCTTCAATTCTGTCTTTTAGCTATTTTTAAAATATAATAAACTTGAATATGTATATAGAGGTTAAACTATTGATATTTATGTATCAGAATGTCTTCCAGATTTTTTTAACCAAAAAAATTCAGATACTTTATGAAAAAATTCAATTAGTTTTCCCAAGACCTTTAGTAAATATCCATTGTAATTAAATAAAATAATTCATTTTGATTGCAATACATCTTAAGGCATCTTTCATTAATGGATGCTATTTACATGGCTGAATAAAGATAGCATCTATTATAACCATATAAAGTTCTTTCACCCATACTTTTAACCAAAGAACTTCTATAAGTTAATACCTAATAAAAAATAAAATATTAAAAATTTCTGGGGTAATCATACACAGATTCATGGGAGACAGCGAAAAACCCCGAGCTCCAGATGCGGAATTCAGGCCCCTCAATATCTTGATTTCAGCCTCTGGGACCTTGAGCAGAGAGTCCATCTAGGCTGTGCCTTGACTTCTGATCTGCAGAACAGTGAGATAATAAATGGGTGCTAGGTTAAGTCACAAAATGTGTTTTAATTTGTTGTGCAGCAATGAATCACTAAAACAGATCACCAACAAAATTATTTAGAATACATTGTATGTATAGATTGTGCCATATAAAATTTCTGATGTTGGACACATAAAATAATGGCAATTTCATAGAGTTGAATTAATTCTTATACTAATCAGTTAATTCTTTGTGATTATAGGACAGACTCTCAGCAGTAGAGGACACCTGCAGCTCCCTACCCATGAATCTCTCCAGAGGTAGTTCATATGCTTGTTTCAGTGGGGCCTGCAGGAGAATTTCTGACTTCTTTCATATTCAACCTCTAAATACTTTTTTCAGGGTCTTTCCTGATTTAGGTCAGGCTCACCCAGGGCAATTTTCCTTTTGATCAACTAAAAGTCAACTGACCAAGGAACTTAATAAAACTGCAAAATCTCTTCACTTTTGCCATGTTCTATTGATTAGAAGAAAGTTACAGGTCTCACGAACATTCAAGTGGATTGGATTAAACAAGAGTGTGTGTCATAATTTTAAATGACTCTCACTTATGAACTGGTGTTGCTAAGAGAATGGTCTGTGATCTATTATCTCCTCTAGCTGCTATTTATCTTAGCTTGTGTTCCCAAGTAGCACATTTACCCAGTTTAATTGTAGATAAATCTCATTCTTTATATATGCACAGTCACTAGCTCAAAGTCAGTATCAATTTTATTGTTGAGATGTGTTACTTCTGTCAATATACCTTCCATAAAATGCCTGGGGTTACTTGCTTATGCCCAGAGATGTTTTGTCTATTTACATGATTATGGGTCTTGGCATTTTGTTCAAATTGCTTTGGTCATCTTGCTTTCTTAATTTATTTATTTACTTAAGAATAGTTTTAAGAACCTACTATGTTTCAAGGGAGGATGTACAGATTCAAGAATGGAGCTTACTAAACCAGCTGGGGAGACAGCTATTAGTGAAATAAGCACACACAAATAGATTAATTGTGATTGTGGCAATAGTTACCAGAAAAGGAAAAGGTACAGGTTTTCTATTTGGATAACCAGGACAAAGTCGGGTGAATCTGCCATGCTACCCGGAGTTAGTGAAGTGATTAACTAGAAATAAATTGATTAACTAGAATAAAACACCTAGAAAATAAGACTGTTTTGACAAAATCAATGGTCTGAAATAAAGGAAGTGCTGAAACATGAATGAAGGATTTTAAGGGAATGGGGGTGGGGGGTATTCTGATCAGATCAACTCTGAAAGACAGACTGTGCTTTCAGGGATCAGTAGGGGACTAGAGGCAAGGCAGGTGTGAAGAGAAGGCTGTGGGGGAAAAAGAGGAAGAAACACAGATATGTTTAAACTCCACATCATAAGTCATAGAAACGGACTCTGCTCAGCCTCCAGAATGGCTTCCCCACAGAATGAAACCCAGTAAGTCTGCCTGATCTGTGCTGGTTGGACTATTCTGAACACAATGACTTTCCTAAGGGAATGTCAGGTGCCGGTGGCATTTCCTCCAGCTGAGCACCACATCTGGATTTGCTAAATAACAGTTTCTTATCTGTCACCATTCTGGGACAGTGAGTACTACCAGGCCTTTGTGACTTGCTAGCTTTTTAGTTGGGATTTTAAAATACCATGGAGGAGTTTCCCTGCAGCTCTACGGGTAGCACGCCGAGATGTAGGGAGTTTATTTATCATCTTTCTGTTCACTAAGAATCTGACAAGAAGCTTTTCAGAAAATCAAAACAGAAGAGCCACAGACACTTGATGGCAGGGATGCTCTGATATGCATCCACAATGTGTACTTCCCTGGTTTGTTGACAGAAAATGAAACTGTCTGCAGCTAGTGCTCCTGAGACTGGTGGACACTGTGGCTTCAGAGAACAATGATCACAGCTGCGCAGTGACCATGATGCAGGGACCAGCAAGCCTTTACAGAAAGCACCTGCCTTTCTGCAAGAAGAAAACATTCTGGCAATGAAGGTTGTTAACACTGGAACTGGATTCTAAATGATATCGTGATCCGTTCCAAGGGAAATTTTTAGAAACAGCAACGATTTTAATATGTCCAAGAAAGTAGAGGTATGGCTCTGCATGAGGTTGACCATAAATTAATTGACTATTATATTTTTATGGCAATTTTAGATTTAATTATAATAATATAAAAACAAATTAATGTATATGATAACCCACTTGTGCTCATTGCATTGGCCTTGTTTATGACTCCCAATTGCCTATGATTTACGATGACATTTCCTCAACATGGACTCACGTCCTAATTCACTTTTCCAAGCTTCTAACAGCCCCAGATACACTGATCCACTCTATCCTAACATCCGGCTTACTGATTAGCTTTTCATGTTTGTATATTCATATTTGTATCTTGGGAGCATTTGCTCTGCAGTTTCTAATTTGTGATATTATGTCAACCTCTATCTTCTCTAATTATACTTCAACTCTCAAATTTCAGGTTGCCTCCATAGAGAAGGCCCTAATTCACCACTTATAGGTTTGTATAATCCTCTTCTGTATCATTTATTTTCTTGTGTATTTTAGATATCTGCACACTTCTTGGGCAGTGAACTGCACAAAGGCAAAGACTGTATTTTACTCTTCTTTTAATTGTTGACAATAACCACAAAAGCATGTAATATCATGAATACTTTGAGATAGGTCTTTAGATATGAACATCCAATATGCTTACTGCAAACTTTCAGACCTACTCCTGGAGATCCCACATCAATTGACTGGTGAGTCATGGATTCTATTGTGTAAGTCTCTCATAGCTATTTAAAAATTTTCTCATCTCATTTTCTAAGTCAAGACCATCCTAATTTTTACCTACATTTTTGAATGACCATCCTAAGTAGTTTCCATGCTCTCAGAAAATCCTCTTTTCAATTGGCAAGAAAAAGAATAGGACTTGCTCTACCCAGTTTTGCTCAGTGGTTAGAGCATTGATTCCCGCTCAAGGGCACATACCTCGGTTGCAGGCTCCATCCCTGGGCACTGGGTGTGCTCATTGCTACTGGGATATAGTTACTTCTAGGCCCTCTTAGCTGTAAGAGCAAGGAAATATATGTGAGTATACTAATCCATGTACTTCCATGCATCTCTAAATATTTCTATATGTATATATCTATGTTTACATTAAGCTAAACATGTGTTTATACTAATATCTTCAACTCTAAACCATTACCACAAGGCTCATTCTAGCTTTTTCCTCTCTTTGTTCACCTGTAACCTTACAAGCCAACATGAGAAACATGACTCCTACTACCCTATGTCCATTTAGTTAATTGTTCAATTCCAGTATATACGTATGGTGATTTCAGAATTATTAACCTACTAGAGGCCCGGTGCACAAAAATTTGTGCACTCGAGGGAGAGTGGGGGGGTCCCTCAGCCCGGCCTGTGCCCTCTCGCAGTCTGGGACCCCTCGGGAGATAACGACCTGCTGGCTTAGGCCCGCTCCCGGGTGGCAGAGGGCAGGCCCAATCCCTAGGTGCAGCCCCTGGTCGGGCTCAGAGCAGGGCCGATTGGGGAGTTGGGGCACCGCCCCCTGTCATGCACAGAGCAGGGAGGATAAGGAGGTTGCAATGCCACCCCTAGTCACGCTCAGGGTAGAGCCGATTGGGGGGTTGGGGCACTGCCCTCTGTCACACTCAAGGCAGGGTCGATGGGGAGGTTGCGGCACCACCCCCTGTCATGCACAGAGCAGGACCGATCAGGGGGTTGGGGCGCTGCCCCCTGTCACTCACAGAGCAGGGCCCATCAGGGGGGTTGGGGCTCCGTACCCTGTCACGCACAGAGCAGGGTCGATCAGGGAGTTGGGGAGCTCCCCCCTGTCACACACAGAGTAGGGCCCATCAGGGGGTTGGGGAGCTCCCCCCTGTCACGCACAGAGTAGGGCCGATAGGGGAGTTGGGGCACCGCCCTCTATCATCCACAGAGCAGGGCCGATCAGGGGGTTGGGGAGCTCCCCCCTATCAGGCACAGAGCAGGGCTGATCAGGGGGTTGGGGCGCCTTCCCCTGTCACGAACAGAGCAGGGCAGATAGGGAGGTTGTGGCCCCGCCCCCTGTCACACACAGAGCCACAGGGCGATCAGGGGGTTTGGTCGCTGCCCCCTGTCACGCTGATCCCAGTGCTGGGAGGCATATTACCCTTTTACTATATAGGATAGAGGCCTGTTGCATGGGTGGGGGCCGGCTGGTTTGCCCTGAAGGGTGTCCTGGATCAGGGTGGGGGTCGCCACTGGGGTCCCTGGCCAGCCTGGATGAGGGGATGATGGCTGTTTGCAGCTGGTCACACCCCCTTCAGGGTGGGGGTCCCCACTGGGGTGCCTGGCCAGTCTGGGTGAGGGGCTGAGGGCCGTTTTCAGGCTGGCGGGTGACTGAAGCTCCCAACCTGTCCTTTTTTTCTTTTTTTTTTTTTAATTCTGGGCCAGCTTTAGCTCTGAGGCTTGGCCCCAGCTCTGAGGCCTTGGCTGCTGAAAGCAGGTATCTGGTTTGTTTGGGTTCTATAATCGAAACACTGTTTCAACTCCAGCTCTGAGATTCCGGCTGGCTGAAAGAAGGTTTCTGGGGTTTTGTTTAGCTTCTATATTTGTAACAATGTTTCAAACTGCAAGCTCAGAGGCCGGCAGCCGCAGGCGGGGAATGTTGGCTTCCTCCGTCACTGAAGCAAGGAAGCCTCCTGTTAGCTTTAAGCTGCCTGGCTGCCGGCCGCCATCTTGGTTGGCAGTTAATTTGCATATCGCCCTGATTAGCCAATGGGAAAGGTAGTGGAGGTATGGCTAATTACCATGTTTCTCTATTATTAGATAGGATACCCTCCTGAAAACAACTTACCAAACAGAGATGGATGCTTATATACAGTTCCTTTTGTCTTTGTTTTACAGTCTCTATTTATTTCCAAAATTATTTAGTACCTCTCCCCCCCTAACCTCTTCAGAGTTATTTAATGCTTATCTAGTATATTTCTATACTTTTGTCACAGTCTGAGTTCCACCCTGGAATCCCCCAACCTGCTAAATGATGTTTTAAATATGCATATATTTACTGCAGGATTTCTGTTCTGGAAGCAGAATGAAAAACAGTTTGGAGAATGATGAAGCCTAAGACCAACAAAAACACTTTGAAAGCCATTTCAATAGTTCCATCTAGAAATGGTAATTGCTAGATGGAACCAAAGAATTATTAGAGAAGAAAGGATTGATTGAAGTGCAGTTGATGAGGGAATTGTGGGGAAAAAATAAGAAGATTAAGAATGTTTGTATGCCTGGCTATAATGGCTCAGTTGGTAGAGTGTCATCCTGTGCACTCAACCAGTCAGGGCACATACCTGGGTTGCTGGTTTCATCCCCAGTTGGGGCACGAACATAAGGAAACCAATTGATGTTTCTGTCTCACATCGATGTTTCTCTCTTTCTTTCCCTTCCTTTCTCTCTAAGCATCTCCTTGGGTAAGGATTAAAGAAAAAAATGCATGTAGTAGAGGGATAAGGGAATGAATGTCTAGGCAGCTACAAAGAGTTAAAAGATTATGTAGATAACATTATCATTGACTAAGGGCAAAAATAATAATTGAGGAGCAGGTAGTGATCATGGGAAAAGCCTAGTGCAAACTCAGTTTGAACACATCAAGTTTGAAGTACTTATACGTGAGTTTGGGACTAGAAATATAGCAAAAAAAAGATTATCTCTATGTAACAATACATCATGCAAAATCAACATTAGTAGATGCCAACATCAGTTTTTTTCAGTGACTGCTGACCTTTAGGGTCCTGGGATAAGTTAAATTGCAGCAGAGTTCAGTCTGACTGTGACAACATTAGTTTATACTGTTTTTACTTTGCCTAGTTTGACCTCATGGGAGGAAGGTCATGGAAATAGCCTTCTGGTAATTATGTAAGAGAAGGAGACGGAGAAGGAGGAGGAGAAGGAGGAGGGGAAGAGAGAGAAATGAGGAGGAGGAGAGGAGAAAGACAAGGAAGAACAGCAGCAGCTGATATATGAAGAAATCAAATCTCTTCTCCAAGGCAACATTTTTGGTGCCTTGCCAATATCAGACCACATCAAAAGTGAGAGGATTTTTAAAAATACATATTTTTATTGATTTAAAAGAGGAAGGGAGAGGTAGAGAGAGATAGAAACGTCAATGATGAGAGAGAATCATTGTTCGGCTGCCTCCTGCATACCCCCAACTGGGGATCCAGCCTGCAACCCAGGCATATGCCTTTGACTGGGACCCTTCAGTCCACAGACAGATGCTCTATCCACTGAGCCAAACCGGCCAGGGCCAATGTGAGAGGATTTTTGTCCTTTATTAGTCTTTAGGGAAATCTCCATATATTGACCGGTTCTTGACATGTAGGTGCTGGGGTCTCAACTCCATGTCTGTTGTCAATAGGCCAGCAAATAAATATCATAGATTAGAATAATCTATACCAGTGATGGGAATTGTAGTATGTACAAAGAAAAGTAGTACATATTGTCACCATAGAGTTCTGTTGAGCTGATATGAAAATGTGGGATAGAGCTTGTAGCATTGTTAAGTTATAGAGCAGCCCTGATATCACTTTCCTGAACTGATATCAATTCTAGAACAGGTTCTCAAATTCCAATTACAGTTTCCCTCCACAGACACTATTTAATACATTAATAAATGAATACTTATACATTTCATCTTTTACAACACATTGATGATCTCTAGTGGAGATACACAGAGACACGCATGCACGTGCGCACGTGCACACACACACACATATATATGAGTATGAAGATTGTATATGTGCTAAAAATATGTCTCAAATATGACAGTGGCACAATTGATGATGACAAAATTATAATGGGATTAGTCTTTCCCCAAAGACAAAAACTTAGAAGTTATCATCAGTGGCAACACTGAGACTTGTTTAACAAACATATCATTGGTGTTCCCCCTTAGAATATGGTAAGGTACTAATTCTACTCAATACCATGTGATAAACATATATGTGCCCTGGAGCATGGATATTGCCAAAACTCATGTAGAAATGGCAAGAGCAATAACAACAGCAAAAAAAAAAATGGACATTCTATAGAGTTGAATACAAAAATCTCTATTAAATTTTAAAATAGAATACAAGTCCAAGTTATTTTGGTACTTAGAAAAATCTGCTTAGATTTTTGTCCCCAAGACTTCCTAAGAATATACCTTTCTTGTTTTTTGTACCTTATAATATATATATTTGGACAAGATTGTGTTGTGAACTTTAAATCTTTGAAAGCTCACTGAAATTTAGAACCAGTTTTACACCAGAAAAAAAAATGAATTTATTAGATAGATGATAGACAGCAAGTGTGGCAAATAAGTCATTGAATATACATTTCTTCTCTCTCTCTCTCTCACTGGCAATTTGGTCATTGAGTCTGATAAAAGAGTCACTTTGAACAACAGTCAGATGTTATACTGTTATACTACCTGGACACCTTTTTATTAATTTAAATGATGCAGTATTTTCTTAATAATTAAGAACAAAGACCCATCATTTCACCCACTGCTGTTTGGCTACCAAGCTCATCTCTCTACTCAGCAATGGTGAGGTGGATACCTTTTCCTAGGGAATTAAAATTCCATGACTTGTTGCCTTTGCCAATAACAAAAATGTTGGACAGCTGGGTGCAAAGACCACATCAAAAGAACCAAGATGTCTCTCTGTGTTGTTAATCACACCAATTCTTCCCAGGTTAGCACCACCAGTCACCAGGCACAGGTTACCAATGGCAAACTTGATGAAATCAATAACCTTGTCAGTCTCCAAATCAATCTCATTAATCTTGGATACCTGAATACAAGTCTTTACTTCCTCTCTTGTCAGGGCAAACTTAAGTCTGTCCTTTAGGAAAATGATGAGGGGAAGATACTCTCTCAGCTCCTGGGGACTAGTAGATAGATGAGAAACAAACACACTGGTCAGTTTAGCCAGTTTCTAATGCTTTGGAGCAGCTACACTCTTCAGATGTATTTTTGGAGTACAAGCTTTGTCTGTGTCATGCATGAAAATAGCCAAACACGTTTGATTTTCGATAAAAGGAACAATTTCTGCTCTCTTACACTTTATTTCTTGGGTGACCAAATTGACTAATAAATCTTAACAATTTAATCTCCACCTGCTGTTGAGGCTAAATATACAATTAAGAATACCCTGGGGATACATATGATACTTATTGCTATTTTTTAAACTTGAACTTTAGCTAAATTATTTTTTTTTAAAAAAAGAGAAACTTACTAAAAAGATATGAAGAAGACTCACAGAATCAAATGAACAGCTAAAAATTGATTGGGCCTCAGAGAGAACAAGAGCTTAAATCTCACCCAAGATCAGGTAGCAGAAATTAATGGATAATCTCTTAAAGTGTTGACTTTTGAGAAGAATCAATTTCACCCATTTGTCTTCATCCATGAGTTGCTTAGGTCAAGATTCACATTGCCATGGAATGTAGTATGATGAGCTGAGCTATTCACAGCCCATTGGCTAGTTGGGTTCATGGGCACCTTTACTGGTAGTCTTTCAGGTGTTCAATGAAAAAAAAGGATTATATGCAGCTCTGAATGCATGACAGACATCTTTTAATTAAATCAACTTGCTATTTCATTGACTTCTGATTGTCAGTTTAGATTTGCCAAATAGAGTCCATTATTTAATCAAGATTGTTTTGACTATTTAGCCTTATCACCCACTTAGTTTTTCTCATATCTGGATACTGAAAGTCTCAAAGAATTTTACCAATTGCCAAGTAAAATTAAAGTGTAATTGGAAAACTTTTCAATCAAACTATTAAGAATTCATCACATGCAGATTAGCCAGATAGAGATTGGTAATGCAACTGTTAAGGAAAATGGGTGTAAAAATTAAAAACAAGTTATATTGGCTTTTGTTCTTTAAATTCATACCATGACTATTAAATTTTCAAAAAGATGAAACAAAAATAAACTAAATATATCTTAAATTAAGAACTTTAATATTTTTATGGGTACCTTGGTAAGAAAAACTATAAGCCAAGAGTCTTTGTCAAGTAATCATTGGAAATTATAAGCTGTTTGTCTATAATCTGGGGCTACAGAAGGGGAAAAAGTAGGTTTATAGTTGTGAATATGTGGAACACAGAGTTTATTCTTGTATTATTTATTAATTATTTTTCATATGAACAACTGTAAACCTACTTTTGCCCCACCCTGTATATTGCATTACCTTTATTTCATCGAATTTCAGAGCATTGGGGAGATTTCTATGGTTACATGATTCTATACTAACATAATTTTGGTGCCTCTTACATTTTATTCTAGTTGGGTCTGTAAATGTTTTAAGAACAGGCTTATGTTCTGTTAGTCAATCTATTACTAGTAAGCTTCCAAAACTTGCATCAAAATGTTTATCTAACTCACTATCTATAATAATAAAAGAGTAATATGCTAACTAGACTGGACAGCTGAACAACCTTCCGGAGACCTTCCGGAATGACCAGTGGGCCGGGGGCGGGGCCAGCGAGCCTGCTCTGCCAGGCCAGCCATGGCGAGGTCCTGGGGTCCCAGGGTCCTGGTCCCAGCACTGCGGCGCCTTCCGCAGAGGCTGGACTGGGTGCAACAGCGGTGCCTCAACCTCCCACAGCCCCTCCCCAGCCGGCCTGGCCCCAGTTCACCCTCCCCACACCAGTGGGTGGGGGGTGGGGCCAGCACTAAGAAGCAGCGAGCCTTCTGCTCAGTCAGAAGTCGGGCTCACTGCTGGTGAGCACAGTGGAGGTGGCGTGAGCCTCTCCCGCCTCCACGACAGGTGGGGGGTAAGGACCAAGGGGTCCTGGACTTCGAGAGCCCTGGACTGCGAGTGGGATGTCTGAGTTCCAGCTTAGGCCCAATCCCCGGGGGGTCCTGGACTGTGAGAGGGCACAGGCTGGACTGAGCCTCCCCGCCCCCAGTACATGAATTTCATGCACCAGGCCTCTAGTTTTTTTTAATAAAAGACAATCACCTATTTCATAGAAATTTCCTAAATTCAGAGGTTGAAAGTTAAGCTCTTTATTAAAATTATATATATTTTTTGTTAAAAAGAATTTATTATCTAGTGATCAGGGTAGACCTAGAAATAAGTCTTCCTTGCCAGAATTCTGTTTGATCCTTTATATTGTGTCTAAATTAAAAGGATTACTTCAAAATACTGAACTGTTCTTATTTATAAATTGCTGATGCTATAAATCTAGAGACTTTGATACAAGTAGTAGAAGCCCCATATCCTAAAGTGCACCTTAATCCAGATTACCAAGAAATACTTTCTAACATCTCTGTAGTAAGTGCCTAGTCTTTCACATGGGGTAGAATTGTAGCCTTGATATACTTTATGGGGTTCATCTAGAACATGAGTTTAGAGTCTCTAAGGACACTGTGTTCTCTGCAAGGTCACAGTGACATGAGCAAAGCAGCCTGGGTGACTAATGGAGAAATCTACTATTCCTCTGTACAGATTCCTCAAAGAAGACTGCAGAATTCAACACTGGAATTCATAACAAAATCTGTTTCAGATTAGATATAATTGAAATGTTCGCTTTGTGTCAGGTGTAAATCATTCCCCACAACCCTCGCCCTGCTGTGCTTTCTTAGAACTAGTGAAGGCTTTGCTCTCTGTGTATAAAGTTTACAGTAAAACTTTGAAGTCATTTGTGTCACAATTTTCTGGATAACTAAACAAACAAGCAAACCAACCTAAGAAATAACGAAGTCAAAAGTATTGGAACTCTCTGTTAACCATTTGATTATGTTCATTCTAAAAAAAACATACTTTAAAAGCTAGTCTTCATTCTGAATACTAATTTGCACTGGAATAATGGGTGACTATATATACATTTATATTGTACTAAATTAGTCAGTTCTCTCTGACAAGATTCCAGAGAGCTCTGTGTGCTTTAAAGCCAGGAAACCTGCTTCCCCCCCGCCTCCCATTTTTTGGTCATTGAACAGTTCTCTTTCCTCTCTAATTTTTCATCCTAATATTTTGTTCCAAGCCTTAATAAGCAAAAGGCCTTACAATTTGTGAATTCTCACAATTCCTCAGAGGTGTGTTTCTCAGCTCTCCTGTACCATTCTCTAGCTTTGGCAGATAACAGCTAGAGTGCCTTAAATTGGTTTGTCTCAATAAACTTGTCTTGCTTCTAGCCCCAAACAAGTTGAGTACCTCAAAAGTTTTTTTTGTTCTGTGTTGTTTTGTTTTGGGCTCTCTTGCTCTCTCCTTTATCCCCACTAAGAGAACAGTTGCCCTGCACTTGGAGGAGGCCTCATGTACCAAAGGGTCATTTGTTTAATTTGTCCTGTCTTATCCCCAGTGTCTGGCATACTGGCCCCTAACAGTTGTTGAAGATTTATGGAGAGGACTTGGACCATCAGTGAGTGCTGGGCTACTCAAATTGTAATCCGTCACACCAGTCCATAAGAAGCCTTTACAAGTTTAACTATTAATTTGGCTATTTTATCCTTCCCATTGTCTATGATGAATTCTTCCCCCTCTCATAAATGAGGATAGCTATGAGTCTCTTCTCCTCCATGAGGAGCTTGTCATATGTTTAAAAACTTAATTTACTAAAGTTTTCTTGCATCCTTTGCTCTGTTACAGGCTTGTAAAAATCTGTCTTTGAAGCTTATCCACAATGTTATGGCTTTTCAGATGAAAGTGGAAGTCTCTTACAGTTTTCTATATGTAAGTGGACACCTAGCCTTGTAAATGGAAATAATTCTTTTCATTATTATAGGTTTTCATGATGTGCTTAAAGATTACCTTTTTCCAGTTATTCTTTAAAAAAATTTTTGTCATGAAAATTCTACTTTCACATACCACCTTTCCCTCACTACATAGAGGTTCCAACTTCATTGGAGTGGTATACTGCTGCTTTGCTAGTCTGACGAGATTTGGGCGGGGGGGGGGGGATCTCTTGAATACTTGTGCATCAGGCATTTTCTTTTAACTGTAGATCTCTCCCCTTGATTTTAAGGAGGAACTAGTTTTATTGGTTATTTCTTTCTTTGAACTTGGAAAGCATTAAGATGTACAGAACTTTATACATAATTAGACACTGTGGGGAAGCAAACCAAAGTGAAAATAGTCTCTTTTGTGACTTGCCTCTAGTTAGTAATGCTGGAGATCCGTGTCACACAACTAACTGTGCTGATGCTTTCTGATAGGCAACACAGGCCAGGTAAGAGTGGTACACTAGAAAATGTGAATTAGAAACCATAAGGAAGTAAATTTTCTATATTGTCTAGCGAGAGTAATCCTTAGTGCTGGCAGGAAAGAAGTAAACAAAATGACCCAAAATTTTTGTCATAAATATAACTTTTTGTTTTATAGTTTTCATTTTGTTTTGTTTTTACAAAAAAAAAAAAGTCATCTTAGAGGAGGTAATAGTTAAGAATCCCAGCTCCCGCTGGACATATCTGAGCATAAATTTGTAGGAAAAGTAGCAAGTAGAATTGCTTTGATCTGCTTTATGTTTTCTTTAATTTAGAATTAATTATATTTTTACTTACAGGTGAAATTCAAAATTATGTTAGGTTCAGGTTACAGCATAGTAGTTAGACATTTATATAACTTTTGAAATGATCCCCTAAGTCTACGACCCACCTAGCACCATACATAACAATTATAATATTATTGACTATATTCCATATACTATAGTTTATATCCCCTTGACTATTTTGTAACTGACAATTTGTACTTCTTAACTCCTTCACCTTTTCATCCAGCCCTTTTATCCAGCCCTTCAATCCCCTCCCATTTGGCAACCTACTGTATGCTATTAGATAATTATGCAATAGTGAACAGACTATACAAGTTCTTAGAGGTTTAGTCTCTTTATATTTTAAATTAGATATGTAAAAACAGGGCTTTAAACTGAGATTAATGAACTCAGCTTAAGTTTGGAAGACTAGAATGCAAAGTTTGTACTTTTTTTTTTTTAGGGACAGAGGATAGGTAGCTTTCAACAAGTTTTTAAATATGCCTTGGATAAAAAAAATATTTCAGGAATAGTCTCAGTATACATGAAACAATATGTTAGATTGTCTTACATCGAGATTCTTGGTATATTTTAATTGACTTTAATAGAGAAAACATAATCAGTGCTACGTTTTTGTAAAACTTAATATTCATTGGGGGTGTGCAATATTCTAGGTATTCTACTAAATACTCTACATGTATTATCTTATGCAGTCTTCAAGTAGGGTAATGTGGAAGTTAAGACCATCCTCATTTCATAAATGAGGTACACAAGGCCCATAGAGTTTATGCTACATATAAAATTTATTTTATTTTTTTTAGAGAGAGGAAGGGAAATGAGAGAGAGAGAGAGAGAGAGAGAGAGAGAGAGAGAGAGAGAGAGTGGAAGAGAGAGATCTATGTGAATGAGAAAGATCAATCGGTTGCCTCCCAACATGCCCCAACTGGGAACCAGACCAAACCCACAATCTAGGTATGTGCCCTGACCAGCCACCTTTTGGTTAGGGGTTGATACTCCAACAACTGAGCCACCCGGCTACGGCCATGCTACTTTTTATGGCCATATGGTTTGTACGTCATGGCATCAGAATCTAAGGCCAAGTCTTAAGCCAAATGAAAGCTCTTATAATCCTTGTGCTTAATGTGTTTGTGGAGGCAATGCTACAACAGTAATGTCATTCTGAACTAGAGGAGCTAGGCAAAATCATAAGTAATCATGAATTTTAAAATAATTTATTGAAATGAAAAAACACTAAATTAGATCCTAGCATCCTTGGGAGGCCAGACAACAAACTCTCAGTGTTGCTGATTCTGCCTTAATCCATTATTCTTCTCTGCAGAATAATGAAGAATAGTAAAGTCTTTAATTTTTTTTTCTCAATGAGACAAATTTCCCAATTATCCACTGCTTGCCATAAGAAAAAGTCTAGATGTTAGTGATTCTTCAGGGTACCATAAGTGGAAACAGGAGGTCCTTCATGGTATTAAGGCAACAAAAGAAGACATGGTTATCTTTGATAAAATAGAGATGATATAAGAATAGCCCACATGATCCACAGCTTGGATATTCATAGCAGATTCTGTAATGGATAGTATGGGATTGAAAGTCAGTGGAAATACATGCATTATCAGGAAAGGCACCTAGGGTACTATAAATTGATGTAGTAAAATGCTGTCGGAAAGCAATTTGGCAACCTGTCTGAAAAGAAATAAAAACCTTTATACCTTTTGACCCAGTAATATCTCTCCTGAGAATTTATCCTAAAGAAATAATTCAAAGGTGGAACACAACTATATGCATAAAATTATTAATAACCACATTAACTCTACCCGTGACAAAAATGGAAACAACCTAAATATCCAACAATAGGAAGGTAGTAAATTATGGACATTCAATTTAAAAAGGCAGATAGCCATTATAATTGTAATTATGATATTGAGCAACTTGAAAAGTATATGCAATGGAGTTAGTGAAAATGAAGATTACAACATGCAGTATTTAACGATTAGGCCATTTTAAAAGAGATTTACACATGGATAAAGACTTTAAGGGAAATAGAAAAAAGTGAAAACAGTAGTATATTATAATAGTGAGATTCAAGTGAATCAGTTCCTTTTTGACACTCTGTCTTAATGCTTTCAGTAAACTGTTTGCAATAACTAAACATCAGAAAAGAAGGATTTATGGTACCAAAGTCTTTTGTATTCATCCTGCTTGCATAGTAGTTGTCAGAGATCTGAGACAAAAGTCTGGTGGTTAATTGTGTTCACTATACTGATACTTATAAACTTGCCCTCTATAACTTAGCCATTTTGACTATTGTGATTAATTAGAATAAGGCTATTGAATATGATCTTTTCAACTTCATATACATTAAGTATTTTTAGTTGTTTCTTGTTTCCTATTGGAGTATTAATTAAATTCCTACCTGGGTCCCTACTTTAGTACTTCCCATTTTCAAAATAGTTTGTGAGAGCACAGATGCAAGCATTCACACATTCTTTTACGTGAACTGTTTATTTTGTATCTAATAGGTGCAGGGTACTATAACTCTCTTCTATGCTTATAGGAGAAGGTCCCCTTACATTGTAACCAAGTAACCCCCACATCCCTACACATGTCCCTTGAATCTCCCATAAAACCTTGGTTTGTGGAGCCAAGAGGCAGCACTTGAGCTTGACCACCAAATACACTCCATTTGTACTTCTTTAGATGTGTGACTTTGTGAGCATAAAAACTTTACACACACCTAGAAATTTTCCCTTCAGTGACCTCTGGCTGTTCAGCTCATATCTATGTGACAAGGACCAATTAAAGCCCATTCTTCTACCAGAAAGCCTTTCCAGAAAATTGCATTCTAATTGAATTCTCCCTCTTGGAGATTTGATGTCTCTGCAAGTTGACATTACTTATATTACTGGTTCGTATTACCATTTCACTCTCAATGCTACATATTTTTACTCTTTGTAAGCCTTCATTTCAACTACAGAAGCAGTGAAAAATAGCCCTAGTCCTTATATAAATGTTTATAACTAAGCAACCAATAAAAAGCTGTTATGAAATGATATTGGAGATGTGCGTAAGAAACATTTGGCATTGGCTTTGAAACTCAGTGAGTTTGTTTTGAGTTCTGGGTTATCTCACATTCCCATGATAGCACTTTAGCCATGAGTGGAAAAGGTGTAAAACCATTTTGTCTCCTGCCTTCCTCCCAGAGGTGAGGTTCTCGGGCTCAGGGACATGGCCCCTGCACTCTCCTTTTTGGAATATGAGTATCATCTCTGTCACAGAGAAGTTCACTATCTGTTGAATGAATGCATCGATTTCATTTAAAGGTCTTACTTTTATGTATTGAAATTAAAAATGATAATAAAAAGCATACTATTCTCTTGGAAATAGAATTTAGAACCAAAAAAATATACAGGAAAGGAAGAAACAAATATTTCTCAAGGGCTTACCTTGTGCCTGGGAAGAAGCCCTAATATACATTCTTTACTTTGGTATTAACACTAATACCTAAATTTTTTGAGTGGTTAACACGTGCCAAGAACTTTTCCTAAGAATTTTTGCACATAGAATGCTATTTAATTCTCACGCGTGGCCATGAAATAGATGCAACTATTCTTCATTACAGAGAAGATTAAACTAAGGTATCAAAGATTTGTAATTGAGATACCCAACCAAGTAGTCAGTGTAAAGGCTAAGTTTTTCCAGAAGATGACAAATAACAGAGAAACAGTGAATTTTAAAATCAGTTTAATGCATTTGGAAAGATAAATCTGGAGACTTGAGTTGTTCTCTGAAAAACATATGTCCATGTAGCTTTTAAATTCTGTCATTAAACTTGTTATGACTTTTTTGAGACAAGCACATACATTGATTTTAGACAACAATTTAATATAGAACTTCAAATAATTTTATTTAGAGTGGTTACTCTACCTTATTGAGGTGTTATAACTTTAAGAGGGTAAAGTAAAATATATAAAGGCTAAGTTTCCTTTCTAATTCTGGAATATTTAGCATTATTTGATAAAACACCAACCTGCTTACTGTGGAGCAGACATTTTTACAGCTTGATTTAAATTGCACTCAAGGAATAGTATTAATCAGACTATGAAGAATTAATCATAAGATTTATTTGTTTTCTGAAGTGTTGATAAGCAAATACTTTTTCAATCTAGAAAATAGCATTTTTAGACTTCAAGGAGATACTGTCTAAGCTGATTTATCTGTTTTATTAGACGTTATAAATAACTAAGCAGATCAAACTGATATTTATTTGACAGTTCCCATGTCTAGTTGAAAAAAAATAGGACTATTTTCCATTAGCGTTTTTGTAAGCAAACATATAATTTTACCCTATGTTGTCAAATAATTCTATATCCATCCCAAATCATCACTGTGACATTTACTTTGTCATTGATGGTTAGCAATTTTGTATTTATTTTACTTAAAGTAAAATAAATAAACACGAGTTTATTCAAGTGTTGTCTAAACGATGCTAAATAATTCAGCTTCGATGAGCAGTAATACCTTGATTAATACATCCTCTGGGAAAGAAAGGAAGGATTATTTATACAAGCTCAACTGTTTTATCTAAAAACGTCATTTGGAGGATTAAAGAAATCTTTCTAAATGAAATGCCATGCATTAACAAACCAGAGGAAAGGGTTTTGCTGTTTGCTTTTTCCTCTCCATGAAGGCTCTGGAGTAACAATAAGTTTGTCTGATCTGCCCTGAGTTCGTCTATTTTTGGAAAGAGTCAGCATGGTGGCCATAATGACAGAATAGAGAGTTCATGTTTTCTTACTTACACCGTACTCCTGACTCTCCTTTTCTGTTTTTATTTAATTTCATTTGTTTATTCTTTATTGATTAAGGTATTACATGTGTGTCCTTATCCCCTCATTGCCCCCCACCCCCTAGTTCGTACCCTCACCCCCCTAGTGTCTGTGTTCATTGGTTATGCTTATATGTGAGCGACAGGAAAGCATCGATCAGACCGTCAAATCTCAGAGGGAAAGCAGGGGAGGGTGGGGGGAAGGGGCAGAGATCAACTGACTCTCCTTTTCTGACCTCAAAGAGCTACCTACAGCTGATGGGAGAGAGAAGGATAAGTGAATAAACCTAGTACATGTAGCCACACCCCAAGGGTCCACCTGGGACAGTATACAGATAGCAGGTTATGGAGTCAGATGAACCTGGTATCACAGTTTTCAAAGTTATTTTATTTAGCAAACACATATAGGTGTAGTTATATGCTAGCTGCAGTTCTAAACTCTTATTGAACATTAACTAATCCTTACTGTAACTCAAATGAGGAGGTACCCTTCATGTCTCAATTTTACAGGTAAAGAGCACGCAGAGCTGAAGCAACATGCCTAAGATCACAAAGCAGGGAGTGGCGGAGGCTGGACCTAAGCGCTACTGTTGGAGTATGTACATGCATCCTTCTCTCCAGATCTTAGGCAAACCACTTAGTGGGCAGATTTTCTTAAACTTCTGAGCTTCAGCTTATTCAGTGGAAAAACTGGAACAGTATCTGTACTCAATGACTGTTGCAAGGTTGCATATAATACTTTCTGAAGGGCCTATATCATATGAATATCTTGCTAGCACACATCTACCTAGTAACTTACTCTCCAGCACCCATCACACCCAGGTTTCAGCTGGACCCCGCTACCATATTTTCAATTTCAACTCACTTATGTACTTGGGGAGGGTAGCACATTTATCATTATTAATGATAGTATTTAGTGATGTTTGCATACACTAGGAAACCGTATTCAAAAACATATCCCAATATTTCTTATTTATTTTATATCTCTTTCATTAGACTGGCAGTCACATCAGGGTGGGCAAATGTGTCTCACCTATTCTAAACTGTGTCCTCAGGCCACTGAGGGCCTGACATGTGGCAGGAATTCAATAAGCATAATTTTATGAAAGAGTGAGTTTACCTATATCTATAAAATCCACATCAACAACATGTGATAGTAAATCCATCTTCATTAATAGGCAGCATGCTATAGAATAATGATAACGTCTTCTAGGAATAATAGCGATATAAGTGAACCAGAAGGAATGTGTCAGATAGACTCAAATTTGTGCAATGGGAAAACAAAATGAAAGCTCAAAGGCATTTGACAAATCCTGAAGTTATCAATGTACTAAATTGGTGTATTTTTCCTTTGAGATAAAAATGAACTTACACAGCTTTTTAATCCACTCATCTGCTGATGGGCACTTAGGCTGTTTCCAAATCTTAGCTATTGTAAATTGTGCTTCTATGAACATAGGGGTGCATATATCCTTTCTGATTGGTGTTTCTACACAATGGAATACTATGCTGCTGTAAAAAGGAAGGAACTCCTACCATTTGCAACAGAATGGATGGACCTGGAGAGCATTATGCTAAGCAGAATAAGTCAGTTGGAGAAAGATAAATATCACATGATCTCACTCATTTGTGGAATATAATGAACAACATAAATTGATGAACAAAAACAGATCCAGAGACAGAGAAGCATCGATCAGACCGTCAAACCTCAGAGGGAAGGCAGGGGAGGGTGGGGGTAAGGGGGAGAGATCCAACCAAAGGACTTGTATGCATGCACATAAGCCTAACCAATGGACCCAGACCCCAAGGGGTTGAGGGGATGAGTGAGGGGGGGGGGGGTATTGGGGGGATGAGGACACATATGTAATACCTTAATCAATAAAGAAAATAAAAATAATAATAAATGTGAGTTACAGGAATTGCACATCTAAGACTATGGTTAAAATGGGAACCACCAATCAATAAAAATAAACCAAAACACAAAAACAAAAAAACCAGCAGTAACAACAACAAAGGGCAACCAAAATCACAGAAAGGAAAGGTGTTTAAATGACGTCCATCCAGCAACCTTGATCCTGTCAGGTGGCCATGAGAACTAACTCCCAGAAACACATGCTTTGGAGGGTGACCAACTCTGGAGCTGAAGGTGAAGGAAATGTCCCTCAGTAACTACTAAGCATCTTAAACACCCAAGTCTCACTTTGAATTGCATTCAGGAGACAAAGGGAGGCCCCGTACAACTACTCTTCACACATGGCCCATATGCCACGTCTGGAAGTCAGTAGGCTCCTTGATTCTTGCCTGTGCCTCCAGTTTTTAAAATTCAAACTCAGAACTCAATTGAATTACATCTTAAAGGCAAGATTGTTATGTACCTTCTATTTTTACCCAGAGACATTTTATAAGAAGAAGGTTTTTATTTTCTTAGTTTGAAGACTTGCATTTCCATACACTCATACCCTGACCTGACAAGCTGGGTATATGAAACAGATCATTCAGCTAAATGCTTGACAAAATATTGACTCACCCTTAAAAAGTAAAGAAAAATATATAAAACTTTTCTAAAATGAGCAGTGAGCCTACACAACAAAACTGAAATGCTTTTACAAAATGGACTTAAAGGCAAAACCAAAAAATAAATGTGTATACTTAAAATTACTTGTGGTCAAAACTCTCATCTTAAATATTTGAAGTATTCTGGCCTCCAGGCACCTGTTCAAGTTTGTGCGGAGTCCCCCAGGCAGCTGCCTCACTTGCCTCTGCCTCAAGCTGGTTCTGAACGTGGTCCAGGATGAATGGCTGATGAGCAAGTTCAGCTGGTGTAAATGACAGGTGTTGGTTCCTGATTGCCTTTGGGGTGGGGAGTAATTCATAAAGACTCAGAGAGAGGAGCCACCAAACACTGGCTTTTCAAATCCAGTACCTGCCTATTTAGTCAGGGCACTGACTTCTTTTTCCTTAGATTGTCATATAAAAAAGTGACAACAGCCAACACAACAAAATGGTTATTGGTGTGAATGCCCTGTCTTGAACCATCTATAATAATAAAAGTGTAATATGCTAATTAGACCAAGAAGGACATCCTTCCAGCAGACCTTCTGGACAAAACCAGGGCTACGAGAGAAGCCCGAGTCCTGGGTGCTGGAGGGAAGCCTGGGTCCCAGGTGCCAGAGGGAAGCCAGTGCTAGCAGACGGGGAAGGAAGGCTTACTCTTGCACGAATTTCTGCATCGGGCCTCTAGTGAATTTATAGGTCATATAATAGAGTTGAATATTATTAGTCATGTTACATAATCAAGTTGCATCTGCTTTTTTAATCCTTGATACCAGAAATTTTTATATGCAAATATAAGCACCTGATTTTTTAAAAGTCACATTGGAAAAAAAAAGGGTAGGTGATTACTCCAATAATTTTTTCCTTGTAAATCAATCAAAATTATACCTATTTTTTGCCAGATCAGCAAAGCTGATAATACATTTTTTTTGGTGTGCCACAGAATTTTAGTAATTAGTTTATGTGTGCCATCAAATGGAAAGGTTGAAAATCGCTGCTCTAAATCCATGTATTTGTTACAAATGGCAAGATTTTGTTTTGTTTTTTATTGCTGTGTAATATTTCATATATATATTTATCCATTTATCTGCCAATGGACATATGTTGGCTATTGTAAATAATGCTGCAATGAATATAGGGGTATATATATATTTGAATTAGTCTTCTCGTTTTATTTGATAAATACCCAGAAGTAGAATTGCTGGATCGTAGGGTATATCTATTTTTAGTTTTTTGAGGAATCTCCTTACTCTTTTCCATAGGGGCTGCACCAGTTTGCAGTCCCACCAATAAAGCAAAAGGGTTTCCTTTTCTCCACATCCTCACTAACACATGCCATTTGTTGACTTACTGATAAGTCATTATGACTGGTGTGAGATGATATCTCTTCGTGGTTTTGATTTGCATTTACCTGATGACTAGTGACGTTGAGCATCTTTTCATATGTCTGTTGGTCATCTGTATGTCTTCTTTGGAGAAATGTCTTTTCATGTCCTCTGCCCATTTTTGGATCAGATTGTTTATGTTTTCGATATTGAGTTGTATGAGTTCTTTATACATTTTGGATATCAACTTCTTATCAGATATATCATCTGCAAATCTGTTCTCCAAGTCAGTTGGTTGCCTTTTCGCTTTATTGAAGGTTTCCTTTACTGTGCAGAAGCTCTTTAGTTTAATGTAGTCTCATTTGTTTCATTTTTCTTTTGTTTCCCTTGATCAAGGGGTGTGTCCAAAATTATATTACGCAGGCTGATGTTAGCTGGTTTGCTTCCTATGTTTTTCTTCAGGAGTTTTATGATTTCAGGCCTTACATTACAGTTATTGATGCTTTTAAAGTTTATTTTTGTATGAGAGTGGTCCAGTTTCATTTTTTACATGTTACATGTTGAAGATACTGTTTTTAATCCAGTGTATATTTTTACCTTCTTTGTCAAGATATTAATTAACCAGATAAACAAGGGTTTATTTCTGGGTTTTCTTGATTCATGTATTCTATTGATTTATGTGTCTGTTTCTGTGGCAACTCCATGCTATTTTGATTATTATAGCTTTGCCTTATAGTTTGAGACCACTGTACAGGCTGATTTGATGGAGTGCCACACTGCTCCAAATGGTTCTTAAAGAGTTCCATCTTGTTTGCAGTTGTTCTCATGGTGCCTAACACAAATCATGCACATAATAAGCATTTGTTGAATAAGTGATTCACATAATAAGCATTTGTTGAATAAGTGATTGAATGGAATAAATGAAAAAGAAGCCAATGATAATATGATGTGGCCAAGGAATAGTAGAATATAGCACCAAGGCACTTTCCAATTTTAACTCCACGTGGGACATTCCTCCAGAAAGCAGAGTCTGATGGCTAGCACTGACCTTGAAAAAACATTAAGTGTGTGTTAGGCACAGAGATGCACTAGCCCTGCTGTTTGCACAAATGGTATATATGGGGACAGGTCATCTTCTTTTTATAATCCTAATTCTTCACTTATTAGACATTTGCTCCTGGGTGTAAAACTGTTTGTAAAACAGCCATTGGCAAGAACTCCTTTCACATGTGCTCTTAGGCACACTGTGTTGGGTGTTGCCTCAATCTAATACTCCGTCCACTAAATCAAACATGAAAGACATAATGAGATAACAGGCCAGACTTTGGGCAAAGTTATTTCTTCTTAATATTTATGCACAAGGAAATTTAAGAAAGAAGAACAAAGGTTGACACCTTTCAGATGGGTGAGAACTAAATTAAGTCCTCATCTTGTCCCTATCACCAGTACAAATGGAAAACATATCCAAGAGCTGTAATGTCTTTGGACATTAAATTACATGCATGTCAAATTTTATAACAGACTATAACTCAGTTCAAAACAACATAGGAATTTCTCCACAAATAAATAATTGGTGCTATACATTGTGAATGCCAAGTGTAAAGATGAAAAGAATGACAATCTTGCAGATAATGTGAGTAGCAGAATAAAACCTGTTCATGCCTGTTGAGCTGTATAACTGCTGCCTTTTTTTCTTTTAACTACATTTGAAATTAAATCAACATAATAACATGCTAGAAAAATCTGTTTCCAGGGGTTACTAAAGTATAAATAAAATATAATACAGAAGATTGGGATCTTATTTTACAGATCCTATAAGACTGTCTGCCCATACTTGTCTCCATAAGGCTTACTGGATGAGCTTGACTATAAAATCTCAGTAAAGCAGAATAAACATTTCTATTTCTTCATCAGTTTTCTCTTCCTGATTAAATATAGTTTGTATAAATCTGAAAGTCTACTCATTATATCTCCAAGATTTTTAGAGGATTCTCTAACATTCCCACGAGTTCCATTTTTGTTGTCTGTCTGAACAATTTCTTCTAAATCACTGCAGTCTTTACTTTCATTCTTTAAGCAGCTTTACTACTCTTTACTTCACCATATTGTTTTTGTTTAAATTTTTCTTCTTCTATTTTTTCTTCTTCCCCAAATACAAGGGTGACACTTATTTAGATATTGGTTTCTCCAGATTTTTAAAGCATGATGGTCTGATTGTCTACTCTAAGGAACTCAATGTGTATATTATTTTTTTGAAGAGATCTTTTTTTAAACCATTTCTAATGCCCCTCTAACCATGCTACCCTATTTAGCAACTCTTTTTTTAAAAATATATTTCTATTGATCTCAGAGAGTAAGGGAGATGGAGAGTGAGATAGAAACATCAATGATGAGAATCATTGATCAGCTGACTCCTGTATGCCCCCCATTGGGGATTGAGCCCACAACCTGGGCTTGTGCACTGACCAGGAATTGAACCATGACATCCGGGTTCATAGGTTGATACTCAACCACTGTGCCATGCTGGCTGGGCCCTATCCAGTAAATCCTTATCTCATCACCCTGTTGGTTCCTTTCATAACACTGATGGGAATCAGTAATTATCCCATAAATTTAGTTGTTACATATTAATCATATCTCTTCTTTAGGCCAAAGTATCTTGAGTTTTGTGACTTCTCCTGCTTTATTCTAAGTTGTATTTTGCAATATCTATATACTCTTAAACCATGACTGTCACATACAAAGCCTTATATGAACCCCTGTTGATTAAATTAAAACACAAATAAATAAATTAGTTAATATATTTTCTGTAGACATATTCTTTTTAAATTTCTTAATGGTAGGGCCCACATTACAGTTAGGTAGAACAGAAACCTGCCTCAAAACAGTGGTCTCACCATTCATCTGCTGTGTAAAACATCACTTCTGTGGTCCCATCAATATTTTCTTTCTTTGATGATTTTTTTATTAATATTTTAAAATATAGCTTTTCAATTAATAGCACTTTATCATTTATGCTAATATACATAGTGTGTCTGATGATAGCAAGATTCAAAAAGGCCTCTCTGGAAATGGAGGAGGGGAAGAAGAAAATTTATTGATGGAGATATTGGAGAACCCTACAGAGATTTCTCATCTAGTTTATAATTTAACCAAGGCCTGGCTGTCCACAGCTTAATAAGTAATAAGACTGATGCTTGTGATGCCCCAAACGGTATCCCTTCCCCACATGATCTCAGTACATAGTTCCCTGCACTTTGCAGCTATCTGCGAAGGGTCTCTCTGTCTTGCTCTCTGATGTCTAGAAAGGCCACTCAGCCAAGAACAATACAGAAGTGGAGGACAAGGAAGGGGAATTAATGCCCCTGGGAGCAATTTCAAACTGTGCAGATATGGGGTTTTGTTGTAAACTGTCCTGGACTCTCTCCCCACCTCCTTTATTTTATTTTTTTTGTGGGACACTTCCAAAGTGTCCACATTGTTGCTCAAAGGGTCAACTAAAGGGTTGAGTACAGTTACTCAGAAGCCATTGAGGCATTCAGTACTGGGTTTATTTTTTCCTGCCTCACTTTCCCCATTTCCTCATTAATAAGTTTTGGAATCTCCTTCCAAATAACTACCTGGATTTCAGTTTTTCCTTATCCACTTTCAGAGAAACCCAAACAGACAAAGACCTTTCACTTGTGCCCCCTCTTGTTTAATTTGCATCCCATCCACCTTCTTCACAAGAACCTCTGTCACAGTGTTCTGCACAGGGCAGGGCAAAAGCAGGTTTAGCCAGTAGCTGTAGATAAGCAATCGTGATGAAATTCCTAGAAACTCACTTTTACTTTCTGTTTAGTTTCTAACAGTGCTTTTATATGATTGTTGCTATGATTGGATCTGGTGGTTGGATGGTATGTATTCACTCAAAGTTGGAGAGATGAGTAGCTTTTCTGGAAGCATCTTAAAGAAAATTTAAATCTTAATACCATTTTCATCATATTTACTCTCATGAAAAGCTTGGAAAAAAACAAATTCTCTTTTTAAGTACTTTGAAGTCACTATTATTCTGAAGGTGATGGTTGTGATTAGAAACTGCTCAGGCATGCAACCACACATGCTCATTAGATAAGACTCAGCTTTATATATCCAAGCATATTCAGATGCCTGCCTCACTGTTAAATCAATAATGCTGTTTGTCATTATCTCTCGTCTTTTTTTTATTTTTTTAAATCTTTATTGTTGAAAGTATTACATATATCCTCTTTTTACTCCCATTCATCTCTTCTATCCCGTTCCTACTCCTCACCCCAGGCCTTCACCACCCTATTGTCTGTGTCCTCTCTTTTTAACATACTTAACCTCTACTCTCTGGGAAAAAGAAATGGCAAGTTTTAATATACATTGAATCAGTGCCACAATTCTTTCTGGAAACTACAGAGAAAACCCACCATAAGATATTACTCTGGAATCATCTACTTTTTGAATAAAATTCTGAGAGTTATGAGATAGTGAATCATAGAAACAAGATTTGAATCCAGGTCACCTGACTCACCTTACTTAAGTAAATATTAAGTAATACTTAAGTAAATATTCTTCAAATCAGATAAAGCTTAAAATAGTGATAATCTACTATAATCAAACCCCTGTTCCAGAAGTAACTGGGCTTAGTATATCTTTGAAGTACAATTGATTTTATGAATAATGGTGACAATAATGCCACTGATGCCACAAACATGATGCAGAAAGTTGAAAAAACTGACTGCAGATCAAGAAGCTCAACCTTATGAAATATTATGCTTAATATTTATCATTTTTTTTCTAGCTGGTAAAATTGAGATTTGGGTAGATGAAATAAATGGCCTAAATTCATATACCAGGCAGCTTAAATGTTCTTCCAATCATATTAATTATGTCTCTACCATATTAAATTATTGTGGTAGAAATCATTGATATGGTGAGCCTTAGCATCTCTTTTAAAGACTTGCTAACTCTCTTAACTACTAACAAATACAAATTTGCATTCAACCAAAAGAGCATTTAATTTCTTGCAGGCAGAAACTCAGCCTTAATTATCTGTGTGATCACACTCCCTATACGTAGCACCTTGCATCATATCTTACAAATAGAGTTTAGTTTTAAAATTACATGTTGAATGAATTAGTTAATTTATTTAGTTACTAATGAAAGGTAAAGAACTGCAACCTTTCGAGTGCCTTCATTTATTTTAAAACTCTTATGAGCTGTATCTACTTTCAAAGTATCCAAAAATGGCATTGGTCTTGATTGGAACAAGTTCATCCTTGTGAATCTTCAGAGTAACATGACCCAAAAATATATGGTAACACCCACTTCTCTATTATTCTTGTTACTTGGCTTCTCAGACTGTAACATTCAGGAAAAAATATGCTCTAATATGTTAAGGTCTTCATAACAGGAAATGTTGAATAATAAGTATTGGAATCTCCCTTTGAAAATTTGTTATCTTCATCCATGTACAAGTGGAGTTTCTCATATGGTGCACACATGACCAGGCTATCAGACTGTAACAAGAGAAAAAGCCATGTTCAAATCTCACCATGCTGAGTCCTTTAATCTTTTATTGGATGGATGTATTGTCCCCAAAGGAATTAAGAAAAAAATTACTTCACCAGTGCTTAGAATATCTAATGTGGTCCACTTTCTTTTAAATTGAAAAATAAAATCAATGGCAGAAAAACTGAAATATGTAGTGTGGTGGTGGGGGAGAGGAGTGGGTAAGAGTAGCAGGTTAAGCATAATGCACATACCCAGAAGAGAGATTAAATGCATTAAGACAAATATTATTATAGTTTAAATTATTAATATTTTAAAAAAGGTTTGAAAAATATTTTTATTAAAAGACATCTAGTCCTTTATACCCCTATTATATTATCAAATTTTAGTTTTAAAATTAATTAATTTAAATACGAAAAAAAATCACAGCATAAAAAAAAATAACTAAGGGTTAAAAGTGAAAAGAACTGTTACCAACACCCTCCCCACCTCTTTTAGTCTCATTCCTTAGGAAAATCATTGTTACAAATTATGAACTTGGATTTGCAGAGATTTTTCCATTCAAAAGGTTTTTGTCAGTACAATATAAACCTATCTATTTTATACTTTTTAAGAGTTTCATAATATCCCATGGTATTTTTGACATTTGACTGTATTTGTTTACTCTAATGGAATGAAATTCAGAACCTTTTATTATTGTTTTATATCTCCCTCTGCAGTGCTACTCAAAGTGTGGGTTGAAGACTTTGACTTTCTGTAAAAATTTTATTATTAATCTGCAACAAGAGTGGAAATTAAGCATCAGTATTTAGAAACTTTTATTGCAAATTGAAAATGTTATAATAGCTAAACATATATTCACTAATTATTAGTCTACCACAGATTGTGAAAGAAGAAACTCTACTGATTACAATCAGAAATACAGCACTTGGTTCTGACACATAAATGATAACTATTACAGTGTAGGTACTAAATAAATATCTGTGGAAATAATAAATGAGTATGCATTCTTTTTCCCAGCTTTATTGAGGTATGATTGACATAAAATTGTGCATATTTAAGGTATGGTTTTTGATATATGTATACAATGTAATATGATTACCATAATCAAGTTAATTAATATCTCCATCACTTCATTAGTTACCATTGTTTTGCAGGTATGTGGTGAGAATACTTGAGATCTACTCTCTTATTATTATACTAGAGGCCCGGTGCACAAAAATTTGTGCACTGGGCGGGGGGGGGGTGTCCCTCAGCCCGTCTTATGCCCTCTTGCAGTCTGGGACCCCTCGGAGGATGTCCACCTGCTGGCTTAGGCCCGCTCCCTGGTGGAACGGGCCTAAGCTGGCAGTCAGACATCCCTCTGGCAGCCCGGCAGCCCTCGGAGGATGTCCACTTACCAGCAGGGAGCAGACCTAAGCTGCAGTCAGACATCCTTAGTGCTGCTGAGGAGGCAGGAGAGGCTCCCGCCACCACCGCTGTGCTGGCAGCCATCAGCCTGGCTTGTGGCTGAGCAGAGCTCCTCCTGTGGGAGCACACTGACCACCAGGGGACAGCTCCTACATTGAGCATCTGCCCCCTGGTGGTCAGTGTGTGTCATAGTGACCAGTCATTCCCAGTCTTTCTGCTGTTAGGGTCAATTTGCATATTACCCTTTTATTATATAGGACTAGGGGCCCAGTGCATGAATTCGTGCACCTTAAAAGGAATTATGGGCCACAAGGCTGTGGTGTGTACAGAGGCAGGTCTCCGCCCATCCTCCGTGCTCCTGCCCTGCCCCTCCTGCTGCCTCAGGAAATCTCCTACCCACCATTGAAAATGAAAACTCAGTTTTGAGTCTATAACTCATATTTGTAAAATTATTATTTGGACTTCTTTGGTTTTCTGTTAGCATTGCTTCAGAAAAAAAATAATTACTAGGTTCCTGAATAAATACAGAGATATTAATGAACCATTAAATAGTATACTGAAAAGTAAAGGGACAAGTATCTAATTTTTAAAATAATCAATCATGCAGGCAAATCAATCTTTTTGTGGGAATGGAATCCCAAATAATGCTACTCTCTTTTAAAAAGATCCTTTGTCAGACAGTTGACACTGTTTCCAAATATAGAACACATGAGATTCTTAGGTTGCCATGTTATTTCAGATATAGCTGTGGCTACTATAACTAAGTCCCAAAATAATAATGACTTAGGCAAGATAGATTATTTCTCTTCCACAGGAATCTGGGGCTTGTATGATGTCTTTATGATGTCCAGAACCAACCCTCCTTCTATCTAGTTACTTTCCAGTCCTTGGGTATTGACCACAACCTCATGGTCCAAAGTAACTCACAAGCATTCCAGCCCATATGTACAGGGAAAGGTAAAAGGAGACCACATAATTATTTTTAAAACCATGACTGCATTCTGCTCACATTCTGTGCGACAGAGTTGAATAACATAGCTACAAGGAAGCTTGTCAAGTGAACTCCAGGGTTTATTACCATGAGAAAGAAGCACAGCAAGAATTTTAAAGACAAGTAGCAGTGTCCACAATTGCTTTCAGAGAAAGAGGAATTAACTGCTCCCGGGGAAGCTTTTCTCAACCAAAATTGTTAAAACCTATAAAAAGATAGTTTATACTTGATTATGTAAAATTATAAAATTTTGCATAGCAAGTGAATTAGCAAAATATGTATTTTGAGAAAAATCTTTAAAAGCTGATATTAATAAAGATTAAAGATATTTACAATCCAGCCCTAGCTGGTTTGGCTCAGGGGATAGTGTCAGCCTATGGACCTAAGGGTCCCAGGTTCAATTATAGTCAAGGGCATGTACCTTGGTTACAGGCTCCATCGATGTGTTTCTCTCACATCGATATTTCTCTCTGTCTTTCCCTCTCTCTTCCACTCTCTCTAAAATCAATGGAAAAATATCCTCAGGTGAGGATTAATAAAGAATAAATATAAAAAAATAAAGATATTTACAATCCAGAAGATTCATGTGAATTGATAGGGAAAAAGTATACATCACAATAAAAAAAATACAAATGCCCCAAAAGGGATGAAAATATGGTCAAACTCACTAGCAAGGAAATGTAAACTAAAGCAATAAAATATTACTTTCAATACTTCATAGAATATTTTTAAATGTTTCAATACTTATTCCAGCAGAGGTGCAAGGGAAGAGCTATGTTATGGGAAAGAAAAATTCTAGCTTTTTAGAAACCAATCTGATAATGCTAGGAATTATTAAAGACATCTTCCTTTTGATCCCACATCCAGGAATCTATTAAATAGATATAGAAGAATCAGCTGGTAAGACCATAGGTACTCAAGTATGTCTGAAAGTTTGATTTGTAATGACAAAAACTGGAAAAAAAAAGTAAATGCCTAGTGGTGAACAGGTAAATAAATTATCATCTCCCATACTATGGGCTAAGTAAGAATTACTACTTAAGAGAATAAAAATTATTTTCTCTTATCTATAATAATAAAAGCATAATATGCTAATTAGACCAGACAGCTGAATGTCCTTCCAGATGTCCTTCCGGACAACCTCCCAGATGAAGCTGCAGTGGCGGGGGCCGTGGCAGAGGTGGATAGGGGTGGTCAGGCAGGCAGCAGAGGCAGTTAAGAGCGATCAGGCAGGCAGGCGAGAGGTTAGGGGCAATCAAGAAGGCAGGCAGAGCAGTTAGGGGTGATCAAGCAGGCAGGCAAAGTGGTTATGGGCAATCAGGCAGGCAGGCAGGCAAGCGGTTGGGAGCCAGCTGTCCCGGATTGCGAGAGGGATGTCCAACTGTCAGTTTAGGCCTGATCTCGCTTGGGCCTAAACCAGCAGTTGGATATCCTCCAAGGGATCCCAGATTGTGAGAGGGTGCAGGCCAAGCTGAGGGAACCCTTGCCCCCCAGGCATGACTTTAGTGCACCGGGCCTCTAGTGTAATTATAAGAGAATTCATGTAATAAAATAATAAAAGAAGTAAAATTAAAACAGACATTAAGAATATATATTTAGAACTGTAACAATTGCCTTTGAGGGACTTCCAGGAGGTACTCTTGTGTGAAGAAAGAAAGATACAGATACTACATGTATGGGAATGTATCCATGTTCTGTAAACAGCTGTCATGGGTTGAATTGTGTTCCACAAAGAGATCTGTTGAAGACCTAATCTCTAGTACCTTTAAATGTGACATTACTTGCAACTGGAGTTTTTAATACAATACGACTAGCATTCTTGTAAGAAGAGAAGAGATACAAACACACACAGGGAGAATGTTAAGTGAAGATAGATGCTGAGATTGGAGTAATACCTCCACAAACAATGAAATACCAAAGATTGCCAGTGATCACTGGAAGCTAGGGAAGATACATAGAACTAACATTCTCTCAGAACCTCCGGGAGAAAACAACCCTGCCATCATAGGGTAAATTTCTGTAGTTTTAAGCTACCCAGTTTGTAGTGTCATTGTTGCAGCCACCCCAGGAAACCAACTCCTAAAACCCAGCCCTATATTTCTCTATGTGAGCATGGAAAAGAGGGAAAGAATCAAAGAAAAGTATATGAAAAATGAAGTGACAGAGAATTGTAGAAAATAAAAACCAAGTTATTTTCCACAAATGTATATAAATATAAATATTTTAAAGTAATAACGTAAAAACACAAGCAAGCACTCCTTCACCGCAACTACCAAATTTCTATTATGATGACACTGTCTTTGGGTAGGTGGGCTTGTCTTCTTTTTCTTCTGTCTTTTGAATAATATATAAGGGGACAGTGTATGTTTTCTTTCTCAGTGAAACAAGATACAGATTCAGTTATTCCATTACCTCTTCACGTTAACTTCATCTTTGGTTGTAGAAAATATCTAAGAACTACAACTTTTTTTGAGATTCTGATCTAATTTGAGGTAATATTGAATTCAGAAGGCTTGACGGTTCTCCATAAACAGTTAGGCTCTTGTATGTTATTACTGTAATGTTGGTTAAACAGCAATCACAAAATTGATAAATTAAACAATGATTTAACAACATACATCAAGTTCAAGGTACACTGAAGAACAAGCTGCTATGAATGTGATTATTAAATTATCAGCCACATACACTGTGATGCCTGTATATCATGTTGAATAATCCTTCAAGCATTATGGTTGAAATCCTATCTTTTCCCTCCTTTGATCTTAATCTTAGAGTATTTATGCATATCTCATCTCTTACCATTGCCATTCACCTCAGCTCTACAACATTATTATGACTGTAACTTTTTATTGAATATATCTTATGCTACTAAAAATAATGTAATGCAAATAGACATAAAGTTTGACTTATGTAAATGAATTAAATATGTGTCAATTAACTGCATACTGATTGGCACAAGAATTTTCCTCCAAGGTGGTTATGTTTGTATGTTGCTAACCTGCAGGACAAAGATGTTAGCCTAATCTCCTTATATATTAGAATATATTCCACTAACTTGGCTTCTGAACAAATGGATACAAATTGACAATAAACCAATGTTGTTTTAAAAATCAAATATTAAAGCTATATAGAAATACAATTTTATTTTTTAATTTGTTCTTATTTTACTGATTTCAGAGAAGAAAGAAGAGGGAGAGAGAGAGAGAAACATCAATGATGAGAGAGAATCCCTGATCAACTGCCTCCTGCATACCCTCTACTGGAGATCGAGCCTGCAACCTGGGCATGTGCCTTTGACCAGAATCAAACCCAGGACACTTTAGTCCACGGGCCAATCTCTATCCACTGAGCAAAAACAGCTAGGGCTAGAAATACAATTTTAAAATGTAAAACAAAGCACTAGATTTTAAGGTAAATACACAAAGCAGCAATAAAAAGGACTTTTATTTAATAATTACTAAATATACTATTAGTAAAGTAACACTACATATATGCTGCAGAATTTAGGAGATCAAAATATTTTCTAATTAATTTTCATAACTTCCCATTAGTGTAGAGAAGAGTAAGCATTCATTTCATTGCACAATTGTGACATTTTAAATAAGTGGTTCAATAAATACTTGGAGAACAGAGATTTGCTACTTATAGTTAACATATTTTTGTGTGGTGCAGAGCCATTTTCCAAGCAGATTGTTCACTTCAACATGGAAGTGCAAAGAAATACTACAGAATCACAATATAGTAACACAGCATATGTAAAACACACCTATTATCATAAAAAGTTGTCAGCATAGCTGAGCCATCAAGGCTTCTACTTATGTTACTCTGTCAGCCAAGTTGTTAATGGGATAGCCCATGAATTTCGCTAGGATATTTTATGGTGAACATCTTTCATTGCAAGGCAAAGTCGATTCTTATTCCGGCAGGAAAAAATTGCATCAGCTACATTTTGAACTCCTTAAACATTGGACAAATTAGCAGAGAAGAGTGATAACCTTTAAAAGTAAAAGACATAGATGATCTGACAGCTGTAGCAAGATGCAGGGTAATCAAGATGCCCCCACAGTGAAGTAAAATATTTTAATGGAAGGGCAATAATTGATCAAAGAGACATTCAGGCCTCCTGAGCCTGGAGTGAGGTTATTCCAAGTCCTTAAATCTGCCATACAGCTCTAATGGACACCCAGGGGGACACTTCTGACAATTTATTTTAGTTTAAGTGAATTCCAGGACCTTAAATTACCAGAGAGAACCTAGTCACTTGCTAGATTTGCTTGCATTGTCTATTTCTGATTGCTTTATGGATTCAATTCAAATTTCTCATCATTACTAATTTCATAATAAGCAACAAACAGTGCCTGGCCGGTGTGGTTCAGTGGTTGAGCATTGACCTATGAATCAGGAGATAAGGGTTTGATTCCCTTTCAGGGCACATGCCAGTAGGGGGTGTGAAGGAGGCAGCCAGCCAGTGATTCTCATCATTGATGTTTCTATCTCTCTCTTCCTTTCTGAAATCAATATATATATTGATTTAATCATATATATATTTTAAAAAGCAACAAACAGTTAAAAAATCATATTTTTAATGACAGAATTCTAGAATTAAGAACAATCTTTATTTTATATTAAAGGACTATATAGTATTAAGCACTTTTAGGCATCTTCTATTTTATATTTTATTAATGAATGTCATATAAAATTTATTTAATTAAGATTATCAGAATAACTAAATTGTAGTATCCCATTTAACAAGTGAAAAAATAGACTCATGGAAATTAAGTAACTGGACCTAATTGATATAACTAATAAATGGTAGAACATGGTCAAGAAGCTACATTCCTCTGAGACCATAGCTTAAGTTTTTAAATCCTATATTAGTTGATAATCGCAATTTAGAGAGTTTAGGTAGTGGGCCCATAGTCATATATCTGATACTTGGCATCGTAAGAATGTGGAACTTTGCCTACTTAATTACAAATATGTTGCTAGTATCCATTAAATTATACTAAACTCTGATGAGCTATAAAGACATCTGTTCATTTATCTACAATAGGAGACAATTAATAAAATTATGCATTATAGTTCTAGCTACATTTCTAATATAACCTCAAAGGAAATTATTTCAATAAAATCTTTTAATTTTATGTCAGCTAAAAACAATTATAATTCCAATTTTACCCCAAATATACATGGAAACATATTAAGAACTAATTATAAGGAACCCAAATGCCATGAGATGAATTAAAATGAACATCAGACACAGTACATTTGAAGTTTAAAGGATCAAAGGGATCTTTTTGCATTTCTAAATATATTATAATAACCAAAATATTTCTTACCTTATGTTTTACTACAACTACTTTTACATAGGTGTTATTTTAGAAGATTAAAAATGCTATTAGTTTAAATATTGCTATATTGTTTAAAATATTAAAATAGCTCTAAAAACTAATTAACAAGACACTATGTTATAAAAAACACTCTAATTGTCAAGATTTATTTAGGTTGAAAGTAAAAAGATGAAGAAATATATATTTTGGTAAAACCAATAAAAAGAGAGCTGAAATAGCATGTTAAATTTAGACAAGAAAATCTTCTAAATAAAGAAGATTATCAGGGATAAAGAGAGATATACATAATAATAAAAGGTTCAATTTTCCAATAAAATATGTAATCCTAGATGTGTATGTACCTAACAAAAGAGAATAAAATATATGATGGAGAAACTGGCAAACCTGTAATATTAAAACTAAAGACATTATAAGAAATGAAAACTCTAGACCAATAGCTCTCATTAATGTAGATGAAAAAATCTTCAACAAAATATTAGCAAATATAGCAAAAAGAATTATAACTCATGGATAAGTGGAAATTCTTTTAGGTATTGCAGTCATGTTCAACATTCAATCATCTACCAAAATAATCCATCACATCAACATGCTAAGAAATAAAAATCATATGATCATATCAATAGGTGCAGAAAAAGGAGTTGACAAAAATGAATACCCATTTATGACAAATAAAGGAAACCAACAAAAACCCTTTTAGCAAACAGGAATAGAGGAGAACTTTCTCAAATGATAAAGAACATCTACAAAAATCCTACAGCTGACATCATATGTGAAGAGCTAGAGGTTGACCACTTTCTCCCTATGATGGTAAAACAGAGCAAGAATGCCCTTTTTCACTAAACCTATTATCATTGTACTAGAGGCCTGATGCATGAAATTTGTGCAAGAGTAGGCCTTCCTTCCCCCAGCTGCCAGCATTGACTTCCCTCTGGCACCCGGGACCTGGGCTTCCCTTGCAGAGGGAGGTCCTGCCCATCGTCACAGCCCACTGGTTGGTGGCCTGGGCCTTCCTCTTTGGGGCAATCGTGGAGCCTCCCCTCCCCCCCCCAATTGATTGCCTTGCCAGCCGGTGTCCTGGGCCTCCCTCTGCCAGGCAACCATGGGGCGATGGCTGGTCCCCCAACCAATTGCATTGCACCCACCTTGGCTGTCCTGGTGCAGGTGGGTGTCATAGGGTGGTCCCAGATGGTCATCCGGATGGTCATTCCATTGTTCAGCCATTTGATTGATTTGCATATTATGCTTTTATTATATAGGATTGGAAGGCCTAAATAGTGCAGTAAGACAAGAAAAGTGTGATGGTTAATTTTGTGTCAACTTGAATGGACCAGGAATGCCCAGATATTTGAGTAATTGTTATTCTGCTTTTTTCTGTGAGGGTGTTTTTGGATTGGATTAACACAAATTGCTAGACTAAATTCAACAAATTACCCTTAATAAGTGCAGTGGATTTAACCCAAGAGGTTAAAGACCTGAAAATAACAAAATGTTGACCTCTCCTGAGAGAATTCTGACTATTTCAACTGGGACATTGGCTTTGTTCTGCCTTCAGATTCTAAATGAAACATGGACTATTCCTGAGTCTTGAACCTGCTGGCTTTTGGATTGAAAGTATAACATTGGTTCTTCTGGTCCTCAGGTCTTCAGACTCAAATTGAAACTAGACCATTAACTTCCCTGGGTCTCCAGGTTGTTGACTCACTCTATATATCTTGGGACTTGCTAGTTTCCATAATTGTGTGAGACAATTCCATATTTAGTAAGTCTCTCTCTCAAGACTTACTAAACCTACTTCAAGAGGTATGGCATTGGTAATAAAATAGAAACAGATCAATGATACATTGAATAGAGAGCTCAGAAATAGGGGCACACTTATACAGTCCACCAATTGTGAAGGCAATTTAATTGAGAAAAGATAATCTTCAACAAACTGTGCTAGAACTCCTGAAGATCCAAATGCCAAAAAATAAAATGAAGTAAAATAGAAGAACCTAGACAGAGCCCTTACATTAAAAAAAAATACTTAAAATGGATTATAGAGCTAAACTATAAAATTTCTAAAAAAATTCATTTGAGAAAATATATGTGACCTTAATTTTGGTCATCAAAACAAGAAAATCTTTAAAATGGTAACAGCCAAGAGCAATTTAAGGAGACATGACTACTACATATAATGTATCCTAGATTGAACCCTGGAAGAGAAAAAGACAGTAGGTTAAAACTAAGAAAATTCGAATAAACTATGAATTTTAGTTAATAATGATATGTCAAAATTAGTTCATTAGTTTTGGTGAATATATCACAATAATGTAAGAGGTTAATGATGGGAGAACTGGATGTCGGATCCATGGGAACTCTGTACTATCTTCACTATGTTCTTATATATCTAAAATTGCCCAGCTGATGTGGCTCAGTGGGTGAGCATTGACCTATGAACCAGGAAGTCACGGTTCAACTCCCAGTCTGGGCACTTGCCCGGGTTGCAGGCTTGATCCCCAGTATGGGGCAGGCAGGAGACAGCCCATCAATGATTCTCTCTCATCATTGTTCTCTCTCTCTCTCTCTCTCTCTCTCTCTCTCTCTCTCTCTCTCTCCTTCTCCTTTCCTCTCTGAAATCAATAAAAATGTATTTTAAAAAATACTTAATAAAATTGATCTAAAACAGTGGTTCTCAACCTTCTGGCCCTTTAAATACAGTTCCTCATGTTGTGACCCAACCATAAAATTATTTTCGTTGCTACTTCATAACTGTAATGTTGCTACTGCTATGAATCATAATATAAATATCTGTTATGCAGGATGGTATTAGGCGACCCCTGTGAAAGGGTTGTTCATTGCCAAAGGGGTCGCGACCCACAGGTTGAGAACCGTTAAAAAACTTTTTAAAAAGCAGAATGAAACTTTGAAAAGAAGTGATTGCATTTACTTCACTAGCTATTGAAATAGTACTGAAGGCTACCTGTCCCCTTTCAAGGAGGACAAAACGCTGATGATCTGCTGCTGCTTAAGCAGACAAATCTCAGAGAGTGCACCTTCTGTTCAAGCTGGTGTTGATGCATGTTTATGATTCTCTTCACAGCTCTTTCTTTTATGACTCCTTTAGGAAAAGGACATAAATATACGTTACTTTCACTTTAACTGGATGCGTTAACATCCACTAACTTCTATTTTAGGAAAAGTTCTAAGTTCAAGGAGAAGAGGAGGAGAAAATGGAGTGGTTTTGGAGCTACTTTGATGAAGAGAGGAGCAATCAGACTCTTAATAGTCTATCTAAATAAAATAGTCAATAATGAAACCACAAAAGTCTGTGTTCACAAAATCTGTAACCCATATAAAGCTTCTGACTATTTCATTTGAAACTTCATTTATTTAAAGCTTAGAGATTTTAAGGAAAAAATTATAAATTGATTTACAAGGCCACACATTTAGGTACAGTTCTTTATTTTATAAAAGTACAACAGGGTTCTTTTAAATAATGGCCTCTAGATACAAATGAAAGGAATTTGGATTTTAAAAATGTAATCATATTTTCTGAAACGCATCCAACTGCTTAAAAAAAAAGACTCACACCTATAATTACTAACAAGATAGATGTTAGTATGAGACTCTTTAACCTATAAAAAATAATTTACTTCCACTGAACATTCATAAATTATATTGCTATGGGCCATGGAGGTTTATGGCCAAGTCCAAAGTTTCAGACCATACATAATGTGCATCTTCCTAGTTTGGCTTCATCATTCCTTTTCAAAGAGAAAGAGAAAGAATTCATACACCAAGCTGAATATTTGCATATTATAGAGTATATGTAGTGTCTTTTGTCCCAAAGTGCTAGCTTGTTATATGCTAATAAGAAAGTATGTGCCTCAGAATAGCTACTTAAAATGAATCATTGTAAACTATTCACAATGGGGGCATTTAAAGTACTTTTTTCCATTGCCAGTAAAAGCAAAAAAAAAAATCATTTTACATTTTTGGCAAACAAATAAAGAGGTATTTAAATAGTTCCTGAAGCTAAAACAACATATTGTGAAAGTTTCAAATAATATGTTCTCTACTATCTTTTAATGAAAATAAAATTCTTTCTGAAATCATTAACAAGGGGAAGAGATTTTCCAATAATTTTGATAAATATACGTAAAATAGTTAAATCAGCCCAGCCAGGGTGGCTCAGTGGTTGAGCACTGACCTATGAATCAGGAGATCACGGTTCGATTCCCGGTCAGGGCTTATGCCTGGGGTTGTGGGCTCAATCCCCACTGGGGGGGTGGGGGGTGCAGGAGGCAGCCAATCAATGATTCTCTCTCATTATTGATGTTTCTTTCTCTTTTTCTCCCTTCCTCTCTGAAATCAATAAAAATATATATTTTTAAAAATGGTCAAAACAACTGCTGATCTTAAGTTCTGGGATTTGACTCTACTATGAGACAATTCAGTTTCTCCTATAAGAATTGAGCAAATTAATATCCAGAAATTAGAAGAGTTCTTTATAGAAAATGATGAATGAATTTTAAACATTAATATGAAAAATCAAGCTGGGTTTCCCACTACTTTTCCCCCAGCAGACTTACCTTTCCATTTAAGTTCATATCTTTTTCCTCCTCTGAACGCAAGAAAACCCTGTCATCTTCCCTGCCATTTATATTAGAAATACCTTCTTGTTTAATATCTGTGTGTTTTTGTGTTCCATCAAGGCAAAGTGATTATAGTTCTTTGTGTTTTTGAGGATACATAGTGTGTCTGTGGTGGCAGAGTTAGGAAGCTACGTTTTTATCTTTGGATAGGACAATGCATTTCCTGGTGAAACTTACATGAGTATAATGCCTGTGTATCATAATCAATACAATTATACCCTTTTAATGCTGCCCTCGACAACATTGATTTGTTATTGGGCCGAGCCAGCTCAGCCAAGGGTTCGAAAGCCTGAGTGAGGGCAGGGAATGGATGAAGAAATGACAGACAATGACAGACAAAGAGAATAAGCTGGGTCTAGGTCAGTGATGGCAAACCTATGACACGCGTGTCAGAGGTGACACGCGAACTCATTTTTTTAGTTGATTTTTCTTTGTTAAATGGCATTTAAATATATAAAATAAATATCAAAAATATAAGTCTTTGTTTTATTATGATTGCAAATATCAAAAAATTTCTATATGTGACATGGCACCAGAGTTAAGTTAGGGTTTTTCAAAATGCTGACACTCCGAGCTCAAAAGGTTTGCCATCACTGGTCTAGGTGGATCTTCCTGTGCCTAGCTGAGGCCACAGAGAAAGATCCAGAGGCAAGCTGAGCCTTTATTTAAAGCCAGAGGTAAACAAGATAGTGGTCACCATAGTTACAATGTTCTTGTGAGTTTCACTTGTTTTGGCAGCACTTGCTACATCTCCCTCAGCCCATTAGCTTCCCAGATAAGATCTAGGGAGCATCATAAGGTCAAGCCTAATTATGCTAAGAGGAATGTGCCCTCTAAGCTGGGACTTGTTTGTGGCTTTGGCTATAGCTGCTCCCTACAGTTATGTCTTTAAAAGCTCTTTCTCAAGAATGTGTGTATCTCACCACACAATGTGTGTATCTCACCACACTATACTTGTATGAATACATGTATATGCGTGTGCATGTGTGTGTGTGTATGTCTGTGTGTGTGTGTATGTATGTCTTGCATGACCAGGAATTCATCCTCCACTCCAATCATCTAAAGACATTTCAATAGTTTGGGACCTAGTAATGAAGTACTTTGTGATGTATTTACCTCTAGATATTCTTCAAGGTTTCAAACTGCGGATTCACTAATATTAGAGTCAGTGAGCTCACAAAGTGACTCTTCCACTAAACATGAGGGATAAGCCACCAGGCAATGGTGTGTTATAAACTAGACTTTCTAAACACTACTAAAGAAAAACCAATATGACTACTATTTATGAGATCAGTTTTGCTTTTAAAAAACCAACACCTCTGCTTAATTAATGATGATGGTAATTTGGTCAACTGTACCAAGTACTAGTAAAGAAAAATTTTTCCTTAGGCTTTTGTGACTAAATAGAGGAGATGGATTGATATTGGTAATACAACTCCTGTCCTGTAGACATCATGATACTTACAGACACATATTATGAGTGCCATAGAATAAAACACCAGTGATGAAAACACCTCACATACATGTCATTTAGTGTCCATAGAATAGTTTATATGAGGATCTCAAATGCAGATGCATATGTCATTGATTAATAAAGTGACCTTGACTAAGATCTCATGCCTCTATGGTATGAGTGTCATAGACTAGAGTTATATTTGGGAAGGGTGGGAATTTGTAACCATGCCAGAATGTGGGTCTACTGTTACCTCTTCTACTATTTGCATGAGCTTCTAAATATGATTTTTACATTTAATCTTTACATTTTCAAGTTCTGATTCAAATTTATAAAGCCCCATAATGTTAAAAAACGTATCTTAAGCTCAGATTTGCTCCTCAATCTGTCATTTTTTTTCAAACTCTAAATATTTTCATGGGCTAAGTCCACTTAAGTATTTACCTTGTTGTTTATTGTGCATATCCCCAGGTAAAAATTATTTTGCTGCCATATAAATAAAACTACTTTTTTCATATTAATTTATTTTCTGTCATTACAGAAAATTAAGAATGTAAGTGCTGGTTATACTAAATTGAGTAGGAATGCTAAAAAGTGAGTATAGTAAGTGTCTCTTACTTATTGCTCCTTTAGGAAGGATGAAAGTGGGGAAAGAAAGAAGGGAAAGAAGAAGGGCCACCGTGACAGAGAATGCTAATCTTCAGAAAGCTCTCAAAGATAGTGAGAAGCAAGTAGCTCTTTGACAGGACTGTATATGACAGCAGGATGGTCTTAGGGTTGCAGGTTACTTAGCCTCAGGACATGGGCTGACTATGCCAAAGCCAGGGGTGATTCCTCTTCTCTTAGCAAGGGTGACCTTGGGGGTAGCTCACTTCCACCACCCATGGCAGGTAATCACATTCACAAGATTATTTTCCCTTCTTCCTATTTTTCCCCCAATATGCCCATAACTTTAAAAAGCCCCAGGTTATAAACACAATAAAGTCATTAATTAAAACATTTAGTTGAACTGATAGCAACATAATACAGTATATTTCATACTACCTTTTCATCTTGGCAGGGCAATTAATAACGTAGGTTTGTTTTATGTCCTGAAGATTAATAATCTGGGGTTATAGCAATGTAATACTCAGAGGTGGTTTGCATTAGAAATTGTTTTGTTTCTGTTTCCCCAAAAGTATGCATAGGCTGCCTCAAATCTATTTCAAAAAGTAGGCAGAACAGATGTGAATCAATAAACAAAATAAACAGCATAACCCAGGGAATTATTTGTAGGGTACAAGTCAATCAACTGTCTTGAAAGAGCAAAGAGAATGAATGTATCTTCTGGAATCCAAGAGTTAAACCACATGGAGTCTTAGTGACATCTTTCTTTTAAGAGCATCTGTAGGTATGCAGAAACTAAGCAATAAAAGGTAGAAGTAACAGGCACAGTGCGATGTGGAGGCCAGTGCCACCCTCTGGTATGCTAGTCTGGTTTTGATCCTCACACCGTGGCTGATGGAAGTCTGCATTTCCTGGAGATGTACAGATCACTTTGATGCTAGGATCTGCCTTCCCCAATGGCTCCTCCAGCCTCAATCAGGAGCAGACTTTGCTATAAGACAAAATTGTGATCAGAGACAGAATTTATTAACCAAAAGTGATACTTGGGATAGAAAGAGAAATGTCTGACACGCCTTTGTAATCTTACAATGTTTTGTTTTTCATTTATACTATCTCAAAAGCTGCATGTGACCATAGTAGTGTCATCCTATAAATGAGGATCTGAGGCTCAGAGGGCTAAAAGGACTTGTTCACAACCATGGAGACAGCAGCTGAGTCAGATGTTGGGCTTTCTGACTTCAAATTCTATGTGTGTGTTTTTCAACTCCCCAAATCTATCTGTCCAAAAACGCAGGTAAAAAACAACAACACTGTTACTGAAATAATGGTCCCTCAGGGTCTCCAATGCCCTGTCCTTGTATCATTTTATCACTTCAATGTCTTTGCTCCATAATACACAGGAGCATGTTGTTATGTAAACACACCAGCTTCCTTGATCAGAAAGGAAGGAGTATGTTTCTGAGAAAAGGGAAAGTAAACTGTCCAAAGTGAAAAAAAATTAAGAATATCTGGGAATTAATGGAAGTTGGGGAACTTGCCTAGCCATGGGGATTTGGGCACTAAGGACTCTGAGATACAGCATGTAACTTAGATGCTGGGAGACTGTTTTTAAATTAAATCCCTTATTCTGACTTTGTGCTCTGAATAGATGGATTAGCCACTTGCTGTTTTCCAGACAGAAGCCCCATCACTATGGTAAACACCCACTCATTCACCCAATAAGCTTGTCTTGACAACTCATAACACTAAATACTTCCAGGTCTGTGACAGACACCGATGCTACAGAATTGACAAGGACAAGGAACCCTCAATCTGATAGGACAAGGAACACTTTAACAGACAGGAATATCACATGCTGTAAGAAGCCAAGCTTCAGTGCATTCATCCCCAATTAATCTGATAACATGTTCCCATTTCACATGCTAATCAATCAAGGGCAGCAACCATATTTTACTTATCTATAGTCACCAAACTAGCATGGAATTATTGTAAAATTAAGCAGGAAAAGTTGATCTAACTGTAACTCACATAGTATTGCAATCTACTCCAGAAAACTAGGAGTCACTCCAATACTATGTGTACACATCAGAGAGAACAAACACTCACTTCTTCACAGTTTAACACTTTTCCTGAGACTGTGGTTAGTGTGAAGGGGAGGTTTGTAACCACAGTAGCCTCACAAGGTGAGCCTCCCCAGAGACGATTCCCTCTGGCTAATCTTATCATTATTTGGTGTAGTGTTGAATGGTCATCCCCCAAAACATAAGTCTACATTCTAATTCCTGGAGCCTATGAATGTGATCTTATTTGGGAAAAGGGTCTTTGCAGGTGTCATCAAGTTAAGGATCTTGAGATGAGAAAGCTCTGGATTATCTGGGTGGTCCTAAGTCAAATTGCAAGTGACCTTAAAGGAAAAAGGCAGAGGGAGATTTGAGTCAGACACAAAGGGATAAGACACAGACAAAGGGGAGGAGACAGCATGACCACAGAGGGGGAGATTAGAGTGATGCAGCCACAACTCAAGGAGTGCCAGCAACCACCAGAAACTGGAAGAAGCAAAGAATGGATTTTCCCCTAGAGACTCCAGAGGGAGTGTAGCCCTGCCAACACTGACTTCGGACTTCTGGCCTCCAGAACTGTGAGAATAAATGTCTCTTGTTTGAAGCCACCCACACTTGTTAGAACAGCCACAAGAAACTAATACACTTGGTTTTATTCTCTGGTTTCACCTCCTCATGATGATGCCAGTGCATTTCTGTCCTTTCAGAGCAATGAACTTGAGAGTCTATGAGTTTTGTCTTAGTTTGCTGTGTGGCTTAAATAACAGACGTTTCCTTCTCACAGTTCTAGAGGCTGGGAAGCCCAATATCAAGTTGCTGGCCAATGAGGCTCCAACTAGAGTCTTCTTTGCTTGGAGACAGCCACCTTCTTCCTGTGTCCTCATATAGCAGATAGTGGAAGCTCTGGTGTCCCTTTCTCTTCTTATAAGGAGGCTAATCCAATGATGGAAGCCCCACCTTTATGACCTCATCTAAACTGAATTACCTATCAAAAGCTCCACCTTCTAATACCATCCTACGGAGTTTTGGGTTTCATCATATCAATTGGAGCTAGGAACACAAATATTCAGTCCATAACATGTCCCATATTCCAACTCACATCTATGCAAACTACATTCACTAAGATCTTTTCTTCTTAGTGTTCAGAGTTGTCGTTGTTTCTTTGGGGAATGCACATTTAGCTCACAAGAACCTTGCCCAATGCTCAGCAGGTAGCCACTCTGGGAAACAAATTCCTTGCTTTCTCCTGATTTGAAGGCTACTCTAATAATTCCTAGTAGACACCCACATCCATGGATGCAGTTTTGAACCATCATTGTACACTTTCACTTGAATAGCTATCTGGCACAGTGTTTGCTTATCTCTTTTAGTGACGGGGCACATATTGTAGAAGCCTCTATGAGATATTCAGTCCATTATTGACAGAATGACATAATAAACAAATGAATATTTACACAAGCAGTGTCTACTCCATGGGAGAGCATACTTTTTCAACACTCCTCTATAAAAGGCAACTTTGTTTAGATGCTGGAAGTGGTCTCCAACACTCACGTAGCAAGATTAAATCTCTGCTTCACCACCAACCATCGTGTAATCTTGCTTATGTTACTTAAACTTCCCTTGCCTCAGTTTCCCCTTCAAGAAAATGAGTGTAACAATAAGAGAACCCATAATAAGACTAGCAGTACTGTCAGGATTAAATTTATTAATCCATGTGAAGATCTTAGAAAAGTATTTGGCACAGAGGATTATATATATATCAGAATCAGTTGCTATTACCATTATGGAGATTTTATTTCCCACAATCTGTCATTTTAAAAGACTACTTCTATTGGGTCAGTACAGTAGACATGGAATCATATGGGATCGCATCCTCCAAGAATGGACACACTTCATTTTACCGCCCCATACTGAGAGTTATCTAGAGGCTGAGAAGCCCAATATCAATCTGTGATCTGCTTGGCATTCAGACTACTTTGAAAAGTTAAAAATGATCTGAGGAAAAATATCGCCTCTTTGTTATTTTGTACCCCTCTGTCAAGTATAGGACCCTGTCCCCAGTTGCTTTTAATAGATAGATCTTGAAATGAATGTATGGATTAGATGAATTCTTCTGAAAGTTTTTTCTAGTAATTGTCCCAAAAACTTGTTGTAACTTCCTGGGCTTTTTAAAAAGACAAGTGGTGAGTGGTAATGATGACTGCTTTTGAAAGGCCCGTTCCTTGCCTGTGCTCAAAAAATGTGACTTGGGGCTAGTGTGGAAGTACTTTGAAGTGAGACAGAATAACTTGAAAGCTATGATTAAAGAAGACTTGTTTACAAAATAAACTTCAAGATTATAGGAAAACTTCCTCAGTGACTTTTTTAGGTCTTTGATTCAATGAACCAGATCCTGCTTTTCTCCCATGGGGTGAAGCTGACCTAGCCCACAACAGAGAAAGTCTGGCAGATAAGCTTGCCAACTCCATGCCAGAGACAATTAGTGGGTAACAAACGATTGCCTTTAAAGAGCAGGTGGAGGAATGAGGAACAAAAACAAAATCAGTCCCTGGGTCTATCTCCCTTCTCACTGACCATTCATGATTTTTTGCAAGCATCTAATTAAAGAGAAGCCTTTTTTTATTTTTCATCCTGGAGCTATAAATAGGACCCTATCAATCATAGAGGTTGTTGGGGCAGGTGATGAAACTGAAATGTCTAACCAAAGAGGAAAGCCTTTGAGTGTCATATAATTTTAAGGCCTCTCCTCTCTCACTTTTGTTATTTTTGTTCTTTGTTTTTAACTTCTGCCTTGTTTCAAAGATGGTATTCATCATTGAACCACACTCTCCATTCCTGAGGGTCAAGGATCCTCGAAGGCTGTTCTCAGAGGCAACTGAGAAGGATGTTTTGCTTGGAATTGTGTTTCCAGCTTCTCGCCCACAGCATGAAATATTATTAGCACTTAGTAGTTGTTGAATAAGTAAAATAAAAGCCATTAGGCTTTTATCTTCAAATGCAACCCATTTTATTTGTTTCCTTTCCATCTGATAGATATAATGACATATGAGTAAAGCTGTGAATAGACATACTTTAAAATTAGAACATGTAAAAATCTTTCCAAGGGTGTCTTACACTAGCTTCCTCCACCTTGAAATCTTGTCAATCAACAAGATTTCTCCGGCTACTCTATGTACTGCTGTTCATGTTCACTCCACTTATTCTCTACTGTATACATTAGTTCAGTGGTGACGAACCTTTTGAGCTCGGCGTGTCAGCATTTTGAAAAACCCTAACCTAACTCTGGTGCCGTGTCACATATAAAAATTTTTTGATATTTGCAACTATAGTAAAACAAAGACTTATATTTTTGATATTTATTTTATATATTTAAATGCCATTTAACAAAGAAAAATCAACCAAAAAAATGAGTTCACGTGTCACCTCTGACACACGTGTCATAGGTTCGCCATCACTGCATTAGTTTCTTGTCTTCATCATACTTATCATATCACTATCAAATTTACATGCTTATTGTCTGTTTCCACCTTTAGAAAACAAGTCACAAGGTCTAGGTGGCAGGGACCGGGCCTCCCTCATTCAAGGCTCTACTCCCAATACTTATCATAGCACCAAGCCCATATAGGAGCTTACTAAGTATTTGTTTAACATTAATTACTAAATATAAAAAAACTGCATGTTTAAACTCATTATAATTTAGAATTCATTTTTTAATTTTAAGACAAATTGTTGAAAACAAATTTTAGTGATATTCACATGATATCAATTATGCCATTTAAGGTATAGGGACTGCAGAACATGAAAGAAACATGTGATTTCATTTCAACTGATCTATTTGATTTTGAATTGAGGTTTGTTTCAATTAATAAAACTTTATTCTGTTACATGTACTATGTTCACATTGTCAGCTAAAATAGTCCCATCTTAGGAATTTGCTTTACAGTGGAAATATCTGGGATAAACTTGTCAATCACATTTGCCTTAATACTTATTGACACAGAATTTCTATGAGTAGGTGTCATTATAAGTTTTGGTGTGGCGAAAATAAAATGAGAAAAGATAAATTGCCAGAAGTTACACCTAAAATCAGAAAGGGAAAGAGAAATCATATTTTTGAATTTTTCACTTTTTTGGCACTTTTGTGCATTTTGATGTGTCAAACTAGACCATTAGCCTTATATAATATGATTTTATTTAAATGTAATAATTATATAAATGATAAGATGACTTATCTAAATCATCAAGTTTTAACATTTTGTAATGTTAAGTTGTTCTTAAATTGAATTGAAACTATTACTTTGTAAGTCTTGGGACTAGATGTTCATAGAGTCTATAGGAAGCAGTGAGTGAAAGACTCCTTAGAGTGAACCATGGTAGTAATAACAAAACTTTCTTTCTTGCCATGTAATTTCACTCTTTTTCACCCACCAAAGAGTTTACTTTTCCAAAATTACCACTCCATTAGCCACACTCCTTTATGTTATTTTCCTTTCCCAGTAAACATTACACATTTTAACTGGAGATAATAAAGGCCAGTGCTGCCCAGCTGGTGTGACTCAGTGGTTGAGCATTGACCCATGAACCAGGAGGGCACAGTTTGATTTCCCCTCAGGGCCATGGTCAGGTTGTGGGCTCGATGCCCAGTAGGGGGTGTGCAGGAGGCAGCCGATCAGATCGATGATTCTCATCATTGATGTTTATCTCTCTCTCTCTTTCTCCCTTCCTCTCTGTGAAATCAATAAAAAACATTAAAAAAGAAAAAGAGCAGTGCTACCTAAGGAACATTCAGCAATATTTAAAAAAAATTCTTCTTTGCCCAATATGGTGGTCAACAGCCACATGTAGCTACAGAACACTTGAAACATGGTGAGTGTAACTAAGAAAATTAATTTTTAATGTTATTTAAATTCATGTTAAACTCATGGCTAGTGGCTACCAGCATGGACAGCAAAGCTATATATTATGCATTTGAAATACTTTCCTTGTTTTCCTTTTTCAAACCCACAAAGGGTAAGTTTCAAAAGATCCACGGACAGTGGCAGCTCTCAGTATACTAGCATCTGGAGTTCAACTGGTATAAAGACTGATCTACGTCAAGTTACAAACCAACCATATTTCCCACCTAAGGTTTCCCAGGCTTTTCGCTTTTCTTTCGCTCTTCAGTTTTGCTGAATGTGGAACCCAGGGGCTAATTTCTCAGGATTCCCAGCTAGGGGTGGAAATGGTCCTATGAGCACCAGAGAGCTCCTGACATAGCCAGCACTCAGGAGAGCCACTGCCAGATGTACCAGGCGACGAAGGGACAGAAAGACAGAGACAGAATGTCAGACAGAGTCAGACTAATAACAATCTTGTTTAGCCATCTCTGCAAGTTCGATTAAAAAAAATTGATCTGAGGTTTAAATTGGGCAGTCATTTCACTGTGTAGCAGACATTTTTTGGAGTTTGAGAGTGGGAAAATGTATAGGCAGGAAAAAATAGGATGTGAACTATAAAGATTTTTGGAGATCTGGGAAAAAAATTTGTGTTTTTTTTTTCCTTCCAGCAGACATAACTGTTATTTTAGTTTCCTGTAAATCATAAGGCTTGGAATATAACACATTATATTCCAAATTGAACTACATGCATTTCAAATTGCTTATTTTCCTAAGTATCATTACCCATTTATTATGCCCCTGAAACAGAAACAAATTAAATTTGTGGATTTTCCATCACTATAAAACACATGTATTTCTAATAAGGCTCAACTCACCAGAGTGGTACCAAATATCTACCCCATCGGACTTCAAGCACCCATTAATTTCTTTCGTGTTTTAGCAGATTACACAGCTGTGAACTATGTCTAGCAGGTTTGTTATGCAACAAAGGAACACATTTTGCAAGAAAGAAACATCTTTTGAAGCCGCTTTCATCTTTTTCTCATGAACACCTTTTCCTTCAAGCTTGCTTTTGGAGTTTGGAACGCCAAATGATGGAAAGAGAGCTGTCTGCTGTTATGTAATGTAGCAAATCCACAGGGGGAAGTAGAGTGAAATCAGAACCTCGGAAGCCAGCTTCCTGCACTCCATCACCCTGCAAAGGAAACAGATTATATATAATGCATGCAATAAAGTCTTGGGGGCCAGAGACAAATAGCTTGTGCTGTATATCCCATTTTCACTGGAAACATTATGTTAGAAATACCACCACATGAGCAAACATTTTAAATGCCTTAAACAGAAATCAAGGAAAAGTGGACATCTTCAAAGATAGAGCTCTCTAGTAGATGCATGAATGAAGTACTCATTGAAAGGGATTATAGAAAAGGCCTTCAAAAGTCAGCAACCACCTAATTCATCATCCAAGCTGAAATGCATTGGAGAGTGAAAGTTGGTGCTATTAATAATTAAGTTATATTTCCGGAACAGCCAAGACTTGTGGTTGCCTTAGTGTGAGTCTCCTTTTGTTTGCCAATTATTCACCCACCGGATACACCTCCATTATCCAAACACCACGCAAATTTTAAGACCTTGTTTTATTCCCAGTGTCTCAATAATACTTTCATGACCTCTTCAGACCTCTATTCCTACACTAATTTGGCACTTGTAATCGGTGTCATATATTACATTTATCATTCTCATGTGTTAGTTTTCTCTCAAAGCCTAAATCAATCCCTTGGAAATAATTGCTCAAAACATTGAATTATCTGCTTGTTTCCTATATTTTGGAAGCCAGGCTCAGGTCTTTTCTCCACCATGCGTTCTTCCTGAATCAAAGCAGCAATAGTAAGCACCCCTCCTGTGACTGACTGTGAATGTTACTGACTGTAATACTCAGCCTCATAATAAGGCATCATCTTATTAATGCAGACCACTCCATATAATATACTATCTTCCAGCTGGATCACACGGCTATTGAAGATAGGCATCATCTTGCTCCTTTCTACACCTCCAGCATCTGGCATTGTACTTACATTGAGCATGGCTAGTCAAACATCTGGTACTGGACCCTGTACCATATCATAGTATCTTACCATGTTCCACTGCATTACAGGTCACAACGCAGCAGTACCTGGCTAAGCCAGATTAAGGACAGATTGCCCAGATATCATAGAAACAAATGCACCTTGATTCGTATATCTAGCTCCTGCAGTAAAGGAGAAGCTCTGGTCTGAGGTGCGCTGGGATAAGCAATGAGTAAGGCAGGAAGCTAGTAGTTCTAGGTAGAAGTGCAGTTCTTCCCCTTTATCCCCTGAACTTACCTCAGCACAGGGCTAAGGGCAATCCATATGCTTGTCTAGTCTGATTCTGAAGCGAGGATGTAGGTGGTCCAGGGCAAGCTCAAGCATGGTTCAGGCAAGTGCAGTACAAAGTGGTCCTAGGTGGTGATCAAGTTGAGATCCCATGAGGGACTAGTCACTAGGAGGAAGGGCATTGCATGAAGAAGGGATGAGAGAAGGTACTTCATACAAGTGAGTGATTGCCAGTAACATTCTCAGTATGTAGAGTGAATAAGAAATAATAACCTTGAAATTATTTAGGAAATTTACAATTTTGAAAAAATTCCCACTCACTCAATTTACTATTTCCCTCTCCTAAATACACATAACATTTCAAAGCACAAAGCTCTTAACCAATAGAAAAACAATGTGCAAAGATCAAATCAAACTCCAGACTTAAAATAAGGAAGAAATGACCACATGAAAAGGAACTCGTCCCTGTACTGAGAGGAATAGAATGCTTTCTCCCACTCTGAGAATGTGTTAGAGAGAAACCACCCACAGTTTTCCATCGTTTTTTTAACCTGACTTCACCATGAAGCCATCCAGTCAAAATATAAAATTATGGCAACGTGATTTTCAGCTACACCCTAACCCTGGAGAAATAAATGTTATTGCAAATGTATTATCTCATTAAGGACAAGGACTACCTAACAGGTCCAGCCAAATGATCTGGTCTTAGAAGCTCTATTACTGACAGCAATGTTGTTTACTCCCTCCACAGTCAGCAAAGTATCCACATGGGTTCTGGTTCACTCCACTGGAATCCAAAGAACACAGCTTGAGCAAAGAAATCACCCTGAACCACAGCTACAGATTATTCAAATTAAAAAAACAAAACTTGTGAAGAACAAACATGAGCATTGGATTTTCTGATGAACTGTAGGTAAATGAAAACACAGTCAAATGAAAACATATAGCTGACCATCTGAACTTTGGGTTAAGAGGCCCAAATCATTAGATGTAGTGATGTTCCCTGGATTCCTTCAGGTGTTTTTGCAGTTGAATTGAAAAGAGTGGTTGGCAGTGGGTCTGCAACTCAGACCTTAGTTCACACAGTAATCAGCTAAAGATGAAGTGCTTTATTTCTCTAACATTGAACTACATGTACAGCTTTGATTTCTTTTAACTTCAGTGAAGACATAATGAATAGGGAAAGTAGAATAATGTTCTAGTTACTCTTCCAACTAAAAAAAAGGGTTATAAAAATACTAAATATTATTTTTAAAAATTCCAAACCAAAATATGCAGATATTCTCTCTCTCTCTCTCTCTCTCTCTCTCTCTCTCTCTCTCTCTCACACACACACACACACACACACACCTCAGTCTAAAGTAAAAATGAATATAGAAACCACAGGTGTTGGATTATTTGAAATATAAAAAGAAAGCCCCAGGTTAAAAGTCAGACACTCACTAATGTTACTAAAGTCCCTGACTGTTAGCTTCCTTAATTAATAAATGAGGATAATAACACCTATTTCAAAATGATGTTGGGAAATAAAGAGCACAAGCTTTGTGGTCAAAAGGCTGGGTTAAACCCTGGCGCTAGCCACTTCAAACCTGATTCTCCCCTCTGCTTTCTAAGGTAGTGACAGGAGAATACCAACACATCTAACACAAGGTCTGGAACCGGCGCTCTGGTCTCTTGCTGCCATCTTGACATTGCCAGTGCCAAGTCAACACTCACAGGCCTCATGAAAAGGAATTCTTGTTGAGATCCAGCATTATCAGGTTTAGATGACAAACACCCCACAGTCTTCATGACATTTTCTGAATCTCCTGATTTATAGAAATTTTCACCTCTGTGCTTCTACCAAAGCTCTAATTCCCACCCTGTATAGCTTTCTTCTGGTGTCTGCTTCCAGGTTGACCACCGAGGTACTGCTCTTATTGGTGATGATCCCACATATTTGCATACAAAGATGCTCTGGGGCAGCAATCTCATTCAAAGAAATGATTTATATTGGAGCCGCATATCTGTCAGTTGTTCAATACAGTTCTTCCTTGTTCTGCACTGCCCTGTACCCGCCACTTAGCATTCCTGGTCCCAGTTTACTAAATGCCAGGAGCTGTACCCACCCCTAAATCTGGGGACAACTAAAAATACCTACCCCTCTCCAGTCCTAAGTGCCTATAGGATCATGAAGTAACTGTCACCCAAAGTTAAGAAACACTGATTAATTGTGGCTCTAAGCCTTAGCACCTTGAAGGATGTCACTATTTTAGAATATAAATTAGAAAGAGCAACCTTGATGCCCATGATAAGCAGAAGTTAAAGCTTGCCAATTTTTTAAGCATTCCATTCTGCAATTAGCCCTCAACAATGCCCCCTGAATTTATAAAGTATTTCATAAGTACTGTCAGAGAGAACACACATAATAATGTTTGGCTTAGGGTGTGTGTCTCTGATGCAGTTCCTCAGAGTGTGGTCCAAGGCCCCATGCATCAGAATCACTGGGCATGTTCAATAAAAACTGATAGCTGGGCTACTTTTTTCTGCATTATTTATGCATTCTGTGTCTTATTCAAGAAATATTTTTCTATACTTTTAAAAGGTAAACTAAACCACATTTAATTTTTCAAGAGTTGCCTAGCTGGAGTGGCTCAGTGGTTGAGCATCATTCTATGAACCAGGAGGTTCGATTCCCGATCGGGGCACATGCCCATGTAGCAGGTCCCCCTGTAGGAGGCCTGTAGGAGGCAACTGATTGATGATTCTCTCTCATGATATATATATATTCTCCCTTCCTCTCTGAAATCAATAAAAATATATTTTTAAAAAATGTTTTCAAGAGTTTATTTGAGTATACATTGATTCAAATAGGGCAGTGCCAGACCATAGGTGGTTAGGAATGCTCCACAGTTAGAGCTAGGGAAGAGGTTTTACAGAAAAGACTCAGAAACAAAGAAAGAAAATTATTCATTGGCTGTAGCTTAAGCACTTGCCTTATTTGGGAAAGCCTAGTTGGCTGTATGTGAATGGTTGGTCTTATGTTTTATTTTCTCAGATATGAGGGCATTGATGCTGGCTTAGGTTTCTGTTTGCCTGTTGTAGGCTACTGAGGTCCTTAGTGACACTTCAATCTAATGGTCTCCTTGTTTAATTACTGTAACAATCATTAAATTAAATACATTCTCTATATTTTCTTCTATAATTTAAAAATTCTGCATTTCATACTTAGGCCGTGAATCCATCTTGAATTTATGTGCTGGTGTGAAGTAGGAATCACACTTTACTTCTAACGGAAACATAGAGTTGATGGGTGCTATACACTGAATGTCTGTGCGCCCCCTCTACCAAAAAAATATATATGTTAAAACCTATTTTTCAAGGTGATGCTATTTGAAGGTGTAATCAATAAAATGCCTAAAATGTCCATTTAAAAATCCTAACATATAACCTTTCACATTTCCTTCAGAATTCAATGGGCTTCTAGTATAATTCATTCTCCTTGATTTCCTAAACATTTACAGTCTGTCTAAAAGTTCCTTATTCTAAATCTCAAAAGGGAATTTTGCTCTTTAACTGTCTGTACTATACTAAAAATTAATTCAAGGAATTGACCGCTGTGTTCTCAAGAATTGAGTAATAAACCCTCTTGTATCCATTAAGGCTCTTTCAGAGTGAGAGTTCCCCCAAAGCACCAAGGGGCAATTATTGTAAATCTGCCTAGACAGGGCTTCCAGCATTGAGAAAATTTAATTCTCAAAGCCTACTCAGAGACAAAAAAATAGGCCGACTCCGAAGAATAGTCTTTCTGAGGGGGCCAGCCTGTGTTGCAGCAGCCTTCACCTGACAACTGAGCGTGGTGTTTGAAACGAAGACCCTCCCTGAAAATGTGTTGACTGTGGTTTCCATTCAGCAGTGCTTAACCTATTTATTGCCTGAATGAAAACATGAATAATTGAGTGAATTAAAAATCATCTAGTTCCATGGTTCATGAACTAGATTTAAAGATGAATAAACTGCAGTTCAGCAAAGCTGGCGGCTCTCTCAGAGTTAACTTTACCCCAGTCAGTCCCAACTGAAGGGCGGAGATTTCAAGAATGAAGCAGCATTGAATCCATTATGTTTAGAACTTAGCCCAATTCATCTCAAACTTGAGCAGGTAAAAGGCTGCTTAAAGTTCACATTCTCACTGAGTGAATCGTGTGAGTCCAGGGATCAGTTTTTCTTGCACATGCCAGGTGATTCTGATGTGCATGGTCTTGGACCACACTCTGAGGAACTGCATCAGAGGTACATAGCCAAGCAGTCACAGTTCTATATACTCACAATGAAAAGATTCACCACATGCTATTAGAGAAACCCTGTGTGTTAGCTTCATTCTCATGACAGGTATACTTGCTTGCCATTAGTCCCTACACATGAACCCTCTTGCTGAGCTAGCCGACTCTTTAAACAGTTTTTGCAGTTCATTCAGGTGCTAACCAGTGGTTCTAAATGCTTTCCTGTCTCCATACACCTTAAGGATGTAACACTCTCACACTACTTGCAGGGACTCTTTCCTGCAGAAAATCTTGAACAGGGGTGGTCCAGCCTTGGACAATCTCAGGTGACCAGGAAGAGGGGTAGATGACATTTGAAAGAAACTCACAGTTTATTCTAATACCCATTAAACTTTACTTGGATTACTGTTGTGAACTAAGAGTTAGAACATGCTTCTCATGCTTCTAACATTTACAGGGATTCCCTTCTTTTTAAGTGTTTCTAATCTCTCTTCAATACCCTGCTTAAATTTTGCCTCCTCTGTGATATCATTTCTGATTCTTAGCTCTGAAATTATTCCTTTATTTATGCTCTACAGAACTTTGACCAAAACTCTGTATAGCATGATCGAAATTGGAACATTTGTTTACACGTTGTTATAGACTGACTGTATGTGTATCTCCAAAATTCATGTTAAAATCTAATCCTGATGTGATGGCAGCCATTTGGAGGTGATGCCTTTGGGAGGTGATTAGGTCATGAAGTCACTGCCCTAATAAAAGGCCCCTTCCTGCCCTAACTGGTTTGGCTCAGTGGATAGAGCGTCAGCCTGTGAACTAAAGGGTCCCAGGTTCGATTCCAGTCAAGGGCATGTACCTTGGTTGTGGGCACATCCCCAGTAGGAAGTGTGCAGGAGGCAGCTGATCGATGTTTCTCTCTCAATGATGTTTCTAACTCTCTATCCTTCTCCCTTCCTCTCTGTAAAAAATCAATAAAATATATTTTTTTAAAAGGCCCCTTCCTCCATTCAAGGACACTGAGAAGTTTCTGTCTATGAACCAGGAAGCAGACACTGAACCTATTAGTGCCTTGAACTTGGACTTCTTAGCCTCAAGAATTGTGAGAAACACATTCTATTGTTTATATGCCTCCTCAGTTTGTGGGAATCTGATACAGCAGCCCTAACTAAGACACATGCACACTTCCTCGTAGGATCTAACAGAAGCCTGTCTTACTCATCTTTATATCATCATCTTTTAGCAAATTACCTGGCTAGAACAGGCTATCAGTAAATATTTATGGAAAAAAGGAAAACAGGCAAGCAAGCACACACACATGTCTTAGTACTGATGTTCATAAATCTCTCCCCTTGTTTTTTAGTCAGTGAACATAGACAAGGAGACCTGAAAGAAAGATTCCTCTTAATGTAATCATCAAGAATTTTTATTTTGATATATTTGCCTGACTTCTCATGTTTTAATTTAAAATATATTTTGTAAAATTAAGAGAGCATTGAATTACAATAATGAAGGACATGTTGGATAAATTACAATGTTTCTGGATAAAAGACTATAGTTTCAGAGTTTTACTTTAACATTTTTAAGATCTGGGAACATTTTAAAAATGATATTTCAGAACAACAAAAAGCCTTCTCAAACTTGTACAATTGTTGGCACTTATCTCTCCATCATGTAAAAACTCTGCAAATGTGTTTGTATTGTTTACAGTCTGTAAAGAAAACACATTATTTAGATTGAGTCATCAAACTGGTTGCAGTAATGGAATACTGTACTACTTGTTTCAGTATTGGGCCCTGAAAATCAATTACAGGGCACTGAGGCCATTATTTCCTTGTTGTGAACAAAGGTTCTTTAAATTCCAGTACTTGCACCCTATATTAGAGATGATGGACCAAAGCATTGCATTTAAAGAGGGTATGCCAGCATTTGTCCATTTGGATTATCTGAAAGCCATAAAATTAACATTGGCTCATTCTGAATTTTCTACTTATACTCAAATGAATACATTATTTTTGGAGAGAAACAAAACGAGTCTTATGTTTACAATGGCATCGAATTGCATGCCAATTCCTAAAATAAGGCTTTTACTAAAGTTGTTTCAAAGAAAATCTAAATTGTATGAAGTATCTTAGTCCAAATGGTTTAGAACTAGAAAGGCGTCTCTCCTCCATGGGTGCTACTTGGCTGCAATTAAGGAATGTTTGGGCCTTGTGGAATTTCCAGTTTTAGCCACTTAGCGTCTGACCAACCTGCCATCACACAGGTTTCAGTAGTACTTACCAGATTCTTTCAAAACAGAGTTGTTCTTTTTCTGGAAAGATCACTTACAATTATATCCAAGAAACAATGCTTAGAGTTTATTTTTAAAAGGAAGAGGAAGTTTAGGTCAAGATTAAAGTATATACCACCATGAAATCTCTACCCAAAGTTCTAGGCTTTTAAACTACATTTACTCAGAGGGTGATTTGGAGTCCTTGGTTTTTTCCTCTACAAAGAATAAAAGCAACTTTATGGCTGAAAATTAGGCTGAAAACCCAAACATTAACTCTTCAAAATCTTCAGGGACATAAACCGTGGAAAAGGCTAATGTTTAATTAGGTTTTAAAATTCTTAAAAATCAAACATATGTTTGGATAAAGAGTTATAAGTAAGGAGTAATGCTTCCACATATTACAGTTAACTCCAAAAGGAATGATCATTGGTAATAAGAGTATAACTTGATAGAGAATGTCTTTACTGTCTCGATGGAGTAAGCAACCATGTGGACAGGAACTGCTGGTAGCCTCTAGGAATTATGGCCTCTGGGAGCTGAGGGTGACCTTTATCCAACAGCCCTCATAAGCCAGGACCTTCAGTCCTACAAACCAAAGAAATGAATTTTGTCAACAACTTGAGTAGCCATGATTGCAGATTCTTCTCTAAATGAGCCTATCTATGAGAATAAACCCAGGCAAACTTCATTGCAGCCTTATGAGACCCTGAGTAGAATACCTAACTAAGCAGTGACTGGACTCCAAACCCACAGAAACTATGAGGTAATAAATGTCTATTGTTGTAAGCTACTGAGTTTGTGGTTATTTGTTACACAACTTGGAAAACTAATACAGAGGTCTACCATATTTTTTCCTGCTACATAGCATTGCCTTCTACACATATGACATATAAAATTTTTAAATTTTACTGTTGATAGATATTGATTATACATGTCCATTTGCACATAGTATACATGTACTTGTAGGGTTATTTGTCAATAGTAAGATTATATGTTAAATATATGCTTGTTAATATTTTCATTGATATTGCCAGTATACTTCTAATAAAAAAGTATATAATTTTATGCTTTCTCCAGTAATATGTGAAAGTTCCATTCATCTTAATAGAACTTTCTTGCTGTTTTTATTTTATTTTTCTATTTTTGAAAATACTAATAATATATTTTCACTGTTATAATACTAATACTGTAGTACATTTTAAAAATAAAATTAGATGGCTAATTATCTAACACAATATATCAATAAATTGTTTTTCCAAATTATCTGTCTAAAGCCATGGTTACACCCAATCAAAAGCTCTAAAACTTAGCAAAATGACTTGATTTGTATTATTGTTCTGTTCTTATAAGATATTGCTAAATCTGTCTGGTCTATTGAACTACAATGGCTTCAAAGAAAGAGGCATAGTGTTTCACTAAACTATTGCCATCTTCTATAATATTGCAGGTAGAAATGTCAAACAGTGCTGATACATATAACTCAAGACCACAATTTCATTGAGCAGTTTCCCTGAAGATGTACAAAAACCCAGTATATTTTCAATGAACTTGTCTTTTAACCTTCTAGAGCAAGAGAGGGCAAAAAAGTCTTGGACAAATGCCCAGAATCATTAAGGTGACAAGAGTCAGGAATCTCAAGATAACACTTCATAGACCAATGTGCACAAAGAACTTATTATTTTTTTAAAACCTACAAGTTTACTGTATGCTCAAAGGACTTATGTTAGAAAATGATTATGATGATGAAGAATAGAAAATGATATTATATATGTATGTATTTACATGCAGTTTTGCTCAAATAAACTCATAAAAATTCTCTTAAAAATGCAAATAAAGAAGATCTTATAGTCAAAATTAAAAACAAAACTATAGGTAATTTTGACTGTTTACATTTTGTTCATAATAACATTACAGAGAAATATTATAAAGTTTGTTAATGTTTGGGAGTCTCTGCATAGGTGGTTGTTAGGTTGGGAACTGATAATTATAATCCCAAATTTCTATATTAATATAAAGCATTCATGAGTTATCTCACTTGTATAAATTATATGTGTACAGTGAAAATATAAAGATTCTGAGAGTCTAAAGTATAAAAGGAGTGAGTTAGACTTTCCATTTCAAGTCCTTTAACCAATTATCTGCCTCATTTACTTAATATAAATGTAATTTCAGATTAATGTGATTTTAAAGCTCTTGTTAAATGGGATTTGTCTTCAGAAGAGTTTTTTCCCTTCTGTAAGTTTGAAGGTGGTAATGATTTTTAATCTATTTTGAAGGCATGTAAGTTTTATTTTTATCAAAGAGTTAAAGAAGAAAACAAAACAGGTGGCAAGTTTTGCATTCAATAGGTTCCATACTTCTCCTCCATTCTTTCCAAGTTCCAGCTGCTATGGTTTTGGTACAAGGTAAGAGGACCAATTCCTTGTTGCCCTTACTTGCTGTATGAATTGTGAAGCAAGAAGAAAATGAAGGGCCATTTGTATATATGCTGTGCATAAATTCTGTTCTGATAACACATTGTGGTCCTGGGTGGCTCCCTGATGCTGTCTAATGTTTAGATTTTACTTGGCTCCATATACAGACTTGAAGACAGGATCAAGCTTATTTTGAACTTCAATAAATTGATGACTTTTTGTTTAATGAATTCTGAAAGATGATAATAGATGGGATTCTGTATGCTAATGATTCCAAAAGTCTAGCTTTCAATATAAAAACATAAGGAGCTTAGTAAAATGCAGATCCCTAGGCTCTAACGAGTGATATTTCAAACCAGCAGGCTTGGGTCTTGACAGGGAATCTGTATTATGAGCACCCCAGGTGATCCTAATACTAACAGTTCAATGATCACAACATATGGCATTGTGAGGAAGTCATGAGTGGGAAGAAGTGAGATGCTGTTCCCTTTGTTTTTTCCTAAAATTTTTCTGACTCCTTCTAGACCACCAGCCTATCAAATGACAAAACTCTCTCACTTTGGCCAAAATCCAGAAGCAAGTTATTTTAGATTCCTATGGATACTGTAACAAAGTGCCAGAACCTGGGTGGCTTACAGATATGTTGTCTGACAGTTCTGAAGGTCACAGTTCAAGATCAAGGTGTTGGCAGGGCCATGTTCCCTCCTCAACCTCTAGAGGAGGATCTTCCGTTGCCTCTTCCAGCTTATGGAGCCCCAGGCATTCTTTGGGTTTGGCTGCATAACTCCAACCTCTGCTTCAGTCTTCACGTGGCTTTCTTCCCTCTGTGTCTCTGTGTCCCTTCTCTGTGTCTTACAAGGACACTAGTCATACTGGATTAAGCGCCTGTCCTACTCAAGTGTGACAGTTGCTTAACTAATTATGTCTGCAATGACACTATTTCCAAATAAGGTCACCTATTGAGGTTCCAGGAAGGCCATGAATTTTGAGGGGACACCATTTATCCGAGCACACAAGTCTTAAACTATTTAATTAGATTACCTTGAAATAATACATTATTTGTAAGCAAATGAGAAAATACCCTCCCTGTCCTAATTTTCTTTAATTCCTGTTTAAAGCTTTTTCCCATTTGTAAAAGGACACAACTACCACCCACTGTAGAATTACCTCATTGCTACCTTGGCAAGATTTGGCACCAGAGATTCCTTCAATAATATTTCTGTGAGTGCATGTATGTTAGGAGAGCAGAATAAAAATTTGCTAGGCAATCAATGCTTCATTTTCCTTTGATATTCAAAATAAAGACCTCTTGCAATGAGTTGAATGAAATGACTTGCAAAGTAATAAGGAATACGTTTCTAACCTTTTTTAAAAAACAATTCAAATCTGATGAGTAGCACCTATTAACTTTCAAATAATAAAAAACAAAGTTGATGGATAGCAATTTTAAAAAGGATTTTTTCATTGTTGACAATATTTCGGATGTCCCTCATTTTCCCTCTCTTTGCTCCCCGCCACCCAGCTTCGGCCCCTCCTTAGGCCTTCACCACATAATTGTCTAAATCCATGGGCTATGCTAGAAGGGGAAGGCAAGAGAGACCCTAGAAATTCCAGGTGATATTTTGGTTTCCTGAGTCCAAGAGATTATAATAATTATGGACAGTGTCAGACCCAAAGGGCTTGGTTCTCCATGGTAGCATTTTTAGGGTGGAAAGAACATCAGTGAACAATTACTCATAAGTCGGCTTTTCCTTGATCTTGCCTCATTATCACATAACTTCATTCTTTTTAAAGAATAAAGTTCAAGTTTGACTTAACTCAGAAAAACTCCCCAAATGGTGTTTCAATTTCTGTAAGCCAAATTCAATCCTTTGATCTCAAGCAAGTACATTTCTTGCACAAGTCTGCATGAAGTCTTCGGGGCCCCCAGCTGTCTTGTTGGGACTTAGTCCGGTTATGTATCCAATTTCACTATAATCTATTAAATTACATCCATTAAAAAGCTGTCCCAGAAACTCAATTTTTAAAAAATGCACTGGCATATATATGCAATGTAATACTACTCAGCCATAAAAAAAAGTTAAAAAATTGCCACTTGTGACAATATGGATAATCTTGAAAGTATTATGCTAAGTGAAATGTCAGACAGAAAAGGACAACAACCATACAATTTCACTCATATGTGGAATATAAAACAAAAAGGAACAAACAAAACAAAAACAAATTCATAGACACAGACAACAGTATGTTGGTCAGCAGAGGAGAAGGGGTGTTCGGGGAATGACAAAGTGGGTAAAGGGGTCAAATATACGGTAATGGAAGGAAGCCAGACTTCATGTGGGAAGCATGCAATCGAGGTTACAGATGTCACATAATCTTCTATGCCTAATAATTATATAACGTTATTAGTAAATGTTACCTCAATAAATTTAATTTTTTAAACACAGAAATTATACTTAGTTAAACAACTTTCTCTTGCTTGGATTCCTCACTAATGGATTCAGTAAATCTTTTATATCTACTTATTCTTTTAAAAATGCACTGACAAATACACTATTTCATTGTGATGTTGAAGTTTCCATGCTATTTCTGATCCTATTGCTGCCAACTGTTGCTGTTTATCAACTGGATCGGCACTGATTAACTGCCACAACCAAGCGTTTATGAAAGACATGGATGTGCGCTTGTAAGTTGTTTTTAATAATAATTTATAGACTTGGATACTGAAATACTCTTATAATATTTGCCAAGTGGTCAGAAATATGTGCATGTCAGATAGTTTAATGATCATGGCTCCTAAAACTACTCTCTCTTTATGGACAAGAATTTTCCATTTATGGGTAAGAAAAGATGATCTGGAATGTGAACAATTTTTTTTTTATACCACCAAAATGTTCAGACCTTATCAAGAACAGGAAGAGTCTGATGTGTATGATAATAATTCACTATGCTTTTGAAAAATACAAACATTTTTAGGTAATATCAAGTAGAAAATAATTGTTAATCAGATATAATCCAAAGTTCCCATGGCCATCAGTTTGTGGTGTATAATCCAGCTACTAGTAAATATAACCTATTCCACATATCGAGTGCAAGGATGGTACCTGAGGCATGTGAAAGCACTTGGTTAAAATATCAGGTAATATTCATATTGAAGGTTCTTTGGGTTAGTACTTCTGAACCCTTGCTATGCTTTATACTCAACTGGGAAGCTTTTAAGAAGTTCAACTGGCCCCATCAACTAATGAATAAAGGAAAAATTGTGGACCTTTCTATATAATACTGCTCAGTATTCTTCATACATTACATCTGCCACTACAATGAATCTCAAAAATATTATGCTATGTGAAAGAAGCCAGGCATAAAAGCCTAAAGAAATCTTTGATTACATTTACATAACATTCTGGGAAAAGCACAACTATAGAGATATAAATTACTTCAAAGTGGATGAATTTTATTGTATGTTAATTGGAACGTGAAGCTTGGGAAAAATTTAGATACCCATAACTCACCCCCAGAATTCTAATTCAGTAGTGGTCGAACTCAGGAAAGGGCAATTTTTAAACTCTCCTAGGTGAGTCTAAGAAAGGACGTGAAAACTACCACTCCAGCATGTTCATATTAGAAGCCCCAATCCCCCTCAATTTTGACATGACAATCCTATGCAATCAAAGATTGCTACCTAAAATAGTAATGTTACAAGCAACCTCTCTTTTCTACAAATAGAACCATAATGCAATTTTCCTTATCAATGAACATCTTTTACTGACTTGTAATGCACTCATGATGCAATACAGTGGTCTCTGTGTTTTTTTCCTCTGTGAAGAGCTCATTCAGTCATTTAACTTCATTCATGAGCATTGATGAACATAGGCAGCCCATACAGACTTATTAAATCCATTTATTTTATTACAACATATAATTTCAGTTAAAATCAGACTAAGGTTTCTATGTGAGTCCAGATTATGATGTGCATATTCATGAGCTAAGGCAAATTCAGTTTAAAAGGAAGTATATATTAAACATCTACTATTTAAAAGGCACCACCACTTCAAACGACCTTTCATGTCAGTATAAGAAAGAGGGCGTGTGCATTCAAAATTAGAACACAGGACAGGTATCTAAAGCCAGGCGATGGAGGTAAAAGATCTCCCACCTGTAATGCTCAGACCTGCTGACCCTCCTTTATATTTCTCTTGCATTAAATCCACCCATCTCCTTCACAACAAATCTGTTCCTATAACATCACTTGAAATCATTCCAAGGTGCTTCTTCACTCATAGGCTAAACATCAAATTACAACATGTTGTAGAAAGGTTTGCATGATCTGAGCCCTGCCTCTGACCCCAGCTTCTTCTCACCTTTGCCCAGCCCCTCTCCCCTGCCCCAATTAATTTGTGTTCCAAGCCCAATGAATAGTAAATTTGGGGAGAAAAGAGGGAAAACCCGAATGCTTGTTGGCAGCATGCACATTACTCTGCAGTGAGAATCGATCTAATGCAGAGCTGAATTCATGGGCATACACCTGAATGTACCACAGGTCCTCCTCTGAGAAGACCCCACATTTGGTTTAATGATCTCTTGTTGCCATCTTGAAATTCTTAACACTTTTATTTTTTACTTTTTAGTTTGGACTTGACATCCCACAAGACAAGGGAGCATGTGTATGAGTAGAGGCGATAACCCGGGCAGGTGGCAGTGTGTGCACTTGGTGTGGCCCAGCAGCCATGGGCACACATGCAGACATAAGTAGTCCTGGTTCTGTGTGCTCACTAGATCTTGGGGTAGTCCTGGGTATCATGGTGTTTGTGCAATGACGTTCCTTCTGTTTGGGATGCTCATCTGTAACCCCATTCTTACTTGCTAAGTTACCTTCCATTACCTAAATATTGGAGAAACTCCTATGTATACTTCAAGACTCAACTGAATGATCTTTTCTTATATGAAACTTTCCTAAGCCCTGCAAGAGTTCATTATTTCCTTCTTAAGCCACCATCAGTCTTTCACTAACCTCTATTCTAGCATATATACTGACTATCACACAATTATTCACAGGTATTTCAGTCATCACTAAGTTATAGATTCCTAAAGGAAAAAACAAAACAAAACTCTTTTATTAATCTCTGTATATCCCTGATGGCATTTAGCAAATGAGCTTCCTGCTGATGGAAAGTCAGTGTGGGCCAAGGACATCTTTTTTATAAGTTGGGAAGGGTGTAGGAAGAAGGAAGGCTCTATATATTGGGGATGGGGGTCCTAAGCTTTCTAATAACCCATTAATACCTACACTGATGAGCCATGTCTGGTTCTGCAATGTAAGCCTCTTTTTTCATCTGCTCTGTTCTCATTGTTTGCCACTTATTCTCCATCTCTTTTATGTGAAATTAAACCCTCTATGAAATACACTTGGGGGTAGGTTTTTCCCAGATGATTGAGTTTAATATAGCAGTGTTTACTTTCTGGCTTTTTGTTAAGTACTTCAATCCAGGTGTTTACAATATAGTGTTCTTTTGCAACTTTTGTTTTTTTCCAAATCCATTTTTCTGAAACAGCTGGTGGTGTATATGTAAACAAAATCAAAATATTTGTTTAGATTTTCCTAGGGTTTTGCATCTACTGGACCTAGTGACAGAAGATGTTTATTTTACAGTTGATTGTGAATGATGTCATTGAAATTGTATTGCCTGGGAAATAAAAAAAAACTGAGATAAAATTTATAAAAGTGCATTCACTATTAGGATATATTGGTATAAAACCGAGAATAATTATTGGAGTAGATCTTAAATAAAGCTGAAAAAAAGACATGGATATTGCTATAGGTAATACATTTTATTGAGCACCTATTATGAAATAGATACTAAGTTCAAACCAAGAAAATGTATTATGTGTTTTGTGGGATTAGGAAAACCATGCATTTGAGGGTCAGATTGTACATTTGTAATTTATTTTTGTCATCTAGGTATCATTGATCTTAAGTGATACCTTCTCATCATAACTGATTTTCTTAAAATGTAATGATCAAATCCTCTTTTAAGAGAGAAATTTTTGCTTAGGAGAAAGGATAGGTAGCAGCCAAAGAGGCAGGAAAGGGATATGTGTAGGCAGAGGGTGGGCATGAGCCAGACTTCTTGGACATTATCTGAATATAACCATTAACTTAGCTATGTCCCAGGCACAGCGCTAGACCCTAGAGCACAGTGAAGAATGAAACAGATGTGGTTCTTGCCTGTGAGTATCTAGAATAGTATTAATAACCACATAGTTCTATGTAAAATTGCACCTGGGAAAATGCAATGAAAGAGAGTTATATGAGATGAAAGCCTGGGCTAAGAAGAATGGCTATAATCTGGAAATCTGGGTGAGGAAATCAAATAAAGGGAACAGCACATACAAAGAAGAACAGGTTTAAGGATTAGGGTTAGACTATGGGGGAGCATCTTGTAGAGGGAGGCAGGGGCCTGCAGGACACAGATAATTTTGGTCTTTATGTGAAAAGTAATGGGAAACTTTGCATTTAGCAGCAAAGTAAGCTGATCAGACTTGATAAAGTCTATCTGGCTGCAGAGGAGGAAAAAGATTGGAGAAAAGCGGGCAAGAGAAGCCTCTCCACTATTCCTTGTTCTCCTCAATAGCCCTCATTTGAACCCAGAGTCAAAATGTAATAGATAGTGAAAGGGTCAATGTTGGATACTATCATACATATAAGATGGATGGATGGATAGATAGATGAATAGACAAACACATATTTTATTACATATTTTATTATCATTATTCCCTTCCTCTAGTGTGTGTGTGTGTGTGTGTGTGTGTGTGTGTGTGTGTGTGTGTGTGGG
>NW_005871051.1:23115102-23222755 GCF_000147115.1 Myotis lucifugus | reverse complement strand
TAGCCCCGGTGCATGAAATCATGAAATTCGTGCATGGGCGGGGGGTCCCCTCAGCCCAGCAGGCACCCTCTCCAATCCGGGACCCCTTGAGGGATATCCAACTGCTGGTTTAGGCCCGAACCCGGGGATTGGACCTAAACCGGCAGTTGGACATCCCTCTCACAATCCTGGACCGCTGGCTCCTAATTGCTCACCTGCCTCCCTGGGTGCTCCTAATGGTGCCCCCCCCAGCCGGCCTGGTCACCCCTTACTGCCCCCCCTGCTGGCCTGGTCGCCTCTAACTGCCCCCCCGCCAGCCTGGTCACCCCCAAATGCCCCCCATGCCAGCCTAGTCGCCCTTCACTTCCTCCCCTGCCAGCCTAATTGCCCCCAACTGCCCCCCCCTCCTGGCCTGGTTGCCCCCAATTGCACCACCCTGCCAACCTGGTTGCCCCTAACTGCCCCCCTGCCAGCCTGGTTGCCTCTTACTGCCCCCCCCCCACCAGCCTGGTCGCCCCCAACTGCCCCCCACCACTGCCCTGGTCACTCCAAAATGCCCTCCACCCCCGCTGGCCTGATTGTCCCTCATTAACCCCCCTGCTGTCCTGGTCACCCCATGCAGCCTGCTGTTCACTCGTTTGGTCGTCCCTCACTAACCCCCCTGCCAGCCTGGTCATAGGTAGCCATCTTGTGAGGGTGTGAGGGTTAATTTGCATATTACCTCTTTATTATATAGGCTATTATTTTTAGAGAGAGAGGAAGAGAGAGGGATAGAGAGATAGAAACATCAATGAGAGAGTAACCTCATTGATTGGCTGCCCCACCCTCTACTGGGGATTGAGCCTACAACCTGGGCATGTGCTCTGACTGGGAATAGAACATGGGGCCTCTTGGTTCCTGGGTTTATACTCAACCTCCGAGCCACATCAGCTGGGTCACACTTACAATTTTAAAGCAACCCCAAGGACCACAGGGCCCGGGCCTTGTAACGTCACACAGCTGCTCAGTGGACTGTTTCTATCCTATAGAGGCCCCAGTTTAAGAAACAAAAACAACTTTGGCTGTTCCTTAGTTAGCCTTGTGGAGTTTAGCAGCAATGTACAAGGATAGGCCAGCCAGGTTCAAGATGCATCTGTGTTTTAAGGAATGTATAGAAATGTAAGCCAGCTGAGCACTTGATTAGCTTTTGTAGGTTCTGACTGAGGGAGCACATTTCCGTGTGACTGCATATTTTTGCTTCAAGCTAATCAAAGGCACTTGAGTGGGAGAAACACAGAAGTCATTTCCTAATTGAAAACAGTTTGAGAATCTAAACACTGGAGTTGATCCACCCCACCCTCCCTAATGAAGTACTCGAAGTTTTCCCGGCATAGAAAATAAAGAGTGGCTGTATGATAACCTTATGCTGGGTGAAATGTCAAACATCACACTGGGAAGGAAGGATGCAACTCATTCCTCATCCTGGATTGCACAGATTGGGGTCTTTCTGGAATGAATTACTAAAGATGCTGATAATGTCAACATGAAAAATATTACTATATTTCTTTGTATAGATCTTTGGGACATTTTAGTCAATCTGGTAATAAAAAAATTATTACCAGATTTATCTGTTGAGTTCTTTCATTCAGCCAACATTTCTTGTATACCACATTGAAAACCGGATTCTATGCTATGTTCTGGAGACAAAAGCCCAATGACTCACAGACCTTGCCCTTATGGAGCTTTTAGACTAATGGTGGAGACAGACTGGTAAACAAGTAGGACATGTGAGAGAAGGCGATGGTTTTGTTGAGTAGAAAGAAGTGCAAGTGAGAGGACTGTACACTCTATCTGAACCTGATCTTTCTAATTCTGTATTTTCTCAACTCCAAGGATGACAGGCATTATTTTTAAAAAGGAAGCAAACTCATGCCAAGAGAAAGTAAATTTATAGCTTCTTTCCCATATTTTATAGGCTGTAAAAATTCTGACTGGCCAAAATCTGAAGAGGACATAATCCCAACTTTCTATTTTAATTGCTTATATAATTTCATACCCATATTGAGTCTTTTTTTATTTGTCACTATATGTATGCACAGGACCTAGAAAAGACAAATGGAATAACCTCATTAATACATAATCACATTAATAATAATAATATAAAACATTATTGCAAATGAATACTGACTTAAAAATAATTAAGAAAAAGTAGAATGGTACCATATAAACATTACTTGGAAATAAAATATGAAAATATGAATGTCATTGATGTAGAAGAATTAATAATCATGTATATTTATGTGTATGTTTTATGTTTCATTTTTATTACTTCAACTCTCTTGGCCTTTGACTTTTATGCAAATATGTCAATCCTTCAGCCCATTGTCTTTACTCCTACATCTTAAAAATAGTGGTGCTAGAGTAGATGGCATTACTGTGAAGTTTGGTACTAATATATCATGGTTTTCACTTTCATCTGAGTCCTCAATACCACTTGCCAATCTTTTGTCTCATTGCAAAGACCAGTGTCCCTCTTATGATGAGCTGCAAATACTCTGCCAAATCCTCTCATGGCACTCTATGCCAATATACCTACCCCCCAAAATAAATGGAAAATTTCAAGTGAAAGTCAACCCATCTTATAATATTGCTGTCTCTGAACCAGTCCCCTCCTTTTCAAGTTTTTCTACTTTCTTACACCTATTCCTTTCCTCTTTCTTCATCTTAAAAATTAGTGATATACAGAGTTCTGTTCTCCTCTCTTTTCTTCTCAATTATCACTGGGTAGCTTCCCTGGAAAGCAAACTCTGAAATGGAAGTGAGTATTCAGGGACTTCATTAGGACATGATATTGGACTCAATTTTTGTGGAAGAGAAGGGAACATGAGTGGGCAAAGGGATCTTTAAGACGTTCCTAAATTGAGTAGGAGGGATAGGCTTTTATATCCTCTGGTCAATCTTCATCAGATGCTGGTGCTCTCTGACCTATGGAGGGAATGTGATCTTGCTAGAGCTGGGTCTCTGCAGTAAAGGCAATCTTCAGAGGAGGGTGCGGTGGAAGGTGCCAACACCACTCCTAGAAGTTGGATCGTGAGTGTTTATACATGGAGACAGATCTAGGTCATGTGTCACATCATCATGTCGCAACATATTACCCTCTGGACAAACATCTGTGTGCTCCCCAACACACACACCAAGTCCTTGTGACTTTACCTCCTGTCTGTATCTCAAATATAAACTACTCTACCATGCCCTTACCCTGTGAAGATGGAAGATATAAGATGTAGGAGCTGATTTTACTGTTCTCCTCATTAGGGAAAATTCATCCATGAGAATGAACACTATGTTCAGAGAGAAGCAGAGGTCAGAGTCTGAACCAGTGGTCTGATAGTATTTACGTACTTTATCATGTCCCAGGTCTCCCTCAAGTCCAGCTCCCTTCTCATATTGACAGAAAACTTCCAGTATGTTCTTCTCGTTTTCTTAGCTAATGCAAGTAGTGCTTCTGATGCTTAGAGTGCAAAAAGCTCTGACTAATACAGAAGGTGACCAATGACTGACCTAAGCCAGATCCTGGTGGATCATCATGTCCTTCAGGTTAGGCAGCACTAGCACCTGCCCCGAAATGTGTCTTGGTTTTTGTTATGTCTGCCTCACTTGTGCCAATGTGATTAATCCCTACCATATTTTATCTGCCTAAACACTTTTTTAAAAATATATTTCTTTATTGATTTTAGAGAGGAAGGGAGAAGGAGAGAGAGATGGAAACATCAATGATGAGAGAGAATCATTGATCGGCTGCCTCCTGCATGCCCCCCACTGGGGATCAAGCCCGCAACCCAGGCATGTGCCCCTGGCTGGAATCGAACCCGGGACCCCTCAGTCCGCAGGCTGACGCTCTATCCACTGAGCCAAGTTGGCCAGAGCTATTTGCCTAAACACTTTTTTCCTTTTACTTTATTTTAATATGCTAGGTTTAAATAAGGAACTGTCTACATTCCTCATGCAGATGACAGGATGATTCATTTCCCAGAGATGTTTATACCTCTTATCAGAAAGAAAAGAAAATCCTTTTAATTACTTTTAGACACCTCCTTTTCCACTCCCAACATTTAATTACTCACAAAACCCTTAAAGATATATCCTCTATCAACACATATCTTGCACATAGCACAGCTGAAGGGGCAGTAAGAAGAACACAACTGACTCATCTTTTACAAGGTGAAAATTAAGGGAAACACTGCATGTATCTACCTGTGCATGTAAGTTTGCATAGTAATAGGGGCTTTTCAAGGTGGGGAGGCTCAGAAGTGGACTGGTTATCTTAACAAGCTTTCTCCAGCCAAGAGATCATCCAGTTTCCTGTTAGAGATCAATTGACCCCGATGGGACCTGTGTAACCATTGTCTTTAGAACTAAGCTAACATTAAAAGTATCTAATGACTCAATGTTGATTATTGAAAAAACAAAACAAAAAGATGTAGGGAAGGTAGGACTTTAACTCACTGACAAATATTTCACTTGCATTCACTTTAACCTGGCTTTCCTCCAGCCACTGAGAAAAACACATTTTCCTAGAGCTTGGGGATCGACAGAAGCACCTCATTGCCACTGCCTCTGTCATTCAATTCTGAACCCCAGCTTAGAACTGGTTTCTAGGAATCATAAAATAAGTGACTCTAGTAAAATATTTTATACTGCATTTTTCACATATATTATTTTTCTTGTTTGGAGCTATGTGATAATTTAGAAAGAAATCATTAACATTCCCAGGGTACAAATTTAAGGCCAAGGGACTTCAAATAAGTGCCCCAGGTCACATTATGAGGAAAAGAAAGGGTTTACATAACTTGAGTTTCCTGACGCCAGAGACTAAAATTCATCTGACAGAAAGTGGTGAATAAATGTGGAAGAGTTTAGTTTCTCTAAAATAACATATTTAAGTAAGCCCATCAGCAATCCACTCAAAAAATAATCACAAAAAAACAAGCCTTGGTTTCTAGGGAAAGAGCTGGGGATAATTCTTTCAACAAATACTTAGTAAGTACTTACCATGCGCCCAGATATTTTTCCACTGCCCCAAAATCTTTAGATGAAAACTTTGACAGCATTTTTGTAAAGTTGAGTCCACAGACCACTTACACAGAAAGAAAACCTGTAAAAAATCCCTGTTCCGTCAGAAAGCTTGGGAGTGAGTGGGAGAATTTCACTTTTAGCATGTATTCTGGGTGATTCTTATGGATGGTAAAGCTTGAAAATCCTGGTTTACAAATCTTGACTCAGATTCCCCGAAAGTTTTGAATGTATCCTATTCTTATTTCCAGTACACAAGGTAAATACTCCCAGAGAAGTGAGTGGCACTTTCTCTTCCTATATTTTCTCATAAATGACCCCTCTCTGAAGCAATGAAGTGGTAGGTGCTGGTAATTCAGGACCACAGGATCAGGTCACTGACTGCAGGAGTATTTGAGTCAGTTGGAGACACCTACAGGGCGGCCCACCTATGGGAGTTTTTGTTTGGTAGCAGGCCCATCAGTTTGTATGATTAAACTTTGTGCCTATATCTGAATGACTCATCCTCTCCTTCTGCTCTGTCCTATGAATAGCTTGGCAGAATTTATGCTAACTTGGAACACATATGCCAATGGGGCAGGTATTAGATTGTGAACATGTATATTTCAAGATGAGCAGATGCAAACATTTGAACTATTTGTTCTTTTACGGACCTCTCAGGATGACCTGCTTTTCCCACCATCTTAAATGGAAAATCATAACTCAGACGTCATATTCTTTAATATCAACTTTAATCTTTAATTTTCCAAATAATTAAATGATATAGTAATAAGCATTGACAGAGATTCAGAGTGACAAAATTTTGTGTACATCAAGAAAGAATACCGGGCTTGCAAAAAAAGATTTTACTGTCTAACTTGAGATCATTGCTACTATCTGACCTGTGCATTCTGCCTTCCAGGGATCCGTTTCCCTGGGATATGAGTCCTTGTAGGGTCCATGTAGAGAAAACAGTGCAATACAACTTGGATCAAGAACTCGTTGAGTATATAAAAAAGCCAAATTCTTACCATCAATATGAGAGAGAAGTACCAGACTATTTATACCCCTGACCTTCACCCCTAATAAAATTATCACATCTTCACTCAATACAGATGCTCCTCCGCTTATGATGGGTTTGCATCTTGATAACCCCATTGTTAAGTTGAAATAATGTAAGTTGAAAACATTTTAAACACCTCACCTACCGAACATCATAGCTTCACCTAGTCTACTTTAAAAGTGTTCACACACTTACATTATCCAGCAGTTGGGCAGAATCATCTCATTGACGCTGTCCAGCATCTCAAAAGGGTATGGCCCTGCATATGCTAGCCCAGAAAAGATCAATATTTAAAATTCAAAGTATGGTTTCTACTGAATGGGTACCACTTTTGCATTATCAAGTCAAAAATTGTAAGTCAAACAACCATAAGTCAGGGACTATCTGATGTCTCAGGCAAACATTCTTCTCTCAAGCAGGGGAAATGTCAGAAGTAAAGGAACAAGAGGTAATTGTCCTAGTTCCATCAATGTGGCAGGTGGGTTTTTATCCCCTTCTACACTTAACCCTCAATCTACCCAGAGTAAGCTAATAAAAAGTAAAGGAAGTAGACACACTTCTGTAGCCTAATAAGGAAGGGGCACTAGGCAACCAGGTTAATTCTCACTATGTACAAGTCTGATTGCCACTTGTATCAAAGTCAGGCTATAAGAACTTAGTAAGGTCCTCACACCTTTTCCTTCTTCATATCAAGTTACAAGGCATCCCTTTCTCCCATGGAGCAGCAGCTCTGGATGACCAGGAAATGCCTCACACACTATATGCTGGCTACAAAAGGGGGTGGACCTCACAGAGGAGAAAGAGGCCAAGGAGAAAGATGGAGACATGCAGAAGAGATGACTCTGCACACCACAGAGTCACTGCAAATGGTTCTTCTATGATCAAATATTCAAACAACAGGCCAGGAGAAGTAAAATATAAAAATGAATAGAGTAGAATAAAAAAAACACAGACTTTGTATTGATTGAAATATTGCCTAGACTAAAATACAGCACTGATTAATCAGTCTCCAAATTTTACCTGCAACACCATTTTTTTTGAGCAATATGAAACCCTACTTTCCGTAACTAGGGGATTATTAACAACTAGAATATCCCAGGCTAATATTCACTTTCTTGTGCTATACTGAACTATCCAAGAGCTGGAACATTAATGGCAGTCCTCATATCACAGATGAATAATTAAACTAAGAAATAAGGGATTTTGATCATTTTAGATGATGCCTATAATAAATCCAAAATGTGACACCCTTTTTAGCTGAATCTAATGACCTTGGTTTAGGTTGTATTTTTATTCTAAATAATATTTCATTTGAAATTGCACAAGAACAATTTCTATGCAAAATAATAAAATGTATAGAATAATAGAAAGGGATGTGTTTTAGACAAAGGAGACAGAATCATGTCAAGGGATGTGAATTAGCTTTACAGGTTGCTCTCAGAAGTATGCTTGTATTTTTTTCAAATTAATCTTTATTGTTGAAAGTATTACAGGTGTCCCCCTTTTTCCCCATTGACCCCCTCCACCCTGCACCTGCCCTTACCAGGTCTTCACCACACTATTGTCTGTGTCCATTGGGCTCTGCATAGTTATTTCATCTCCTTGTTTAGCAGATTATAATTGTTACATTTGGATTCTACACAGTCCCAAATGTCCAAATATCCCTTACTGGTGTTGAAGAGGAAACCCCATGGTATATTTGGAAGAATATCACAAGTAAACTTTGTCTCAGACTAATTCACAGGTCATTGCTCTACACTATTCATGCCTCAATAAATACACATTTTGTAATATATTATAATTGCAAGTAGATATATGTATCCCATCCACTAAGTTATGAGGTGCATAAATTACTGTGTCCTATTAATCTTTCAGATATCCCCTCCAGTACCTGGTGGATTTTCAATAAATATTCATAGGAGAAAAACATACTAGTTATTGCATTTTGTTTGGTTTTTGACTATAAGTTAATGAAAGCTTCTTTTTTATAAATTAAGTTTGATTTTGATGGTGTCATGGCAGGGGACATTTTCCCAGTACCCCTAAATCCCACCAGCGTGCAGACCCATTGATGACAAGAAGAGTTCTGGTAACTCTCACTGTTCTTCAAGCGGCATTGATTCTCCACTTGAGGCCAGGGCATCCTAAGTGCTCATGCTCCCCTTGTAAATCTTCCAAAAACACACCTGAAACTGGACTTTTGCCACATCTACTTCATCTGGTTTCTGGGGTTTGATTTAAATCTTTCAGTGTTCTAAGAGTCAAGTGTAAATGACATTATGCAATGTGTACCTGGGTGAATTCAAGGAAGCAGTTGTTCCCAAGCATTTGCAGGCAACATCTTTGTTCTGACAACCTACAAATCTCAGCATAGCCCAATTATTTATGTGAAAAAATAAACTTCTAGTCTCTAGTGATAGTGATTTTTATCTGTCCCTTTATAGAAGAAGTGTATCTTTGAACTTTCTTAAAACTTAGTCCTGATGCTAAATTTTCCCCCCTAATTTATAGCATGAGTCCATGCCCAATTATCTAATATCCACTGAAATATATAAATATTAATTATATTGAATTATGTTTACTGTACATCTTTGGTATCATCTATCATGTTAAAGTGATATAATCTAAACCTATGGTAAATTATCAACAGCCTTACTTCAAGATGAAGGTTTTTCTGGATGAGATCATGAATGTATGATCAAAGCAAAATATCTATATAATCCATCCTTACATAATTTGTATCGTTATAAATAAATAAATACCCAACTTAAAACATTGGAAGTGGGGTGAAAGTGAGAATTCCCTGAGTGAAATTCAGTAGTGTAAAAAGAAAAAGGAAGATGACCATACACTCCGCATCATTCTCAAATGCCAGCTTTGAGGGTTTTTCTGGAAAGCCTTCACAGCATGATTTGCATATGATCTATTTGTTCACCCAAGCCTCCCTCTTACTACTTGTCAAGTTATTTCCCAGGAAGTGAGACTATAGCCGTAAACAAGACAGACAAGGTCCCTGCCCCCCTGGGATTTGAATTCTCATGTGGAGAGTCAGAGGAATAAATGCAGAAGAATGTTTCTGACAAGTGCACTGAAGATAATAAACACAGTGATACAGAGTGTTACTTGGAGCAGAAGGGAAGGAACACATATCAAATGAAGTTCTCAGAGGAGCCATGAAGGTGGCTTCTGAGCTCAGATCTGAAAGATGAAAACAGAGGACACTTGCTAAAAAGCAGTTGAAAAAGAGGAAACAGCAAGTGCTAATGCACTGAAGAAGACATCAACTTGGCAGAAATAGCATCACTAAGATGAAACCTTAGTGATCAGAAGCAGATGGGCAATGGCTAGGGCACATAGGAATTTATAGATTAAAAAAGGAAATTGGATTTTATGCCAAAGGCAAGAGGTCACTGGTGAATTTTAAGGCATAGAATGACATGCTCTTACTAATATTTTTAAAATATCTCTCTTTCTGCCAATGTTTAAGTCCAAACAGAACATCCATAGCAATCAGAGTCTTTACTCTGGCTGGCTAATTGTCTAACCCATAGCACATTAAGTGTAATTAGCAACTTTAACTGTGGCTTAGTTTTTAAAGGCTATTTTGTTTTTGTTTTTTCTTTTTAGTCAGCATCATAATCATTAATGTCATCTGTAATTATTGGGGTATTCCTTCTATACTGCTAAAAACTGGATTATTAGTAACTAGATCTTGACTGGACGTTTGTCCCTCAAAAGATAAGCCAAACCAATGGACACGGACAACAGGGGGATGAGAGCATGAGTGGGGGCGGGCAGGGAGGTTGGGGGTTAATGGGAAATGAGGACACATTTATAATACCTTAACCAATAAAGAAATTTAAAAAAAGATGGGCTTTAGTACCCTTAATATTTTAATTCTATATATGACTCTTTCTTTTTGCCTGTCTATGGACATTAATATTTTATATAAATACAAAGCTGTATTCAAGCTAATATAATACATTTAAAGTTTTACGAAATGTTTTGAATGGCTACTGAAAATATAGGGCTAACTTCACACATCTCCAAAGCTCATACAAAGCAATAAGTTTGAATCAACTAAAAAGTAATTGGCAGGGCAATAGGTTATATACTGATATAAAGAAACATTACTAAAGATTGGATATTTTTGTTCACAATATCTAAATTCCAGAAATAAAAGATACAGTTCTTTCTCTACAGTTGTCTGTTTTTAATTGAAAAGTTTATCTTTTTTATGGAGTATTCCATTGTATATGTACCACCTTTTCTTTATCCCATCATTCATTGGTGGATACTTAGGTTGTTTCCATGTTTTGGCTATTATAAATAATGCTGCAATGAATATAGGAGAACATATAGCTTTATGAATAAGTGTTTTCATATTCTTTAGTAAATACCCAGCAGAGGAATTGCTGAACCATATGGTAGTCCTTCTGTACCATATGTATGGATTTTGAGAGTACTATGCTAAGTGAAATAAGTCAGATGGAAAAGGACAAAAAATACCATTTCACTCATATGTGGAATAAAAAACAAAATGTAACAAACTAACCAAACTAACAAAAATGAACTCATAGAATCAGACAACAGAATGGTGATGACCAGAGAGGATGGAAGGCAAAGAGAGTAAAGGGATCAAATATATGGTAACAGAAGGAAACTCGACTTCAGGTGGTGTGTACACAATAGAATATACAGGTGTAAAATTACAATGTTGTACACCTGAAAATTATATAAAATTAATGCTCAAATAAATTACAATTTTAAATGTTTAGAGTAAGGAAGAGTTAGCAAAGGATACACAGGTATGAAATAGAAAATAAAATAATATTAGTAGATCAAAGATGTTTATCTTAAAACTACGTAGATGACTATCTATACTAATAAAAGGGTAATATGCTAAATTAGACCAGACATCCTTCTGGACATCCTCCTGGACAAAGCCACGGTAGTGGGGGCTGAGGCAGAGGCTGTTAGGGGCAGTGAGGCTGGCAGGGGAGAGCAGTTGGGAGTGATGAGGCTGGCAGGGGAGAGCAGTTAAGGGTGATTAGGCAGGCAGGCAGGTGAGCGATTAGGAGCCAGGGGTCCTGGATTGTGAGAGGTTATAGGCTGGGTTGAGGACACATTTTGTGCACCGGGCCTCTAGTCTATAATAATAAAAGTGTAATATGCTAATTAGGTCAAACATCCTTCCGGACGAATCCAAGGCTGTGAGGGAAGCCTGGGTCCTTGGTGAAAGAGGGAAGACAGTGTCTGCAGCCAGGGGAAGGAAGGCCTACTCTTGCATGAATTTCATGCATTTGGGACTCTAGTATCCTATATAAAAAAAAGAAAATATCAGGGGACTTAGGAAGTCAGAGAAAAAAGAGATTCCAGGTTATTTTGTTTTGACAATGAAGTGATATATTAATCAGCATTTTCTAAAGGAACAGAACCCGTAGAATGTATATGTATAGATATATAGATATATATAGATATTTATAACAAATTGGCTCACATGATTATGGAGCCTGACAAGTTCTAAGATCTGAAGTTGGTAAACTGGAGGGAGACCCAGGAATGCCAATGTTTCAGTTTAAATCTGAAGCTGAAGCTAGAAAATTAAATCGCTGTCCCAACTCCAAGTTAGTCAGACAGATGAATTATCTTTCATTTGAGGGAGGGTCTGCCCTTTTGTTCTGTTCAAGACTTTAACTGATTGGACAAGGCCCACCCTCCAGAGAGAGTAATCTGCTTTACTCAGTCTACCAATTTAAATGTTAAGATCATTCAAAAACACCCTCACAGAAACACTCAGAGTAATGTTTAAGGAACTATCTGGCCACCCCATGATCCAGTTAAGTTGACATACAAAATTAACCATCACAAGTAGTAATGCACCTTTGAAAGCTCACACCAGAATTTATCAGTTGCTTCTACCAATGTTTATTGATCCCCTGATAAGCATCAGGTCTACTCTAGATGGAGGGATCCAATGAGATGTAAGAAATAATTTTTGTCTTCAGGGCATCATGGCCCTCATACATAAACTAAATGCAGTGAGGCAGTTACCAAAGGGAATGGGTAAGAAGGAGAGAATGAGGTCACAAGTACTGAGTGGGCATTCAAAAGTTTAACTCTAATATTTAGAGAATGGCGATGAAGTTATCTTCAAAGAACAGAAAAGCATTCAAGAGCGAGGGAGTGTCCTAAAGGACACATTAGGAAATGTAAGTGGACTGGGAAACCAACAGAAGCCTGATTGGTTGGTAGAAGCCCAAGTGACAATGAGGGTTGTGCCATAAAAGACTTTGTAGTTTTTGCTTGAGTTTTGACAAAATCTTTTTTTTTTTTGCAATCACCAACTACTAAAACTTTTTCTGTCCTCTATGACTTTTTAGTATTCATATTCAAATCATCATTCCTTTTTTGAATGCCTGTTAATTAAGCACCACTCATGTCAGGCACCATTCAATGAGCTGGTAACTTACAGTGAAGAGAAAGAGGTGGCCCTTTCCTCATGAAGCTGAAGGACTCCTAGGGAGGAAAAATACAGACAATCATAAATGAAAATATATGATATTTATATATTTTTATTGATTTCAAAGAGGAACAGAGAGAGAGAGAGAGAGAGAGAGAGAGAGAGAAACATCAATGATGAGAGAGAATCATTGACTGACTGCCTCCTACATGCTCCACACTGGGGATCGAGCCTGCAACCCAGGCATGTTCCCTGACTGGGAATCGAACCATGGCCTCCTGGTTTATAGGTTGATTCTCAGCCACTGATCCATGCCAGTTGGGTGAAAATATATGATTTTTAAATATGATTATTGCAATGAATATAAAGTGTAGACTACCTGGTTGTCAAAGCTAAAGTAAAAATCATGCCTAGACTAAAGCATCAAGAGAGACATGGGAATCTTGGGTTATTTTATCTTAGAGAACCAGTGACACCATCACTAGGGGCCAAACCAACTCACAGTTCTGCTTTAAAGTACACATAAGCCTATGGTCTTGCCCAGGCATATACCTATTATTTTAACTGTCATCTCCTCCTAGAAACAAGAAAAAAAATTTAAGTTATTTCTTGACCTCATAATCTGATTCACTCATACATTGTTTCTACCATTGACTAATTTAACCACTCCTTGTCAGTATTGTTGTTTATTTGACATAGAAATCATACCTTGAGCTTATGCTGTCAAAATCCCAGAAGTGACATAAGGAATAAGAATAAGGTTTGTCACAATTTCTTGTCTATAGGCAATTAGATTTTTGTAGCATCTTCTTAAAACTAAATGGGAAACACAAATCCTTCAATCGAAATGAGATGAACTCATTTGTTTACCTGAGGATCAAGCTATTTTACATCCCACCCACTTCACTCAGAGGCTCCCAACATCCTCCCCTCAAACAGAAAGCAACAGATGTGTGTCTCCAGTCTTTGGTAAATCATAACCAAAATAGTTATAATTCTGAAAGGGTAAGAAGGAATAAAAGAATCCCAGAAGTAAGATGAAAGCTGATTCGTATCCACCAAGTTCTGGTCCAATTCTCTTGGTTGGCCCATGTATTTAAAACATTTGCAAGCTGCAGTAATTGCAGCCCAAGCAATTTATTGAGGGCTTTTCTTATCTGCCTCGTACCCATAGTCAGGTCTTCCCACTGAGTTTTGCTCCTAGTCCTCCTTTTGGTTGGATCCCAGCCATTATCCTTCACCATCCTGCATTAATCACACACCTGTTCAAATTGCCTGGGCCACCATCCACTCTGCTTTACAAAGGCCTGCCTTCATAGCATCCTTGCTCACAGGTGGTGACTAAGGCCTTTATAACTTCTGGCTAGCTGAGATCCTCTGTAGAAAGAACAAATAAAGGCTGAAAAAGAAACTAATGTTTGGCAGTGAAAGCTTTTAGTAGAAAAAAAAGGTTGTGCACCAGTGGGGTACCTCGGCCTGGCCTGCGGGATCGGGCCAAACCAGCTCTCTGACATCCCCTGAAGGGTCCTGGATTGCGAGAGGGCTCAGGCCAGGCTGAGGGACCCCAATGGTGCATGATTGGGGCCAGGGAGGGACACAGGAGGTTGGCCAGCCAGGAAGAGACTGCAGGAGGGCTCCAGGGCGTGTCTGGGCCATCTTGCTCAGTCCTGATTGGCCGGACCCCAGCAGCAAGCTAACCTACTGGTTGGAGTGTCTGTCTCCTGGTGGTCAGTGCACGTCATAGCGAGTGGTTGAGCAGCCCTAGCTATCATTAGTGTATTACACTTTGATTGGTTGAATGGCCGACTGGTTGACCGGCCACTTAGCATATTAGGCTTTTATTATATAGGATAAAACATTGAAGAACCAAGTTTGGGCTCTAATTTTGCATTTACATATCACCTATTTTAAGAATACCTAGACATTTAACTATACTATGAATTGAAGATTTTAATTCTAAAATGAGAAAACTCAAATACTGCCAGCAGTTAAATTCAACTAATTGTATTTAATAGGAGTTCTTTGGCTCAGAATGAACACACATTAATTCATTCATCTGTTTAGCCATTCATGTATTAACTCACTCAACAAATATGTATTTAAAATCAACTCTCGATAATATGCTATTCTAATTAGAGCCCCAAACATAAAGAAAAAGATTGGGTTTTATTTTCTTATCATATTGGATTTGTATGGCAAAGAAAAAAATTGTATAATGTATTTTTGAGATCTTTAGGAGAGGAATAAATATCTATTTCTGGTATCAAACAACAGGGTTATTAAGGTTTTATAATCTCGTTTATTTATTTATTTATTCATTTGATAAACATATGTTGAAATTCTACTACCTATATTGGATAAAGCTAAGTTCCTTTAGAGATAAATAATTAACTCAATATATTATGCTGGAAAGAAAAAGTTTAGCATGACTTGATCAGAAAATGTTAATGGGGAATGGACTATTTGTTGCTTTCCAAATAAGTGGAGACTTTCTCCTTAGGCCATTGGGAAGCACTGAGGATTTTTATGCATGATGAGGAGGTAACCCATTAAGAGACTTTATGTCTCCATCAACATATAGATTAAAAGCCTAAATATAACAAATATTTACATTTGTGTCACCATTAAATAGGCAAATATAAATCTGTAAAGGATCAGAAGTATTGGGGAGTAAAACCCAATATTTACATAGCACTTACCATGGCACACAGATTCGTTTTCAGAAATTACACCCACATATTAAATCCTTGCAACACTCAAAGGAGGAAGCTACAAAAGAGAGTAAAGAAAATTTCCCAAGCCTCTGAGCCACTAAGTCATTAAGTACTAGATTTAAAATCCAGGTACGCCAACATCCATGGACTTAACCACTACACTAAAAGGCATTATTGCTACTGTCATTAAATCTTTACTATAGTAATTCTTCCTCAGAGTAATATCAAGTTGTACAGAAAAATGACAATAAAGTTCTGGCCGAAACCGGTTTGGCTCAGTGGATAGAGCGTTGGCCTGCGGACTGAGGGGTCCCAGGTTCGATTCCGGTCAAGGGCATGTACCTGGGTTGTGGGCACATCCCCAGTGGGAGATGTGCAGGAGGCAGCTGATCGATGTTTCTCTCTCATCGATGTTTCTAACTCTCTATCTCTCTCCCTTCCTCTCTGTAAAAAATCAATAAAATATATTTAAAAAAAAATAAAGTTCTGAAATTCTTTCTTTTCTAATCCCATGCTCTACAGATCTTTTAAAATTTCTATTGTTTTTATTTACTTTTTATAATGGTTATATTTATTTTTAAATATATTTTTACTAGAGGCCCGGTGCACAAAAATTGGTGCACTCGGGGGGGGGGGGTCCCTCAGCCCTGCCTGTGCCCTCTCACAATCTGGCACCCCTCGGGGGATGTCCACCTGCTGGCTTAGGCTCGCTCCCCAGGGGATCAGGCCTAAGCTGGCAGTCAGACATCCCTCTGGCAGCCCGGGATCCCTCAGGGATGTCCACTTGCCAGCGGGGAGCAGGTCTAAGCTGCAGTTGGACATCTTTAGTGCTGCTGAGGAGGCTGGAGAGGCTCCTGCCACCACCGCTGTGCTGGCAGCCATCAGCCTGGCTTGTGGCTGAGCAGAGCTCCCCCTGTTGGAGCACACTGACCACCAGGGGGAAGCTCCTGCATTGAGCGTCTGCCCCCTGGTGGTCAGTGTGTGTCATAGTGACCAGTCATTCCCAGTCGTTCTGCTGTTAGGGTCAATTTGCATATTACCTTTTTATTATATAGGATTGATTTCAGAGAGGAAGGGAGAAGGAGAGAGAGAGAGAAACATCAATGATGAGAGAATATCATTGATCAGCTGACAGGGATCAGCCCCACGCTGGGATTGAGCCTGCAACCTGGCATGTGCCCTGACTGGGAATCAAACCATGACCTCCTTGTTCATAGGTTGACGCTCAATTACTAAGCCATGCCAACTGGACTGTTTTTAAAAAAATATATATTTTTATTGATTTCAGAGAGGAAGGGGGAGGGAGAGAGAGAGATAGAAACATCAGTGGTGAGAGAGAATAATTGGTCTGCTGCTTCCTTCATATGCCCTTGACCCAAATCAAAACCTTGCAAAACAGGGACCCTTCAGTCCCCAGGCTGACACTGTATCCACTGAGCAAAACCAGCTAGGGCTGATTGTTTTTAGACCTAATGGTGGGTACCTTCATAATTTTAGACAACATGCTTATTGATATTTTTAAATAAAAACAGTATCATTTTCTTGTCACTATGATAGAATGATTTAGCTTAAATGCATTTTGACCATCCATTGATCCCATTGCGTTTAGCTTTTATATTGCCCTTTTATGACATTAATAAGATACATAAATCCCTATTTCTTATTCCATAGAATTTATATGGTATCATTTTCCCCTCCCCCCTACTAAGATGAGTTGTCACTACTCTTACCTATTACTTATACATATTCTTCACAGTTCCCTTCTTATTTCTTCTCCCACTTTGCCATTGAAATTTTGCCGTTTTAAATAATTAACTTTATCAACTTTTACACTCTGTTCTGCACCCACAACCAAGTTGGCCATTATTTGTCCATTGACTGTAGAGATTCCAGCATCTATATGCCTACATTTTTATTACATGCCAGTAGGGTTTTTTTGTGTTGTTGTGTGTTTTTTCCCCTCAAACAGTGCATTAGAATTAAATTTTCATCTTAGAAATTTAATCTTAACAACTGTGAAAGCTGAAAGAGATTGTTTCTAGTATCACAGTTAAGTTGATTTTATTCTATAATACTAAATCATACTGTATTTTAATTTGCTTCTATGTAGACTATAACTTCTTGTACATTTTAGTTTTATCATTTCCAATTTTCTATTCCTTTTCTATTTCATTCCTTTCCCTTCCTTTCTTCTTTGTTCCTCTCTCTTGTCTCCCTTCCTCTCTCCCTTCTTCCTCCACCCCTGCTCCCTCTCTTCAAATTATGTGCCTGGATACTATCCTGTGAGTTTCCAAATCTCTCATTCAGAGAAGTAGCAGCTACTTCAGGACATTTTTGGGTAGTTTGGGATTCCCCTCTCACTCCTTTTGTAATAGAACACCAATAATCTGGGGACTGCAGGGATGTTCAAAGCATGGAAGAAGGAGAAGATGTGCTAGTCCTTTTGTCCACACCTACCCCTCAGCTGAGATGACACAGCCCTATTTGGTCCTCCTCTCAGCATGTCAGCAGCAGGGCTCTCATCCTGGGTACTGGCGACGTTCAGACTTCTGCTGCACTCTGTGGTCAGGAAAACTTGGTAGTCCATCCACTTCTGTCTTGAATATCTTCACACCCCATCATACTCTTCTATTCCTGAATCAAGCATGAGGGATTCTGTGAAGCTAGACATTAGGGGTTTAGATAGAAATGCTATAAAAATGTCTTCTTTTTTTGAGTTTCCCAGACTCTGTGGGAAATTTATCTTAAGCCCAACCCCTCTCACTTCCCATCCTTCTACCCCACCCCATGTATCCCTAACCCAACCCCACCACACTCAAGAGTTTGGCTTTAGGGAAGAGTGGACAGCATGAGTACCTTTATCAGACCACTAAACAGTGGATTTACTGTTTGCCTTTTTTTCTGAAATTTCACCTTTCTCCCCAACTCAAAGAATTACCTCCTGCCAAAACTGGTTTGGCTCAGTGGATAGAGCGTCGGCCTGCGGACTGAAAGGTCCCAGGTTCGATTCCGGTCAAGGGCATGTACCTGGGTTGCGGGCACAACCCGGAGTGTGCAGGAGGCAGCTGATCGATGGTTCTCTCTCATCGATGCTTCTAGCTCTCTATCTCTTTCCCTTCCTCTCTGTAAAAAATCAATAAAATATATATTTTTTTTTAAAAAGAATTACCTCCTCTACAGCTAGAAAGACCCAAATACACACTAATTTCCCCCAGTCTCTCATTGGTCCAGGACTTCAATAATTAGCTTCATTGATTACTCTTGCCTTTCCCCCCCCCCTTTTAATCCTGCCCTATGTGTAGCTTTAGGCCAAACTTCTCCTGAAAACTGATTCTTCAAATGAATTCCTGGTGATTTCTAGGCTGCCCACCAGGAATATCTGAATCTCAGTTCAGACTCAAGCTGGAAAACAGTTATATGGACTAGTAAATTTGACCAAACACTAAACATACACATTTTTTTAAGTAAAACAGGCCAATAAAAATATTTTCAAAATTGAACTTGACCCATACTGATAAATCTTCCTGGTTCAATCCCAGAAATAAAATTGTTTTGATTTTCAACCTCATCTCAAGATGTTTAGAGATGAAACCAGTTAAAGACACCCGTATCTATTAGTTCTATCTTCAAGTCTCTGGCAGATTCTGGGCACTGGAAGCCCTGCTGTGTTTATGCCATCACTTTTATCTCAGCCCCTCAGAGATAGGCTGAGATAAAAAGGGCGGGCGGGGCAGGGGGCTGTTAGAGGAGGACTGGGTGGCAGACTTTCTGTCACCTGGGAGGCTGGGTTCCCAAGAACTACTAACTCAAAGGCCCTTCAGAGTAGTGGTCAACCCTCAGGGGCCAGCAAATATCAGACAATTTTTTTTGTTTTCTCTTGTTGGAAGAGCATTTAAGTGGGTTATGGAGGAGCTGTAGTTATATTTACATTGACATTCTAACAGTTCTCATTAAAATTTAAAGAATCTCCTCAAAATAAGAAAGTACTTATTAGCAGGTATTATATAAATTTTTGAAGTGAAGAGAAAGATGAATCTTTGAAGTGCCTAATTCTTATGTTTAAAAATAGCAAGTACATATTTTATTATTGCTACACATTGCCATACAATAGCCCTTTTGTAATAAATCCTTAGGGAATCCTGAGGAATTTTAAAATAGCATATATTCTTACAACCTGGAACCATTAAGATCAAAACACAGGAAGAGTGCTGGCCAGGTAATCTTGAAAATCCTTCTAATCTTTTAATGCTTTGATTGATGAGTCTGATATGACTTTGCTTCAAGCTTCATAGGACCATTGGCTACTAATCAGGTTTAATAAATGTAATTCCATTTGAAAATATTAAGTACTGTAAATTATTACCTTGATGATTTTTAACTAAGTGCAACCATAAAAATTTCTGACAGTCTCCATGAGCAGTGGTCATTGAACAAAAGTGTTTCCCAGATGTAATATACCACATCCAATTTACTTAAAATTGTATTTTGAGAGGTTTTCCCAGTTCATACGTAATACAGGATGAAGAGTTAACCAGGCAATGAACAATTTTTATAATTCCTTATAATATAGAAGTTAACAAAGAAAAATCAATAAAGACCATTTATTTTCTAAAAATGAAAATGGAGTTTAAAAAGTAAGACGATAGATCGTTTTTTGATAAATTTACCTTTGATAACTTGATAGCCTATGGGTAAAAATAACCTGACTTTAATAAAAACTTAAGGAATCAATTAACAACCTTAGTGCTTAATGCCACCCAGAGAAATTTCAGAAAAAGATTCTTGAAGATTTTCACAATTTATTTAAGAATGGGGTTAATCACTGCAAGATAAATAAAATTCAGTGTAAAGAGAGTTGTCATAACAAAATATAGCTCCTGAAAAACACACATATAATACATTTTGAGAAGATAAGAATGGTGGCTTATAACAGTTACACAATCTAATTTTTGGAGAGTTAACATCTAGAAAAACTGGCAGTTTCAGTTGCAAGTTTGTTGTACTGTAAGGTTTCTATGATGGCTAATCTTATGTGTTAAATTCATGGGTCCATGGGTGCACAGATATTTGATCAAATATTGTTCTGGGTATTTCTTTGAGGGTGTTTTTGGATGAGAATAGCGTTTGAATCAGTAGAGAGAGTAACAGATTGCCCAGGTGGGCTGCATTCAATCAGGTGAAGGCCTGAATGAAACAAAAAGGCTGACCCTCTTATAAGAAATAGAGAATTTCTTTTGCCTGACAGCCTTTGCACTGGGACATCAGATTTTTGCCTGCTTTCAGACTCTAATTAAAACATTGACTCTTCCTGGGTCTCAAGCCTACCAGCCTTCCAACTGTAACACCATCAGCTCTATCGGTTATCCATTCTTTGAACCATCAGCTCTCCTGAGTCTCAAGCTGGACTATTCACTCTGCAGATCTTGGGACTTGCCAGCCTCCATAATTTCATGAGATAATCTCTCTCTCTCTCTCTCTCTCTCTCTCTCTCTCTCTCTCTCTCTCTCTCTCTCATATAAAACTTATTGGTTTTCTTTCTCTGGAGAACCCTGACTAATACAGTTCCCATTCACAAGTGTTTACCCTGTGAAAATTTACATTCTCATGATTTTAAAGTAATGCCAAGTGCCATTTGGCATTTACTTAAATTAATATTCACTATGGGTAAAACAAGGTGGTAGAAAGTGAGTTGGTTTTAAAGACAGATTTAAATTCCTTGCTCTGCCACTAAATACATAAGTGGTCCTGGGCAGATTATTCTGCCACTCTGAAAAAATGTGTTTCCTTGTTTATAAAATAAACATTAAAAATTAAAATTGAAAACTAAACTCCTCCAAGATTGTGTTGCTTAAATGGACAATATATGTGTGTGGTAGAACTTTGTGGATGACCCCAAAAGGTAGGATAGCTCCCTGAGTCCTGCCCATGAACAGCAACTGGTCTGACAGGCTAGCTTTAGTCCCTAAAGATGATAGAAGACAAAGACTTATGGAAATTAATTTGGCCCCAAATTTTACTGACTTGCTACATTGGTTATTATATTGAGATGGAAGCAAACCTGAATTAGAGGCAGATGAGACAATGTCAAAGGGCTCTGTTTTAGCAAGCATATCCTTCTAAGGCTGTGTATATTATGTTCCTGGTGAAAGCAAAAGGATTGAACTAAAGAAATGGTAAAGTTTTTCAGTATCTGTAACAAGTGAGAAGCACATAAGCTTACTTCTCCTTCTGTGATCCCAATCTCCACTGCCTGGCCCTGGAGATAAGGGGAGAATATTCGGGAGAAAGTCCCAGGAAAGGTCCCAGGAGTGGAGGGCTGTGTGATGTGGAGCTCCTCTGTTGGGAATAAGTATAAAGGGCAGAGGAAATTTCAGAATGATAAATGAGTTAGTGTGTTTGTTTGAGTGTGTATGTTATAATCAGTACCTAATATATGTGTGTGGTTTTTTTTTAATCTGGAGTGAAATAGGTTTTTTACAATTTATCTTTATTTTTTAAAGTATTACAGATGTCCCCCTGTTCCCCCACATTGACCTCCTCTACCCTCTCCTGCCCCTTCTCCAGGCCTTTACTGCACTATTGTCTGTCCATGAGTTATGTATATACGCATACTAGAGGCCCAGTGCAAGAATTCGTGCACCAGTGGGGTCCCTCTGCTTGGCCTGCGGGAATCTGGCTGAAACTAGATCTCCAACATCCCCCAAGGGGTCCCAGATTGTGAGAGGGTGGCTCTCGGGTGATGCACCCTGGAATCGGGCTCCCTCCTCTCTGGTTCTGGGTGGATCACCTGAGGACCACAGCTGCCAAGCCACCGCAGCTCAACAGCTCCTGCATTGAGCGTCTGCCCTCTGGTGGTCATTGCAAGTCATAGCTAATGGTCAGCCGATCGCTTAGGCTTTTATATATATAGATAAGTTCTTTGGTTAATCACTTCTCAACCCACTCCCCTCTTCCCTCTGAAATATGTCAGTCTGTTGCATACTTCCAGGTTACTCTTATTTAGTAGATCACCTATTTGCTTGTCAGTTTATCTTTTTCAGTTTTTAATATCCACCCTATGTAGGAAAAAATGTTTTCAGTAATACTTATGAAATAAAACTAATAAAAATAATAGCCAGAAAAATAATGCAGATAGTAAAAAGATTCTCCGATTGAATTTTGCATACATAATTATGTTAGTAAACATAAAGTGAAAAAAAATAATGTTTCAGTATAAAAACAAAAATGCACAACTATTTATTCAGTAGTTATGCTTGTTAGGACAAGTTAGGATGAGTGCTAGGGACTGAATATTTGAAAGCCATTCTTCCATATCAATATCTACTCTATCTATGTTCAATGTTTTAAAACACCAAACACGTTAAATTTAAATTTTTTTAAAATATATTTTATTGATTTTTTACAGAGAGGAAGGGAGAGGGATAGAGAGTTAAAAACATCTATGAGAGAGAAACATCGATCAGCTGCCTCCTGCACATGTCCTACTGGGGATGTGCCCGCAACCAAGGTACATGCCCTTGACCGGAATCGAACCTGGGACCCTTCAGTCCACAGGCCGACGCTCTATCCACTGAGCCAAACTGGCTTAATTTTAAATTAATATTAATAAAACACAATAAAATTGGGAGGAATAAAATCAGACAAGTTGCTAAATTTCAAAAAAAAGTCTTCTTTTAATAGCAAGAGATTAAGAATATCTGAATAAAATATATAGGTATTTTATTAAGCTATTTATAACAAGTGACTGGGACCAAACTTGACCAATATTAATTTTGGCTCATAAAGGCCATCAGTATAAAAACAAAAATACACAACTATTTATTCAGTAGTTATGCTTGTTAGGACAGGTTAGGATGAGTGCTAGGGACTGAATATTTGAAAGCCATTCTTCCACATCAATATCTACTCTACCTATGTAGAGTAGATATTTCAACGCTTTGCTGTCATCAATATTAAAATGCTGCTATAACCTTTTTGAAGCATATATTTATCTTATTGGGGCACTAGACAATAGTTCAGGAAAGTGTTCCTAAAAATGAAAAACAATAATAATAGTAAAAAAGAATAAAAATTGTTGTATTAGTTAAGATCCAATCAGCAGATAGAAACAACACAATAATTTAAACAAGGAGTGTTTGATGTAAAGAATTATTCCCTATAACAAGAAAAAAATCTGTACAGTATTAGAGAGAATCCTAAAAATTACCCTGGTGCTGAAGGAGATTGCCCAAGGAATGAACAATGATGGAAGGTATAATTCCTCAGTGCTGGAATTCAGTCCTCATTAGAAAGGGTAAGGTATTGTCCCCTGGGAGGCAGAGTAGTTTGCTGAGTTGCCTTGGGTGAGAGCTGGTCCATGGGAAAACTGGAGACATCCCTTGGGATGCCACTGAAACTCATGGAGTGGGAGTTGCTTGGATCATCCACACACATCCTGCTGGAGGATGAGAGAGACAGTCCCTTCTTCAGGCAGTCTCTCTTCTTCAGGCAGACTCTCTCCATCACCTCTACTGACAAATCTTAAAAAACAAGTTGCATTTTAACACAACAGGCCATGGGGGAGGGGGCAGGGTGAGGGAGAAGATTTGGAGCTGAGAGGGTATACATTGATTATTTTCACAGTTATATTTAACTTTCTATTATCTACCTACTCATTTCCATGTGGACATATGTGCCTACGTTTTCACGAAGTTTAATTTTATTAAAATATAATATTCCCCAAACAGCCTATGGACCCATGTGTTTTCTAAAAATCTAAATCACACGTCTCTGAGACGGTTGATAATGTGACTCCAATCTCAGCTATAAATTGATTGATGTGTATTTTCTTTTGTTTGAAGAGATGAGGGAAGGGCAGGATGATGGAATAGTTCATATATTACTGAGAGGTTTTTTACTGATTTCTAGCAATAATAATAGTAAACAATTTAACATACTAACTTACTATTTGAAGTATAGACGTATAACTGCATAAATCAGCATGCTAAGTACCCTTCCAATAAATATTATGTCTGCATGCACAGGTCTAGGACTGATGGAAATTTTTCTTTAATGCCTCCAGCACACTCTAGATACATGCTGAGTCATTTAATTGGAATTAGGTGCATACTAAAGCACGAGAAATGTCCAGATTCCTCTTATTTAGTAGTTCACCTATTTTACACAGAAGCCAAGTGGTGATTGAGGACAATTGGGGGTCACATAACTAAATTGAAGACCAGGCTCTCAGTACTCACCCACGCCATCATCCACAATGCACACACTCTCATGAGCAGCTGCAGAAGTTGAAAAATGTGTGCAGTTTTCTTTGAAAGAGTTCTTACTAATCTTGTTTCTTTTTCTTTTTTCTAATCCTCACCCGAGGATATTTTTCTATTGATTTTTAGAGAGAGGGGAAGAGAGAGGGAAAGACAGAAGGAAACATCAATGTGAGAGAAACACATTGATTGGTTGTCTCCTGCACGGCCCCAACCAGGGCCCAGGCCTGGGAGGAGCCTGCAACTGCAACCTGGGTGTGGTGCCTTTGACCAGAATCGAACCCAGGACCCTTGGTTTCACAGGCCAACACTCTATCCACTGAGCCAAACTGGCTAGGACATAATCTTGTTTCTTGATGAATAAATACCAGCCACAACAAAGTCAATTAATTTAAACTATTGCTTTTATTATAATTACACGGGAGCACAAATAAATAAGCACAAAAGTATTTAAAATATTGTCAATGCACTAAAGAAAACAATTTGTTTTTAAACAACATCTGGTTACTTCAGTAGTATCAAAGTACATTTATAATTACATGTTACCTAAAAAACCAAGTACAAAACTTAAGAGAAATTAAAACATCAATGTTTACATTATTATGTATATAGAAATGGCTAACAACACACGAGTAGAGAAATCTGTTATCTAATGCTTATTTGCACATTTTTTTTTCAGGCACATACCTGACAAGTTTATGAAAAATGCAATATGACATTCAGATTTTTAGATATGGTAAACATGTCATTTTGGAATGGATGGTAAATGGTTTCCTTTAAAAACCCTGTCTTTTAAAAATGTAGTGCCATTATCCACTAAAAAACATATTATTTTATATAATTTTCTTAATAGCTATTTGTTTCAATTTCTTGAAAAGAGCAAGAAAGTAAACATACACTTGCTAAATACGTAAACACATTTTTAGTGCAAGATAACAAGACCTGTGACTTTACTGTGCTTTGATTTGTATAATCACAGTGCACTTTACACGAACTGCTACACTACAAATGTTAAGGAGTTCCAAACCAAAGAAGTGCATACTAAACATTTCCCTATATATTATATACAGTATGTATACTGTATGTGGCTGTATACACGTGTAAATGTAAATGCTTTTAGGGTAGGCAAAACCAGTCACATTTGGGAACTGAACACTTCAAAAATTTTGTCATATATACTTGGGAGATAAATCCAACAATATCTCTGTAAAGATGTTTCCCCATAAATTCGAATTTAGATAACACTTAAATGGAAATGTACAGACATTCTTTTTCCAGATTAAACACCTTTGCTATGCTGTGATTGACCCAAATATCAAAAGGTTATAAATTAATCTAAATCCCAAGCAATAGTGTTCAAGTCCAACATAGCAAAACTTGCTATCATCTTACTGATTTTCTGATAGACAGTGGTACATATCCTATGTGCACACATAGAGGCTTACACATAAACATATTTTATACTTAGACATTGACTTTACTATGCCTTAGTAGTTTATTTTGACTGTACATTGGATTTGAAAGAAAAGAGAATACCATATATAAGCACATAAGTGATGTCAAGCACATGTGATATTGTATATCTTCTTAAAAACAATTGACTTTGTTTTGAAAATATTAATGATTGCATAATTAAGCTTATTAAAGGCAGGGCTATATCTTTTGAATATTTAATGCCAAATACTTCACAAATTTTTTAAATAACTGATACATAAGTTGCTCAACAGTGAACTGTTAAATGAGTAATGGATTAATAAATTGTCCACATTCTACAGTTAACTATCTTAAATACTATAAGTACCATTTTTCTTTCACTTCCTTTGAAGTTTAGGACATAATGAGTTACAAATTGCTATTTTATTCTACTTCTATTCCTTCACAAAGGTGAATTATTTCTCATCTCAGATTACTGCTTAACTCATAGGACTCTGCTTATTTTCATAGGTAGCCATAATTAGCTTACAGACTCTTTTCTATAGGCAAGTGGCTCACCTTAACATGTAAGTAATAGAAAAACTGCATTTTATGTGCACTGTTTAGATGTCTTGTTTAATTAGTTAAAATGATATCCTAACAGGGTTGTTCAGTGTTTTTGACTTGCTCATTAACCTCACTCAAAAGGGTCAACCCAAAAGGTGTGTGAGAATGAGGCTAAAGCCAGAACGTAGTAAGAAAAAGGTTTCTCTCCTCTCCAAAGCAGTCAAAGAAAACTTTCTGGAACCTCAGTGTCTCTGAAGTTCCGGTGTCATTATTTTGAAAAGTGGAGTTCTGTCTGGTTGTATCCACACAATGGCTACGTATTTGAAGGTGTGTATTCTGTAAAACTACAAATGTTAACCTCCCATTGTTTATTTGTTTCACTCTCCCAGCAATTTTATATGGGAGGATAGCAATGCTCATTGACACAGATCAGTCACTTTTCAGTCCACACTTGCTTCGACAGCATGAACACGGGGCAAGGGGGGTAGTGTTCCCATAAAGAACTCCTGAGAGACCTCCAAGTGTGCTGGCTACTGGGACTGGGCATTCAGGATTTGATTTGTCTCTTCTCAGCTAGGAAGTTTCTCACATATAAAAGCATCTGGCTGACAGCCAATAAAATTCTGTGTCTCCAAAATTTGCTGTGAAAAGACCAGTTTTCATAGGTCTGAGCGCTTTCCACCTGCTAACCATACCAGGATAAGATCTGTTCTTTGGCACTGCGAAAAAGATGAGCATTGCCATTCAATGCTGTTCTGGCTGAAGGTGGATTTTTGTCATCTTCTAACCAAATTCATAGACTAAAGTGTCCTAATTGATGACCATGAGAAAGTAAGCTCTTTTTCTTTGTCCTATCCTCCTTTTCCCTCCACATAAAGAAGCATATACTAAGAGGAAATCCATTATAGATTTGTTATTTCCATATAGGCTAAGCCAGAGTAGACAGTAGTATAGGCACACAGTAACAGTTCTTGAGCCAAAATTCATGAAACCACTTCTCCAGATCTTTCCATTACTTCCCATTGAAAGCAAGATTGAGAGAAATTAAATGGAAACCATTGCCTAAGATCAGAATTTCAAACAAGTTACCTTTCTAGGAAATAACTTATTTTAAGAAGGAGTATCTGATGTCCAACCAGTGTTGCTCAGTGGTTGAGCATGGAACCAGGAGGTCACGGTTTGATTCCTGGTTAGGGCACATGCCCTGGTTGCAGGCTTCATCCCCAGTGTGTGGGGTGCAGGAGGTAGCCGATCAATGATTATCATCATTGATGTTTCTATCTCTCTCCCTCTCCCTTCCTCTCTGGAATCAATAAAATGTATTTAAAAAATAAATAAAAATAAAAAGGAGTACATGAAACTCGGCAACAGTGTAAGTTGGGCAGAATAAATGGGAATGGCTAAATCCAGCCCAAATCATGTCAGTACCCCTGTTTCCTTCTTGACAAATGGCCGGCATTAAAAAAGTCTTCTGCTTAAGTCAGAGAAATATGGAGAAGATCGGCATCTGAAAACGTGCTTACACATGTTACCTAAATATAAGTTCCAGGGAATTATCCAATCATGACCCTATGGAGCCTGAATATAATAAATAAACCAAGATCATAATCAAGATGCTAAGAACTGATGTCTTATGTCTGATTGATTGGCTTGAGTGTATGTGGTCCTAATGACTTGAATCAGTATAACAACTTGGGTTATTAATACATTTTATTTTAATTATGATTTTATCTTAACACATTTTTATCACTCAGATTTGTGTCCCATGAGTTATTGGGTTTCATAACTGGTGAAATATGGCAACAGGGTTTATTTAAGCTCCTTAAGATCCCTCCAAGATTTCCTGAACTTGTGGTTCTGCTTTTTTGTTTTGTTTTTACCACCTCAGGTATACAAGCAAAACCTAAAACTTGAGAAAGCATTTTATGTACACAGTTCTCCCACTGAGTCCTCATTCACGCACACATAACAAATACACATGCTCCCACTTACCTTTTCCTTATTTTTTTTCAGAATTCTAATTGGACATCAAAATATACATTAATTATAAAATCTTAAAAAATTATAAGATTTCAAAGGCTTGAAAGGAACTATTACTGATAAAGTATTACTAGATTTTTTAGGAATATAGATTACAAAAGTTCCCTAACTCCTGCTATATTTGGTTTTATTGAACAACACTGCACTATTGCTGTCAAAACCCTTACAAGGAAAACCGCTATGACAATAACTTCAAACACATACCTTGTCTCTCAGAAATATAATACTCAATTGATTGTTAAAGAACCACATACTGTCAATTTTAAGAAGCATAAATAGTAATTTAAATATACAAAATATATGTGATAGTTGCCTTTTTATTCATTTGTGGCAATATTTATATTCAACTAACAAGCTATTCTTAAAAGATATATATAATTTGTTTAACTTAAATTTTACCACCTCATAAAATTGAATCCACCCCGTCCCCGATCCCCTGCATTTCCTGTTTCTTCCTTGAAAGAAAATGAAATAAACAAGTGGTCATAATTCTTTGGTCACGGTGTCATAATTAGTGGGAATGGGTGTGATACTCATGCACAGAAGACTGTGACCCAAAAATGTGGTAATAACTAGGGCAAAAAAATGTACAAGAAATACCATTTCATTATTAGACCTAAATTTTGAGGAGGATTGACATTTAGTGTACTAAAATCTGTAAACGCACCTGGTTAAATATTTATTTCTCATCTTCTTGGGGGGGAATGGGGGAGGGGACAAACAGACACATGAGAATTTACTTAGAAATAGTGATTATAGTGGCTGCAATGCCACAGGTCCCAGCTTCTTGAATGTCGTCTCACTATTTAACTTTTGATTCCTTGTTGCTTCCCTTGTCACAGTGAACCCTGGTCTCCTCCAATCAGATCAATGATGCAAGGATGGGCATCCCTAATGTCATTTCTGAAGGAAATTTTTTCTGCTGGGATGTCCAAAGATATCCTAATAACTTTATGTGGAGTGTGACTAATCATTGTTTAGTATCAAGATGATATTCAATAGAAATTCTTAGAAAGCCAGTGTAGCAAAAATGTTGGTGTCGATGTAATGTGACCATCCAAATTAAGCATCGCATTAAGCATCACACTCACATGCATTCCCTGTCAAACTCTTAAAAACATATGAAACAACATGTGTTCTTAATGACTATGATATTCAACTTATACTTTACTAGCACCAGATCATATATTGTGTGATTGAACATGATTTATAGCTGTGAGCTCTTGTACAGAAGACAGATATGGGTAGAAAAAAAGTAGTTTAACTGCAAAATTAATAATAAAAGGCATCAAGGGATTACATATATAAAAGAGAAGATAACAAACCAGTTAATACCAAAATTATATCATATAGTAAAACTCTTGATATTTCTGTCATTTATATACGTATATTGTGTATTATTTCAGGTGTCACCCATAAACTAGTAAAATATGTACATCTTAATCTCTTCCTGGATTCAAAATAATCCGTGATAAATAAGTGTGCCTTAATTGCAAGGAAATATACATTTTATTTTGCACTTGCCATGAGTAAGCACAGCTTCCCATGAGTTTTCCAGGGAACTGCTGATGTTCCATTCCAACAGAAAAGATACTGAACAGTTACTTAGCACATGATGAGTCGACCTCCCTCTTCACATTAAGTCATGTGGAGCTCACGCCATCCTGTACACAGTCATATGGCAGTATCCCAGAATACCGTTTGCTGTTTAGAATAGGGTGGAGGGCTGTACTTCTTTGCACCTGCATTCTTCTTCCAGCTGGGCAGGATAGGCATGCTATCCTGTTTGCAAAGACCCTTTTCCGTTTTCTGTCTAGCCTTTATTTCCTTGCACAAGCAACGCTTTTTCTCAATCATCTCAAGCATTGTATGGTCTCCATGAACCCACTGCATGCATGCCACCTAGCAAAAAAAAAAGAGTGAATACAGAACAAAAAAATGGAATGAAAGCAGGTTTTTGTTGTCGTTTGCACTGTGCTAGTAGTTGTTTTGAAAAATGTCAGCTGCTTGAATGTCTTACAAAGCAAAATTAAAGTATGGAAACTATAAATACATTTTCTACTTAAATTAGTAAACATTGTGATATTATTAAACAACTAGAGGCCCAATGCACAAAATTTGTGCAAGAGTAGGCTTTCCTTCCCCCAGCTGTCAGCACCGGCTTCCCTCTGGTACCCGGGACCTGGGCTTCCCACTGGCTGCCGGCTTCGTCTGGAAGGATGTCTGGAATGATGTCCAGAAAGATGTCTGGTCTAATTAGCATATTGCCCTCTTATTATTATAGATAACTTAGGCATAAATATTTTCCAGTATATTGTAAAAGTCCACTATATAGAAATAAAACTGTTTTTATCCTTTTAAGCAATTTTCCAAATATTCTATGTTGACTCCATTGTCTTATAGGTCCCAATATGTCTATGTTTTATAGATTTTAATGAACATTTGCATTCTTGAAATAAAACATGGGCTTGTTGCCCTAACCGGTTTGGCTCAGTGGATGGAGCGTCAGCCTGCGGACTGAGGGGTCCCAGGTTCGATTCCGGTCAAGGGCATGTGCCTTGGTTGCGGGCACATCCCCAGTAGGGGGTGTTCAGGAGGCAGCTGATCGATGTTTCTGACTCTCTGTCCCTCTCCCTTCCTCTCTGTAAAAAATCAATAAAATGCATTCTTGAAATAAAACATGGGCTTGTTTATAAATAGCATATAGAATTAAAGACAGAAATGTAATTAAGCCATTAATCCAGGATGGGGAAGTTTCCACTTAATTATGTAGCAAATCTATTTTATAACTAGAAAGGGTTAAATAGTTCACTTGGAGTTTCTGAATTTGATGTTACAATTTTGGCATAATAATCAGAGCAAATACTTACCTATTGCTTACTCTATACCATATCCCATTCTAAGTACTATGCATAGCATAATTCATTTATTCCTCACAATGATGATGCTCTGAAGAAAATACTATTTATTAATCGACAGTGATAAGTAAAATGAAACAGAGAGATACAGTAACTTGACTGAGGTCACAGAGACAAGGAATGGCAGTTAGGATTGGAACCCCAAAGTTCATCTCCAACACCATGCCTTTGACAACTACACTACACTGACTCAATATACACAGAACTGAAAAGGATTCGGAAGGTAAATTAGCACAATGCCCTCATTGTACTAAGATGAGGACGTTAAGACTTCAAAAAGTTATATCTTTACAAAAGCCAAGCACATAGGTTTTGGTGTGAACAAGGCAATAACAAATACCTAATCTTTTATGGAGAGGGCGGGACCGAGAGCTAAAGGACCAGGATCCAGATCTCAGGTGTGTGGAATTTCCTCTATTCACTCCACTTATTGGCTTCTCTATCTGAGGAACTGAATTGATAATATCTCAATTCCAGAAGTGCTGTAAGGATTAAATTGCATAATAAAAGTGAAGTGGCTTTTTTATTTTTATTTATTGATTTTGAGAGAGAGAGAGAGAGAGAGAGACTTTGTGGTTTCACTCATTTATGTATTCATTGGTTGATTCTTGCATGTGCCCTGACTGGGGATTGAACCCACAACCTTAGCATATTGGGACAATGAGGGCTGAAGTCACTTTTGAAAACAGTAAGGCATTGCTCAAGAATTACTATTTTAATACTGACAAATACCTAGTTTTCCACACTTGCTTTCTGCCAAGCATGTGCAAAGAGCTCTATATGTGTCACATTAAACCCTCCCAGATCCATTGAAAGTTAGGATTTATCTACATACCACAAATGAGCAAACTGACTCAGAAAATTTAAGGCACTAGATCAAGGCCACAGCTTATTAGTTGTGATATAGACATATGAAACTCAGATATGTATGACTGGAAAATGAATATTCTTTCTACTACATCATGCTCTTATCTCCTGGATATTCTTTAGAAATTATAATAATAGCTATTGTTGTATGTACTACTGTTCCCAGATGCTACTCAGAATGCAAATATATTTATGGCTTTATGAGTCAGTAAAAAGTGCTTATCAAATAAAACAAAATCAAGCAATTTAGCAGAATCCCCAAAATAATACTCTTAGATATAGTTCTTGTATGTGCCTAGCTTAATATAAAATTCCTTGAAAGGATGAGCTGTATTTTATGCCTTTTGATGTCCTCTGGTCCAGCTCAGGACCTTGACCATGGGGGTTCACTTTCTAAATGCAATCCTATGTGTTTGAAGAGTTAATATAACGAACAGGCTTTTGTCCCAATAGGAGATTGCCAAAGCTGCTTGGAAATTTTTCAAAAAGGTTATAATATTTTATGAATTAATAATCTATACAATAAAAATACAGTAACTCTAAAATGGTGGAAATACAAACAAAATTTATTATGACAATAAACTGTTATAAATGGAATTGGTCACACCTGATTCCCAGAAGGTAGGCCCCAAATCTCATTCAGCTCAGTAGCCCCAACATGCTGAACAGTGATTGAGCTCTCTGAAAAAATTTTATGCATGAATAGATGCCAACATCACTAACAGTTTCTGTTGCCTCTTAGAAAACACTACGGGTAAGATATTTATAGCACTTCTTCAATATTTGCATTGTATTTACTGCTCCACACAAACATTCACTCATTTATTACTTATTTTTTAATACTTTAGCCTGCAAATTATTATATGTCACTGCAAAATAATTTTCCTGGATTAATTCTCACACCAATATATTTCACAGTTGTCATAATATTTCATATGTGCATAACCATATCACCTTCCCTATAATAAGTATGTGTTTTTAGTCCATGAGAAGTTTATGCTGTATAAGTATGTCAATTTGTTAAGAATAATCTATTCTTTAAAATCTAAAAAGAAGTTTAAGAGTGAAGTTATAAGGTATAGTTTTTTATATTATTTACATTTTTACTTTAGAATACTTATATATTCATTTGGTTGATTTCGTTTAAAATATTAATAGAAGAAAAGCAACCACTTTTTCTTTTTCAGACGACCCTGTCATATTAACCTATTCTCTTTTGGTGGCCAAATTTCAATACAAATTCCACAAGAAAGCATAGTCCAACCCATGAAAGAGAGATACTAGTAAACATTTTAAGAATTCAAAGACAGGTTGTTAGAAAGTAGCCAATTACATTTTTCAACATTTTAAATATTTTTACAAATATATCAAGTGTGATACAGAATTTACTTTTAAATACTACATATTCTTTAAATATTATTTCCTGGAGGGTACACTTACTTTTTAATTCACCCAAGTTGAACTCACCCATGTTACTACTATGGCCATTTACATGGCCAAATCCTCTAAAATGTGTCTAAAAATTACATTTCATTCTGATAGTAAGATGTTACTCTTTAATTCATTTATTTAGACAAAATAAATAGTATGTTTAGAAATTATATGAAGTGTATTAAGAGTGATACCCAGGAAATATTTCAGACTTTCTTTTTTTTGTTTTATTATCAAATTCTTCATATCCAATTTAAATTTAGCCATAAAATCCCATTCGACTTCCCCCTGGAGTTAAGAGAACTCTGGGAGTAGATTTACAACTAATTTGAAACTAAGCCCAGCAAATAAACTCTTCTAGTTTAGCTATTTAATCAAGTGGCCTTGTTTCTTGTCTTTAATCCAAATGTGTTTATTATGTACACCATGAAGGAATGAAATAAAAACATACACAGGCAAGTAAGTATACCTTGAGAGGCGATCACAAACAATTGTTCAATTAATATTAACACATATCTCTTGGACAAGATTTTCATATTAACATGATTCATCAGAGGCAATATTCTTGACTCATAAGTCCATAGACATAAATGAAGCTCCTCCTCAAAGAGATGAAAAATAGATCTACACCCCTTAAGAATAGGCTACACACTGACTTCTTTCCAAAGAGCACTGCATGAAAGGGGGAACAGAGTACCTTCATAGTCGAGAAACCTGGCAGACACAACCTACCCCACACCAGGTGATCAACAGTAACAAGTGATATTGAGAGTATGCACCCTTATTGATGTGTTGAGAAAGGCATGTTAGCTCTGTGGTCTTCTTCTCCCAAACCACAACTCCATATAACCATGAGAAAAACAGCCAACATACCTAACTGGAAGGATACCCTACAAAATATCAGTCCAACAATCCTCAAAACACTCAAGGTCATACAAAATATGCAAAGTCCAAGAAGTGTCATAGTCTAGAGAAGGAAAGGAGACATGCTGACTAAAATTAACTGATGTGGCATCCTGTAAAAGGAAATCCAAATAAAGTACTATGTATGGGCTTTAGCAATAATTCATCAATACTGATGCATTAGTTGTGACAAATGCATCATGGTAATGTACCATATTAACAATAGTGGAAACTGGGTGTGAGGTATACAGAACCCTCTGTACATTCTTTGAGATATTTTTATAAATTTAAAATTTTATAAATTTTATATATATATATATATATATATATATATATATATATATATATATATATATCACATTATAGGACTCAATTCTTTCCAAAGAATATATAACTGTAGCTTTCATTCTTTAGATGGAAAAACATAGTGTAATAGAAAGAGTTAAATGACTTTGAGATCTCGATTGTTTTGTGACATTCTAGTCATATATCTCTCTGAACTTGTAGGTACTTTATACAGACATTGTATACATATATTTCATATATACATATACTTATATATACTTTATAGACTTCACATATATATTTCATGTATACTGTACATACTTTACATGTATATTATGTCAATTGGCACATCATACTTCACATGGCTGTAGGAAGCAGAGAAGTAAAAAGTGCAAAGAGACTGAGAAACTGTAAAGTTCGACACATTGTTAATGACTTGTCTCCTGGTCCTTCCACCTCTCAGGAACAGCACAAGTGAGGAGTTTTTAAATTATTTCAATAATTACTTTCCCTAAAAAATAAACTAAGTACTTCATAATACCAAATAAACACCATCCAGAGGACAAAGGAACAGTAATATTGTCCAAAAATAAATCTACATAGTATTTATTTAAATTATTCAATTTTCCAAAATATGTAAATAATAAAGAGAAAAAATATACTGAAATAAGCAGTTGGAGCATTTCAGTATTAAAAATGATACCAGAATAGAATTACTACAAGCATGCTTGTCTCTGTTGGCTTTGACTTTCTTTTTTTAAAATATATTTTATTGATTTTTTACAGAGAGAAAGGGAGAGGGATAGAGAGTTAGAAACATTAATGAGAGAGAGATGAGAGAGACACATCGATCAGCTGCCTCCTGCACACCCCTACTGGGAATGTGCCCACAACCAAGGTGCATGCCCTTGACCGGAATCAAACCTGGGACCCTTCAGTCTGCAGGCTGACACTCTATCCACTGAGCCAAACCAGTTAGGGCTGTTGGCTTTGACTTTCATGTCCCATGAGGTCGCATGTAAACAATAATCCTTCATTCAGAGATTTGGAAGACAGGGGCAATATCAAGCATGTGCCTTGTTTGCCTCAGAATAAGTTCAGCTGTGAGCCTTGATAGTTGTGAATAAAATGTAATGTCTTAAACAATAGACACGCATCAATATTAATTTCCAGGTGCTCTGAGGGGAAAAGTCTATCAGTTCCATGCTCTCTCCTGTGCCAACTTCTCCCACCTGGATAACCCATTTTAGGAGAAATTAGCATTTTCAGCAAGTGAGGAGGGGGGTGGGGGGATGTAAACTTTAATCTGGCTGAAAATGAAACAGGAGTTACCAAATTTCACTGAAATTTTCCCTTATCCCACAGAAAATGTATCCAGGAAATGGCATGAAGGCCAACTGGTGTGATTCGAGAAGGGGAAGCCACTTCTTCAAGAATTAGGGGAGACAGCGAGTCACCTACATCAGGGCTGTCCCATCATTAAGGATCATGAGGCTAGCCAGAGGTGTTAACACTCACTGAAAATGTTCTCCCTCTCCCATTTAGTGGGCAGAGAAATTGATTCATTATTAACCAAAAGTACATAAAGAATAAACATATAAGCACCACAGCTTTTTTACAGAGATTGTCAAGATAACAGACAGAGATTGACAACATACAACCCAGTTCCCAAATACCACTGCCTGTTTTTGCAAGAATTTTTATGGTTGGGGGAAAAAAACAAAAATACTATTCTGTGACACATGAAAATTATATGAAATTCAAATGTCAGGGTATATAAAGTTTTACCTAGCACACAGACATGCCCATTTGTTGATGTTTATGACTATTTGATGCTATTGAGTTTAGTAGTTGGGGCAGAGACTATAGGACCCACAAAGCCTAAAATATTTACTGTCTTCCCCTATACTGAATAAGTTTGCTAACCTACCACGTAAATATAATTCACCTTTAAAATATGTATCTACTAAAACTGCCTGATTGAAGACAAAAAAGGTAGTGTCACTATTGGTATTATAAAAAGGGCTCTGAAACTAAACCCAGAGCACTGATTTATATGCCCTCATATATTTTTCATATCAAATTTGGCTCATTAGATAAATTATAAAGAGGAGACTTAGATTTCAAATCAGCTCCGACAATTAGTGTAGACAAATTATTTGGCATGCTAACTATACATTTTATGATTCCATCATTGTAAGGAAATAGAGGTACTGGAATTAAAGAAATAAGTGGATAACCTGGCTTAAGTTCTCTAGATTAGGGGTTTGGTCAACCCCTTGTTTCAATAACCCTGCAGTGGTTTTTTGCTCTGTAGAACATTTGTTTCAAAAAATTTTTAAAAAAATAATTTTTGTGAATTATTTTTCTTTTCTTTTCCAACTATATTTTGAAAAGGAGTCAACTTTATATAATATAGACCCTCCAAAATCCTTTTGAAATTGACAAAACATTGAGATGGAAGGGTTATAATTAACTGAACGGGTCAGCAAATTCACAATCATGTTATTACTTAATTGTCAAATAAAAAGTGATTAGATCCATATTATTTGATCCTTACACAGAAAAAAAAGTCTTTTGGTTTGAATGAATAAGGCTTTCTCTTTGTATTGGTTATATAATAATTGATATTTTGCAAGCACATACAGGTGACTCAATATCATAATATTTTATATGGCAAACATTTAAAAGGCCCACTTAAATAATCCATATGACTTTATAATTATTATAAACACCACTTATTGAACTTTTAAAAGTTTATGCCTATTGAACTTTTAAAAGCATAAATCCAAAGCCAGGAAGATGAGTGGACACTTAAAGATTTTTCCCCTTTTTTATCAAGGTCAGAATGAAGCTATTTGAACAGATAATGTAAGCGTGCACATTTGGTCCTGGCTTTCAACCTCACTTTTGTGATGTTGTACAAGTTATTTACCATTTTCTCATGCCTGGGATATTATGAGAATTAAAGATTATGTAGGAAATGCCCCTAACTTTTAGACATTGATGATATTGCTTGAAATAATAGCACCTTTGGTATAGCTTTTGCTTTTAGCATAGATTTTTGCATTATTTTTTCACCTTTAAGTCCGATATATTGATTAAATATTTTAAAGTATTCTCTTATGATCCTTGCTCATTTATCAGCAATGTTGACTCAGAACCTATGTTTTATGAAATAATTGTTAGACAAGTTTACACCTGAGGCATGTACTGGAATTGTGGTGTTTATTTCACTTCTAAATTTAGCTTTTAGAGATAGATATATTGATAACATGAGAAGCATGTCTTGAGTGCAGAGTTGCTTTTGAATGTAACACTATGAGTACATATTAACTCCCTCCCTTCTTTTTCTACATGTTAAGACCCCCTCCTCAGTGTGCCACCTCTGATCAATTACTAGACATGTAATGAAAAACATTATGTGTTGGTATTTTAGACCATATATGTTATTTGTTTTTACACATCTGTGCTTGCTTGCATGATCAATTATGTAAAACTCACCCATCAAAAGATTTTAAACATAAATTAGTAAGTCTTACAATTGCATGAATATAAAGATAAATTAGAGTTTCAAGTTCACATAGCTTGCTCATTTTCTCTGTCTGAAAAATGAATACCTAACTCTTCGGTTTTAAAGTGATATCCTTTAATCAAACCCTGGGTCACAAGTCACTTTCAAGGGCAGATGTTGGTTTTAACTTCCCTGCTAAGCAGTGACAATTATAGCTGATGCCAAGGTCTTCCAACACCATTCCTCTTTAATAACAACAATCCTATTTTTGTGTGCATGTTTTGTTTCCTTCTTTCTTAGGAGACAGTAAAGGTGGATACAATGGATAACATGAACTGGTTTTACCACTTAGTTGTGAGATCTGGGCTAAGTTGCCTAACCTTCCTGACACCTTGTTTCTTTATCTGTAAAATGAAAACAGTAAGACCTCATGTTTGTTGGGAGGACTAATAATTTAGATCAATTACAAAGTAGACACAAAAATATATAACTCCTCTACTCCCTGTAGATTGTAAGTTTTTTGAAGATGGGGCTCTGTTGTTTATTCTCACTTCCTTAGCCTTTAGCACAGTGGAAGTATGAAATAGATGTTCATGGAATGAATGAAAAAATAAACAAAGAGAAGACTAGAAGTGCAATGCTCTCTGAGTGTTTTCAGGAAAGGAGCTTGAAAATTTTGTATTTAATAAATGCTTTGATTTCACTTTGGTTCAATTGAATCCAACAACATCCTAACATGTACAAGGTTTTATATATATATAGTCTCCTGGGATTTTTGAACCCAGGAGGCATCTACCTTCAAACACAGCCCTCAATGCCATGTGAGTCATAGTATGGATGTTCTGCAGCTGAAAACAGCTCCCTCTCAGACATGGGGGTCTTTTAGTCCATGGGGTCTCAAGGATTCAAAGCCTTCGAATTCTGTAGTCTCAGAATTCTTAACCCTTTGACTCAGGTTCAATGACAAGCCTGATGCTCCCTAAAGCTTAGTACGCATTCAGCCTCTCTTGAGAGTTGGCTGAAATGTGAATTCTTGGGCATTATGTGAGTATATGTGTTCATGTGTGCCTGTGTATGTGCACATGGTAGGCTTCTAGACAGCCTTCAAAAAAAGGTTTTTATATTTGTTTAATGAAACATAATGATTATTCAGTTTGATGGTAGCAAACAATACAGTAATCCCCACACATACTTAAGCTTCTGCAAGAATATTCACAAGTATGGTGAGATGTTAGTCTCTTGACTGGGTGGCACAAAAGTGTTAGCTTACTGAGTTGCATTAGGGGAAAAAACCCAAGACAAAGGCTGTATAAGGGCAAAAGGTTATGCCTAGTTTTCAGACCACCATGAAAGAAGATGTTAATTGCAGCAAATCATCATTTTACAAGTTCCTGGCAGTAGCACAATTTTTAAGAATAAAATTTCAACTAGAAAAATGAAGGTTTTAAACAATTAAAATGCAGCACATTTGCCTGTAACAAGATGACCACTAAATGCACAAGCAAATTGTCAAAATAGCATGTTAATTTTGTATCAACAAATGCAAATTGGCAGTTTAATATGATTTAGCCCACGCTTTCTGGTGAAAGACCAGGATCAAACCTCTCTACCCAACAATACATTGTCCATCCAGATGGGAGCAACATGCTGTTTGCATCTTTATTCATGCACACAAAGCACACACACAGATGTAATACATGGATTCTTCTGTGTAAAGAGACAGAAAAACGCACTGACTGAGAAATAATGATAATATTGCGTGAGAAATAGTTGATTTGTGATATAATTCTCAAGTGTCTGAAATTGCCTTAAAGTTGTTGCATTAAAATTTGTATAAAGTTGTGAAGGACATCTAATATAAGCATTACTGATATGTGATATGAAATATGACATCCATGTATCAAAATGCAGCATGGGGCTTTTCAGAGGAAAGATGTCCAAATACAAAAATATATATATATCATGTCTATTTTCCCTAGTCACTACCATGTGTAATCTTAAAAATCATTATGTATAGGTGTACATGTATATAGGTATACATTCTTGATTTGGCTTTTACTATATTATTAGGAAGTATTTGCCCTTGGGAAGTAAAAAGGCTGTAAGAAAATTGTGATACATTTTTCCCAATAAAGAAGACATGACATATTTCTCAGCAATTAAACCTAATGACTACAGATATAATTTCAGCTGTTAATTGATTAAGCTAATTGTTTGTAATAAAGGAAGATAAAAAACCTCTGAGCAGGTTTCAGAATTAATTTATGTTTTTAAATGAGCAAGGAATTTATAAGTAGAATGCCTTAAAGAGACATTCCCTAAAGGAGCAAACAGTATTACAAGATAAAATTCAATTACAACACATGTATTGATGTTTTCCACTAAGTATATTCTGTTAATCACTTACATTAGCATTAATTTAATTTCAAGTTTAATTTTATTACAAAATATTGGTTTTTAATAGTGCATATAAACTTGACCACAGATCAATTAGGAAGAGACACATTGCAGTAAACATTTGTTTTATCTAGCAAAAGAGAGGGAGGCAAGCAGGATATTCTAATCCTCAAGGAAGAAACTTTAATAATCTCTGGAACAACTAACAATCTTCTTTAGTTCTTATAGCTTTGAATATAGCTGGGAAAGTACATGGAATACATTTTTTTCTCCAGTATAAGTGCATTGCCCTATATGAACATAACATTGCTACAGAACCAGAAACACACTGGCCATCAAAATGACTCAGTTCTGAAGCAGCTTTGCTATTTACTAATTTGGGGCAAGTCACTTCACTTGCCTGGGCCTCAGGTTTGAAAAGACCAGAAGGCGTGAACTGTGGAATGCAGGGCTGAGTCAGGGTCGCAGTTGTATTTTGCATAAAGTACACAATTCTTAAAAATTTTGAACCAATGTAAAAAAAACACAAATAATTAAATTATACGAGAGAGAGAGACAGAGAGAGAGAGAGAGAGAGAGAGAGAGAGAGAGAGAGAGAGAGAGAGAGGAGAGGAAGTAAGAGGTAAGAGGAGGCAAAAACATCTAGATTTTGGCCTTTCTTAACAAATAGAGAAGCATGGGGCCTGGGACAGCAATGGACTGGAGCTGAGTTCCTTTGCCCTCTTTCAGTAAGTTTGTCTTTCCAGTTCAATCTGGTCGCCATTGTCATTCATTGCTGATGCAAAGTGCCACTTGCCATTTTTCATTTCACTGGTAATGCAACTTTTCCTATAATAGGATAATATGTTCTGTACTATGGACTCGATCAAAATGAGAAAGTGCTCATTTCCAGTGCCCCCCAGGCAGCTGCTGGCACTGCAGGCTGTGCTTCCCTAACTGCTCCATCTAAGTTCATGTCCTTTCCTCCTTTGGTTCCAAGTCCAGCTACTGTTACTTAACCCCTGAGACCTTTCATCCCAACTCAATCTCAGCACTTACTGCCTAGGAATCAAAATAACCTTTGTAATGTTGACCATATATTAATTGGACTTTTAGTGTGACTAGATTTCCTCAAAAGAAGCTGGACTTTTTTTTTTTAGCCAAATTTATTCAGATCTTCATTGGGTCAATGTGTAAAGGCAGGAAGAAATGAACACTTTGTATGAGAAAACCAAAATCAACTTAGGAGCAGCAGCTTATTGTAGCCCGTGATCAACCAAGTCAAGAGGGCAACACATGGTCCCTTTCCTTGCCAGCTTGAGGTCCTCGGTCTTGGTCTCGCTTTCTTCCCTCCTGCTTCCCAGGCTGTTTACTTATTGCCAAAGAGGATATCCCTTCAAGCAGCAAAAAACAAGGGGCGACAGGCTCACCTAACTGTTGTCTGGGAGAGGCAGGTCCTATGTGCGGTGTTCTGTGCTCAACGGAGAAACTAAAGCCTTCCATCCCAGTGGGATGGCTTAGAGTGCCCTTTTCCAGTGATTTACCTCCTATTTTTAAAAAGGCTTCTGAGGAGACATACATGACTAATTAGGGAAATGCCCAATATCAGTGCTGAGATTTTCTCTTTACACCAGTTTCTAAATGAGTGTGTGGGTTTGGAACTACAAAACACACCTACCCTCTTAACAGTCCAAATAGTCCATTTCCCATTTTCAGGGAATAGAACTGCATTGGAGGGACATTGAGGAGGTTATAAAATGCTTCAGATTTCCACTTCATAAAATTAAAATACTAGCCTCTATAAAAATATGATTTTGTGGGGTCCATGAAATATACCATAGCCTTATAATAAAGTTCTATAAATATAAGATGTTATCTCTGTTATTTAAAGATTTATGTTTCCCATATAATTCCTTGGATTAAAGGATTTTGAAGCTCCTGAGAAAGTGAGCACTAGAACTCTAGAAAAATACAAATTATTGCTGGTAGAATACTGCAGGGAGCAATGCCATAGTTGGCAGTGATATTAAGACAGACTCTAAGAAAGAGTTGCAAACCCTCCTTGCTGGTGTAATGACGTCCCAGAATCAGCTCCACACTCTTGCTCTCTCTAAGGCAGGACCTTAAGAGGGCTAGAGTTTTTTTCCATAGTTCTAAATTTGAGCAACAGTGTTCTCTGCTCAAAATACCTATAGAAAATAAGGAAAATACGTCGTTGTTTGGTCAAACTTCGTGGGAACAACTTTTAGAGGTTTCCATTCACATTCTGATTGGAACCATTGAAGCTTATAGTGGCTGTACTGAGGAATCCAAGCATTCATCGAGTGTGGCAGGGTCCAACACAAGGGAAAGAGCCAGGAGGTCAACTAAACATCGCAGTGTGGTAAACACTGTGCTAACAGCCTTATACACCATCTCATCTCGTGTCTCCATCCATATTCACTAACACAGTTGTGAATGTGTCTCTACTACAGGTGAACACTGAGGTTCCAGAGCTGGGTGGTGAAAGACAGTCCAAAGCCAAGGCTGATTGATTCTACATCCTGCCATATAATTCAATATAATTATCAAATGCTCTAATGAACACTGTGGACAAAATTGTAAAAAATAAAAAAAATAAACACCAAGGCACTCTCTGTATCATATATTATAATTAGTGCAAAACATCTCACTTACTAGTTAGTGTTATTTTTTCAAAGACCATGATTTCCAAATATGCAGTGTTATTCATAGTCTCATGTTAACCTTCTTTTCTGACATAAAGTACTTGCTTTTTTAAAACATTCCTTAAAAATGAGAACATGCTTCCAAAAGCAATTTGCAATTATGTCCATACTTGTTAAGCTATGTTTTCCCCTGAACATACATGCCAAGTTTCTCATACAATATATTTAATATCATCCTCTTAGCTGGAAGAGGAATACAATAATTTATTCATTGTCCTTTGAGGGTTGGGAAATGATAACAAAACCGATGATGTTTTCAAAACCATTTTATCATAAATTACCATTATTGTACACTCTTTAGGACTATAATTACAGCTCACCTTAATTACCATCATTTTTTAGATAAGACACCTGAGTCAAACAGGTTAAATAATTTGTCTATGGAACTCAGCAAGAGGATAATTGAGCCAGGATTGAACCTGGAGATTCTGTACATCTGCACATTAACATCCAATCTCACCACGGTCATGAGCAACACCTCTCATAAATCAGTATGTTCCTGCTGAGATCACCCTGGGCCCCCCATGCTTATATCTGACACCTTATCATGCAATTCAAAATATATAATATTCTGGAAAAAAATAAGTGGTCTTTATTTTTATTTTTACTCTCTTTGGTTAAGTTTCACAAATTACAGGAAAGGTTGCCTCTTTCCCAGGAAATTTTAGAAAAAGGTCCGAAAGAACTTGACCTCTGAAGATAGAAACCATTAATCTGTTCTAAGGTTTTCGAAAAGCAATTGAAACTGTTTCACCATTAGTAAACATTGAGTAATGCAAACCATTAACTAATCTATGGGGGCCATGAAAAAAAATCATATTGAGAAGCTAGTAATACATAATCATTCATTTTTCTATAGAAAATAAGAATCCCATTGTTCTCTCCTTTTACCACATAAAACTAGAATTTTGTCCCTTACTTTTCTAAAACTTAATCTACTCTAAAATCAGTATGTTATTGGAAATATACCTCATGTTCAAGGTCTCTGAACCCCAGTGACACCCGTGCCCTTGGCAAACATCAGCAAATCTTCAAGACGCTGCAGTGGGACCAAATGTAACCTTTGGTTCTCTCTCTATGCACTGCTCCTGGAAGCTGCAGGGAGGTCAGATTTAGATATACATGGGATGTAACAAGCATCCCACTTGTCAACTTACTAATGGCAAATGTGGAGGGCTTCCTGGTCTCAAACAGAGAAAGGAGACAATTCAACAGAGCAATGACAGGTCAGGGGTCACGGTCATAGGACAGTACTTCTGGACTGAGGGCAGCTCTCCATCCTGGCCCTGCTCTGACTCACTTTGCTCACCTCTCATTCCTCTGAGAATCACTATAGCACCATCACTCCTGGCTGCCCTCTGCATGCTCACCAGTAACAGCTCCAGGAGCACACGTGCACACAAATGCTCCTTGTCAATTGTTCCAAATGAACTCTTTCCCCACTCCCACCAAAGCTTCTATATAAAGTAAAAATAAACTCTTCTCAGAGGGACTAATAAGCTCTCTGACTATTTATCTTAATTTCAAAAATCATTTCATTTGCAAACACGAGAACATGTAGCCCTCCTAAGCATGGCAGGTCAGAATGCTTTCTAAACCTCTAAATCCATACACCACAATCCTATATAATAAAAGGCTAATATGCAAATTGTCCCGTCGACCAGGAATTCGACCGGGAGTTCCACCAGGGGGCAGGGCTGGCCAGCCGACCTCTTGAGTCCCCTCCCCGCAGCCAGCCCAGCCCAATAGGCCCCAATTGGGGTGGGCCAGCCAGACCCCACCAGTGCACAGATTCATGTACCGGGCCTCTAATTTAATATATATTCAAAGCCTAATATGTCTTCAAGTCATACTCTCTTCAGGACACTGGTCTTCTCATGAAAGTCTTGGTAGAAAAAATGGAAGGGTTTCATTCACCTTTGCTTCTTCTCTGCACCCAGTGGCCCTCAGAGCAGAGAGCTCATTACTGAAACTCTTACTGGACCCAACTCAGGAAAACTGAGACTCTAAGCTTTGTGGCTTCCCCTGACGTCCTCAGCTCACCCACAGCAAATCTATGAGCCTAAGTTAGGTTCGTTCGATAGCGAGCACCTGCTTTGTCATCATGCTCAAGATTAAGGGTTAGCAGAGGACTGTGGGTTGTGAGGACAGCGAGGGCTGAAGACTGCTTTGGCATTTGCACCCTCTCAGCTAAGAACAGCAGGAGGAGGTTGTGCTGCTGGTGTCCCACACTGTCCCTGTTCCACCACGTGTCATTTCTTAAAGGAAACTGAGCTTTCTGACTAATTGCTCAGAAGCACCAGAATTCTGTTACCGGGAAAGTCCCTTGACCATAGCATAGAACATTAATTCAATGCACATATCTCCTATCACTACCTGGAAAATGTTTAGTTTGTTATTGATGGAGAGTAATAATCCAATGATCATGTTTATTTTTCTAGAGAAATGGTTATGAAGAGTCCAAATAAATTTTAGGAAAATCGACTTTAATCCAGATCACTGTCATTCCGAAATATACACAAACACTTTTGAATTATTTGGTGCTTCCCAAATAATTGCTGAAATCCTATAGTAGGATTTTTAAGGAAAATACTGAAAGCATTTTTCTGAGGAAGGGATAAACTAGGTCAATAGCACCCCTTTGTGGTAGTAGGAGGTATACACACTGTAGTTAAGACCATTATTTTAGAAGGGTCTTTAGAAAAATTTCCATTGTATTCAGAGGCCTAAAGACTCCTGCCGCCCTTTCCCTAGGCTTCAGGCAGAGCCACCAGGCATCACCTCCCCAGTTTGGCATTCTACTGTGGTCTCCGAAGGGACGATTGCATGACCTCTCCCGGCACAACATTCCAGGATTTCACTCTCAGGCCTAATAAAAATACTTTATACACCTGCACGCACCCGTTTCCTCTAGTTAAACCTGCCTCTCATGCGGGGATGAGAACCAGATGGTCTCTCTCCTTCATTCCTGGCGTCTGTGCCCATGGTTCAGGCCACGGAGAGGGAACCGCAGCAAGATATTCTGAAATGGATTCAGTCAGAGAACTCATCGCGGCCTGTCCATAAACCTTTCAAGTTGGACCCGCAAATCTTAGGCCCACTGTTCAGGGCAGAGGGTGTGTTTAACGGCCGGGATGTGCAAAGTCAGGATCTTCCCTTGAAGAGTGTTTCCGCTTTCCCAGGCAAATTACTGCACCCTCCGACCTCGTACACTTTCACACCAACCCCACCTTTCTCCCAGGTGACGTTCACACTGGTTTTACCAAGATATTTCTGAATAATAGTGTTTATGAATATCACCTTTGCACATCAGCAGACTATATAACAGAACTAGGATTTAAATTTTATTTTTTCTCTTGAAAGTCTAACATAATTATACCTTTCCTATTACTGAACTGAAGGTTACTTTAAATTTTCCCCATTTAACACTTAAAATATTTAAATATATATGTATATATACATATACACTGAGTGGCCAGATTATTATGACCACCTGATGTTTGTAGGCAAATTAGCTATAATTTCGCGCTGAAGTTGCTAGAGGGCCAAACCACTATAAATAGAGAAGCAGGTTGTTTGCCATGACAGTAGAAGTGATTTTTTTCTGAAGATATAGGTAAACAATGCGATTTAACAGCCTTTGAACGTGAGAGATATTTGAACGTGAGTGGCCAGATTATTATGACCACCCCATCAGTACTTCGTTGGGCCACCTTTTGCCTTCAGTACTGCGGCGATTCTTCTTGGCATTGACTCCACGAGATGTTGAAAGGTGATGTGAGGAATCTGACACCAGGCCTGATGAATAGCACTGTCCAGTTCTGTGAGATTTGATGGTTGTGGAACCAGCTGCCTCATGGCTCTTTTAACTTTGTCCCACAGATGCTCAATTGGATTGAGATCTGGTGATTGTGGGGGCCACCTAAGCAAGGTAAAGTCTCCCTCATGTTCTTGAAACCACTCCTGCACAATATGAGCACTGTGGCATGGCGCATTGTCTTGTTGGAAGAAGCCATCTCAATTGGAATACACCATTAACATGATAGGATGAACTTGATCAGCAATGATACTTAGGTATGTTGTGTTATTCAGACGTTGTTCCACACAAATTAAAGGGCCCAAATCATGCCAGGAAAACATGCCCCAAACCATAACACTGCCCCCACCAGCTTGAAAAGTTGTACTCATGCATGTGGGGTGCATGCTTTCATGCTGTTTCCGCCAAAGTCTCACTCTGCCATCTGCATGATGCAACTGGAAACATGATTCATCGGACCACATGACTTTTTTCCAATGCTTGACTGTCCAATCCTTGTGTTCCTGTGCGAATTGGAGACGTGTTATCTTGGTAACTGCAGACAGCAAAGGTGTTCGAACAGGCCTTCGGCTTCCATATCCCATACGATGCAGTGTACGGCTAATTTGCCTACAAACGTCAGGTGTCATAATAATCTGGCCACTCAGTATATATATATCCCACGTTCAAAGGCTGTTAAGTAGTGTTGTTTACCCATATCTTCAGAAAAAAATCACTTCTACTGTCATGGCAAACAACCTGCTTCCCTATTTATAATGGTCTGGCCCTCTAGCAACTTCAGCGTGAAATTATAGCTAATTTGCCTACAAACGTCAGGTGGTCATAATAATCTGGCCACTCAGTGTGTGTTTGTATATATATATATATATATATATATATATATATATATATACACACACCACACATTATCTATACTAATAAAAGGGTAATATGCTAATTAGACTGGACATCTTCCGGACGTTCTTCCCGACAAAGCTTGGGCATGGCCAGCCTGCAAACTGCCCCAGGCCCCTAGCCCAGGCCAGCCCTGTCCCCCAGTGGGGACCCTCTACCCCTATCCGGGGCCCCCTTCAGGGCAGGCCAGCTGGCCCCCACCCATGCACCAGGCCTCTATCCTATATAATAAAAGGGTAATATGCAAATTGACCATAACAGCAGAACAACCAGAACGACCGCTGGGCCAGTCACTATGAGGCGGACTAACCATCTCTTGGTCCCTTTCCCTGGCCAGCAGGCTCCGATCGCCTGATGGCCACCTACTGTGAAGGCAGGGCCGGCGAGCGGGTGGGAGCAGCCAACCTCTCAGTCCCTTCTCCCAGCTGTCAGGCACCAATCACCCGATGGCAAATGGGGAACCAGGGGTGGATGGCAGTGGGGGGCAGGACTGGCTCCAGGCAGCTGGGGAAGATGGCCCTGATCGCAGGCCAGGCCTAGGGACCGTACCTTCGCACAAATTTTGTGTGCTGGGCCTCTAGTGTGTGTGTGTGTGTGTGATATATATATATATATATATATATATATATATATAATCTCAGAAAGGAAGGGAGAAAGAAAGAGAGCAAAACATCAGTAATGAGAGGGAATCATTAATTGGCTGCCTCCTGCACTCCTCCTACTGGGATGGAGCCTGCAATCCGGGCATGTGCGCTGACGGGGAACTAAATGGTGATCTCCTGGTTTATAGGTTGAGGCTCAACCATTGAGCCCCACCAGTTGGGCATACACTTCAAATATTAATATAGTTTTAATTTGTTAATGTCTTTCTCTTTAGCACTTCGCAACAATATTTTAAAGTATAGAACAAAGTGAAGTCTGCCCAGTATATCCTGGATACCTGTTTTCTTAGGGTGGACATGAGAGGACTGTGTTTCTGGTTTCTGTTCCCCCCACACACATACTAAATATAACATTTTCACTAAATAAACAGTAGAAATAGTAATCCTACTATTTTATTAGTATTGTTACTTTGGGTAATTAAAAATGTAGGTATCTACTTATGTCTGTACATAGGGTTTGTTTTTGTAGCCCAGTCAGTGTAAAGATTACCTTTGGCCCAAATATTTCCATGGAAGCGAATTTTAAAGGATTAATTAAACACAGTGATGTTTTATCTGTGGTAGGTAAATATGTGATATGCAGAGACTTATTCTGGAGCTTTAATTTTAAAACAATGCATTATAAGAAAGGCTAAATTCACATTTCATCATGACTTTTGATCTTTTCTCTAGAGAGGAAAAGACACATTCGTGAAAAGTACCCATTCCATAAGCACATGTACTATGTTTTATACTTTCAAATAGGCAATATATATTGTAGACAAAAATCAACTGCATATTCTTGCCTGAAACCTCACTACAAATAAGGCTCATATATTCATTTTGTAGTGTGTTGGTGTTTATACTTATCCTTAATCTTATTCTATAATGTCTGCAGTCAATGCATATTTAATCTATTTCTATTTTAATCTAAAATTAGCAAACAAAAAGGGGGCACCAGTTGGGACACAGTAGATTTGTTTTTTTCTTATTCATTCAGGAGAAAGCAATGCCCAGCACTGAACTTGGTGACTGTCAAAAGATTTCTAGTCCTCTTCCCCCCACTAGTGGTGATGAACGGTATAAACATTTGTTGTAGGTATTTGCTCTTAAACATCCAGGGGATCACAGTACATGTCTTCAGGAAAGAGCATCAAGAATGGGGTTCAAGTATTAGATCTGCCATTTCTAACTATGTGAACTTGAGACTTCACTTGACCCCCTGACCCTCCTCTTGGTACACAGACTATTTAGAGTGGAGAACAGCCTTTACCAAGTGATCAAATATCATGTTCCCAGTGACAAAATGTTACATGCCATCTGAGAAGGCCTCTTTCACTTAATCTTCGTGCTCAAAATGTTTAATTCTAATATAACCACAAAGAACCATCAGACAAATCAAAACTAAGGGTTGATCTGAAAAAAACACACACACATACACACACAAAACAACAACTGTTCTGGACTCTGGAAATTTCAATGTCTTACAAAAATCAATAGGATGAGAAATATTTATGATAAAAACTAAGAAGGAAATGTTACATATGATATTTGATTGGATCCTAGATTGGGAAGAGGCATAGTACTGGGCACTTGTGGAAATTTAAAAATGGGCTTTCTGTGAGAACATAGTATTGAATCATTATAATTTGAGTGTGATTGTTTAGAAGAATGTCCTGGCTCTTAGAAAACACATCTTTAAATATTTGGAGATGAAGTGCCATGGTTAAAATATATTGGCACATGTGCCTGTGTGTGTGTGTGTGTGTGTGTGTGTGTGTAAAAGTATACAGGTGTGCTAGCTTGCTGATCTTTCTATGATTAACATTTTTTTCCAAATAAAATAAGTAAAACAAACAAATAAAAGCTCTAGGACATTCCATCAATTAAAGATTTCTTTGGATTTATAATATTTTTTAATGCTAATTGGCCAGGAAAGTAAGCTCTAGCATAATCTCCACCTGCATAAGAGGCTAAATAGAGATAGGATCAGGTAATCAGTGTTTAAATTATAGAGAAACAGCTCCTGAGCAAATTTCCGCCTAATATATTAGATGGATCATTTTCCGTATTTGTAAAATGGGAATAGTAATAATGATCATGTTTACAGTACCTAGTTCTCTATGAACTAGTTCTCCATTTGTTCTTCATCCCCTTATAACTTCCTTCCAATATTTCCCACCTCAACATTTGTTACCACTAGTGTAATGCTAAATTGCTTACATTTCTGTACAAATTGTATGGTTTTAGACTCCCCACTCCTTTGCAAATCATCTTACCTCTAAAAAGGCCTTTTGCCCTCTTATTAAAACACTAGAAGCCCCGTGCACAAAATTTGTGCACAAGGTGGGGGGTGTCCCTCAGCCCGGCCTGCACACTTTCCAATTTGGGACCCCTCAGGGGATGTTAGACTGCTGGTTTAGCCCTCTCACTATCCGGGACTGCCAGCTCCTAACCACTCGCCTGCCTGCCAGCCTGATTGCCTCTAACTGCTTCTGCCTGCCAGCCTGATCACCCCCTAACCACTCCCCTGCCGACCTGATGATACCTAACTGCTCCCCTGCCAGCCTGATCACTCCCAACTGCCCTCCCCTGCCGGCCTGATCGCCCACAACTGCCCTCCCCTGAAGGCCTGATCACCCGCAACTGCCCTCCCCTGCCACAACCTGCCTCCTCCATCGGGACCGCTTCCTCCACGTGAGGCAGTGGAGACGCCAGGACCGGCCTCCTCCAGCGCAGCGCAGAGACGCAGGTCCCCAAGGCCTCACTGGAGGGAGCGGCCGCCAGCCCCGCCTCTGCTGTGTGTGTGGTCATCTTGTGACGGCCATCTTGTGACAATGTGAGGTCATGATGCCACCTAGGCTATTATTAGTATAGATTGGTCAAATGTGACATCCTGGTCTATAAAATCATGCCATCAAGACTAAGTTAATTTCTCTGTCTTCTGTACTCTCCTCTAATTACACTTATTGCTAGTGTGTGTACGTGTGTGTCCTTTACTAGGCTGAAATTCCTTGGAATTCAATGAGTTTTTATTAAACATTGTGCCTCTATTGGAGCCCCTGGCCCTTATCAGGTGGACAGTGAAAGTTTTGAGAGCTCTCCTGCTGGGACCTCTATGAAAGCAACTTGCACGTTCTAAAGTGCTAATGCTAATTACTGCAAAGTGTTGACAGTCACACCGGCTAGTTATTAGTAAAGACAATTACACTACATGCTACTTAGTTGGTTGGTGGTGCAAGAGATAGTGGAATAACGAGGGACATGGGACACAAAGGCTGGGTAAGTTTGTGTAAGGTGGAGGCTAGAGGCTGTGGAAAGAGAAGGATAAAGTAAAATGGCCAGAAATTAATTTTATCAACACTGTCTTTTTGGCCAGGACTATTTGCAAGACTATGACATATAAACTTATCAAATCACCATTGGAAAGTTTGCACCTAGCCATGCCATCCAGTGAATCGTTTCCCTTGGGTCTGGCCACAGCACCCAAAGCCTCCCGGAGTAACTGGGAGGCAGGGGAAAGATGATGGATGAGGAGGAAAGAAAAGACCTGATGTGTTTTACTCCAGACCAGATGATAAGGGGGCCTCACTCCTGCTGGGACCTCTACAATCCACCCCTCCTTTTAAAGGAGATAGAAAAAGATGAAATGTTGCCCTCTTCTGGCAGCTTTGGCAAATCTTCACACAGTTCATCTTACAGGAGAGTAAAAACAGTCCCATTCGGTGACTCATTTTGAGAAGGCATCATAGCATGGACATAGACTTTCTTTTAATATCATATACTGTAGTAGCAAATAGCTCTTTGTCACTGAGAGTTTTCACACCTTTTTTTTTTTTAAAAAAAATTAACTTTGCTTTGCATTTATATTTGGCTGCAGGAGTAGTTTTAGAAATTCTGTGGGCGTAACACAAATTCTGTGTGCTGAATCAGCCAAGAGACAAGTTATCATGTGTTTAGGGCACTGTCTCAGCAAAACAATAGCCCGGGCTGGGGAGGAGCCTGCAACCAAGGTATGTGCCCTTGACCAGAATCAAACCTGAGACCCTTCGGTCTACTGGCTGACACTCTATCCACTGATCCAAACCAACTAGAGCATCTCTTCTCTAACTTTTCTCTCTCCTCCCTAACAGCCAGTAAAACTAGTTAATGAACTACCTGATGTGGGCATATGTGATGACTAAATACAGATTCACCTGCGATTTGTTCTTTTCCCCCTCCCAAAAGTATAGAGAGGTATATTCAAAAGTTAGGCAGCCAAAAACTGAAGGAATAAAGCAATGAAAAGGATACAAAACAAATATCATCAAAAAACATTTGTTGCGGGTTTCAGTGAGCATGCTGCTTACTATGCCAAGAAGCATATCTTTTATGTCATAAAGCAGTTTTGTTAGATTCAGTTACATATTTTTAAAATCCTCTTACAGATTGCAAGGCTCACTTTAGACGCTAGGTGGCGGTAAGTGTCCACCTAATGCTGTCCTACTTTTCCCAAGCCAGGCTCGCCAGCCCCATCTACAGCTTGACATTGGTTTCAATCCTTACAGACTAATGGGGAATGTTTCTAGAATGTGGACTTCTGCTAATATCTGGCAGCCAAACACTACCATCGCTTGTAGCTCTCAGATGGCATTATCAATCTGTAAAGCTTTAATGCTACTTCAACAGCTATCTGTGTACAACTCAAGCAAGATCTACTGCAATAAATTGGTAACTTGACCTCTAGACTGAGGCAAAGCTTCACTTTCGACTATACTGACATTTGTAATAAACCTAGCAGCTATTTTTGGAGTCTCTATTTTCTAAGTGTTTGATTAAAATTGATATGAAATTGGAAACCACAAGGAGTAAACTGTAAGCGAAGTTAAAATCCTCAGCTTTACTGTCCCAGACACACCTATATTATAAGTTTAGTAAACTAGACCACTGTTGGCATTTGCAGAGGAATATATGAGGGCCTGAAAGATATTTTTAAATATATATTCCTTTCACTCTGACTTTGCTTAAGAAATACAAAGGAGAGACAACGGGTACCCATGTACTAGCTCACATACACTTGGCAAGACTGAATGCTGTTAAAATTCAGGCCTCATGATTACATAACAATTTATAATGCATTACCCTTATTCTTTCTTCATTAAAAGGAAAAATAAAAAACAAAAATGTTAAATTAATGTCATGGGATATAAAATTATCCTGAACATGCTTGTGGGTAAATACATGTGCATATCAGAAAACAAGGCATTTAAAACAGTGGTCTGGGGATGCTCTAAGTAAATGCTGACACTGTTGACAAACTTATCTTGCATCTCCACATCCTTTGTCCTGACCCTTGCAGATAACAGCTTCCTATGCAGCCTTAATATTTCATCAGGTTCATTCATACGTTAACTCAAATAGGGGAGTAAGTTGTATTAGAGAGCAGGAGGCATTTCTGAAATGATACCTTACTTTGCTTCAAAGCCACACCTGAGACCTACAAGGTGAGAAGAAATGCAGATAGACTCCCTGTTATATGGTAAATAACTGAGTGTCTAATTCCCTATTTGGAAAATAAATAATGAAATAATCATACCAAGGAGGGGATATGAGAAACCGTTCTTTCTCAGCTGATGGGAAAATGAGATACACTCTCTAGAGAATTTGAAATCAAGTAATTAAATGGACTAAAAAGCTTTTTATTATTACCATGAGCTAGCCGTTCCATACAAGGTCAGTGATATTGGGTGGGTGGAACCACCCCGCTGTGTTCACCCCTTTTGGAATACCATGGTATAGAATGACTCTCACACTTAGGATATTTCGGCTGGCATGAATGTTGAATTTTTGGAAGAAGGGAAAGAAGTAGAAAGAACTATTATTTTTCTAACAGGTAATGTCCATCCAGGACTTTATGCACCTATGTCATTAACCCTCAACAACAATGATACAAGACAGATAACACTGCCCTCGTTTGAGAGATAGGAAAACAGACTTGGAGAAATTAAAGAATGTATTCAAGGTCACATAGCTAATAACTGGTGGAGCCAGGATTTGAACAGAAGTCTTACTTCCTCTAAATCTCATGTGTTCAACCAGCTGAGTAGTTAAGCTTCTAGACTTTGGTATTTAATAGGTATTCCATGTCCCTTTGGTATCCTCAGTTGTGAGGTGGGATGGTAATTGTACCCACGGGGAAGGACAGGGCAATAGAGCACACCTGCAATGAGGTAGGGAAACTCTCAGCAGGTCCTGGCACAGAGATGACAATAAATGGTGCATGGTTTTCAGCACGCGGACTTCATGTAGGACCCCTGAAGAACTTAGTATCCCTTCCACGTGTTAAGGGATGCTAATTACATACTTAAGCTACCTCACACTTTGACTTGTAACCCTGGTGAGTTAAACTGACAACTCTGATTCTGAGAGAGGGACACAGGCAGGTTTTGGAGACAGCAAAGTCAGATGGAGCACACCCTCAAGGTCCATCTGCCCTACCCCAACTCCTGTCTGTCAGTTGGTGTGAGACTTCTTAGAGAACATCCTCATGTGTATTACACCCGCCTCCTACTCCTAGTGAATAAACGGCAAGATTATTGGGTTGGGGGGGCGGGGGCAGAGGGTTGCAATGAGGACAATGGGATGGTTTGCTTAATTTCATTCTACTCAGTATTGGCGTTATTGAGAGACTGGGACTATTGCACTTTAAAAAGTGAACAACTATTCTGTCACTTGAATTATACAAAAGTTAACAAGCACACAATGCCAACTAACATGTCAGAATTTCTCAGCCCATACTGTAGTCAGTTGTAGAAAGCAAGCTGAGTTGTTGAATTCTTGGCATGAAAGTGCAAATCAAATAATGGCCACATTTCATTACACTACTGGGTTTGGCTGCTACTTAAAGGTACTAACAAAATCTTGCTTTCCCTTTAAATAGGGCACTAGGTAGAGAGAAACCCACAAAGCACTAAAGCCTCACAATTTTATAAAGGAATTGGATGGGACTGTTGAGAGCACACATAGGTAATGCTTTTGGCTGGTTGACTGGCTGGTTGGTTGGTTGGTTGGACACCTGCATTGTTTCAAAGCAACTCTGCCATCATACGTGGCAATAAATCAGCATAACCACTGGCATTCCCATTTGTAACATGAATTTATTCCATCTGACACAGGGCTAAATCTAATCTCTGTGATAAATATCATTCCTATAACAAATAACTACAATTTCTCTGTAACGTAATCTTTGTGAACATAGCACTTTATTTCACAATGGGCAGTGCAGACAAACCCTTCTCCACCATGATGCTGACACTCATTGTAAACTTTGTGGCATTTTCCACATCCCCCAGTTGGGGCTTTTCATACTGGGAATGCTTGCCAGGTTATTTCTACGTGGAATGAAGGAAAAGGGAGTCATTTGACAATCTATGTGTAGGCTGTGAGGTGGGAAGCTATGTTGATGATGTGAGTCAGCTTTTGCTGACTGGCTGTGTGCTCTGTTTCTGCTCACCCTCTTCCCCATTTCCATTATATGTTATAACCCTGGGCATCTAATCAAGCCAGCTGGGTAACGGTCCAAACACAGTGCCTTCACTTCAGGTCTGAGAGGAGGACCTGGAACATCACAGGGTCTCAACAACAACAAAAATGTCTGCTCAGCACTTGCATGTGGGCTGGTAGGAAAGGGGCCTCTTGGTCAGGTTAAGTTGGGTGGTACATGCCCCCTCAAACATAGATCCCACTCCTTCCTCTTCCTGGTACTGTTTTCTTCCTCCACCACCAAACCTGAACTTCTGGATGGAAGCATTTGGAAATGTACAGTATATACAACTGATCGGATGGAGCCGTGTAATACACTTGATCTAGCTGTACTGGATTTAGGGCTGGAATAGAGCACTCGGAACCTTGGCAAAACAAATCATATCATCGATGCTATTAGTAGCCTGAGAATTCTAAAGAGAACGTACATTTGAAGCTTCTCTATTCCTAATATTTGGCTTTGCTTTTCTACTCGATCCTATGCATTGCAGGTGAAATTAAATAAGAATAGACCCTTTAAGGTTACAGTATTCAGCCACGTGGACAGACATTGAGGAGATGACATTAGAATCCCTGTATTTATGTTAATATACTTAGTCTCTCCCTTTGTTTGGAGTCTTCCTCCTGCTCTCCAGACCCCTACAAGTTTCGTGTGCAAACATCCTGGCTATCTGGGAAATGAAAGCCCAGAACTCACACCTCAGTGGTCTTAGTAGTCTTCTCAAAGCTTCCAGGCAGTGTGACTGATCAATCAAAGCATCTCACTGTTCTAGAGAGATTAAGAACTAAGGTGGCAAAGTCAGACTGTGTAAGGAAAACACTTTTTCAGGCGTAAAGAGAGAGACATCTACCGAGAGAGTTATCTAGTAAATCAGCAAAAGAACACGAATGTCGTACACTGTCTGGGCATTAGACCTGCACCTGTATGCTGGGCCCAGTCCTCGTCACAGAATCCACCTAAGTTCTAACTCTTAGTCTTTCACGTGAACTGATCCTTAATCCCTATTTTTTGGATGATTTATCTTCCTTTTTAAAAATGTATCTAGGAAACAATTTTCACATCACATCCAGAAACACACTCTGGACACGTGTTCAGCTACAGACACTCTCGTGTGTTCTCTCATTATCCGGGAGAGCTGGCCTGATGCTGGTGTGTGGACGGAGCTACGGGGCCTGCAGGAAGACAGAATTTAATTCTGCTCTGCAGGCAGCCCAGGCAGGTGGGGTTACACCCCAGAGGGGTCATCAAGCTCAGGGGGGTGTTCGGAGCTTGGAGAGAGTTTAGAGAGCTGCCATCGAAAGAAATCAGCGTTTGAGAAATAATCCTAAAGGGCGGGTTGGAAGGAGCTGGGCTTGTTCACCTGGATAACAGCTTCTCAGTACCCCGAGGGGACCAGCCCGGGTGAGGCCTGTCCTGGGGAGGGGGGGGGGTGTAGAGACTGCTCTCACAACACTTAAGGCAACCAGAATAAGAGATAATGGCAAGTTTTAGATTTCTAAAGAGATTTGGGTCTGTCAGACTTGGAATTGTAAGTCCAAAGGAAATTACAGATGGCCTTTTCAACCCTCTCCCCCAAATTAAAGATGACCAGTTTAGAACGATAAGCAAGCCTCAGGGAGCAAATGAAGGGGTTTCAGTTCAAGACTAGGTCACTTTCAGCTCTGTGGTTCCTTGATTGGACATGGGGAGCTGTTATTTAAAAAGGTAAAGTGTTTGTGCGTGAGTGTGTAAGTGAGAGTTGTGTATATGAGTGTCCATAAGTGTATTGTGAGTGTGTGTATGTGGGGAGGTGTGTGCACATGTCAGATGATGTGGCTCTCATCTCCTTCCTTCCCAGAAAAGCCAATGCAAACAATTCCTGGAAACATTTCTCCCGGAGAGCTAGCACTTCTGTTTAGACATACACCCTGGCTGCTCCATTCTTGAAGGAAAGCTTGGCTTTCATAAGGCCGAATGCATTAGCTGCCAGTCCCTCACCTGCTGCAGGGAGACCATAGATGGTGCCACCCCCACTGGGATGGGAGTCACTGTAGAGGTAGGCTTTTCTCAGCCAGAGATAGCGGAATCACGGGACCATCACCTGCTATCTATAAAAGCACACACACCTCTTTCTTTACTACAGAAGAAAAAAAGGAGAAAGTGACGTGCTTCAAGTTCAATACATGACTTCTATACAGTGTTGTTTCTATAACCAAGAAAAGCAAATAGCTTTCTTGCATCAGGCCCAGAAATTCAGTCTAATTTCCAAAGACCTGCATTATAACAAATACCCAAATAGGCAGCTGCATTGCAGTAAAATTCCAAGGAAATGTCACTTTCCCCTAATTGCCTGTGTCTCTGTTATTTGTTCAGATGTGAAGGAATAGAGAGAAAAATCTACTTCCATCTCTCTGAGTTTCAGAGAGTGCTGCAGGTTGTGGAGCAATCTCTAATTGCGTTAGAACTTGTACTTCTTTCCTGAGCTGCTCATTTTCTCTTACAGATTGTGAAGTTCTGGTCAGATGACATTACAGATTTCTACAAATTTTGTGTCTGCTGTAGTGACCAGAAGCCAGAACAGATTGCAAAGGTTAGCAAACGTTACCTTCACCTTTGTTTATACACAAATGGCTATGGCCTGAGACTATGAATCCCAGCACCCCGCCCCCCTGCCCTCCCCCACCCTTGGTCAGTCAGTAACAACTGCCTCTAGGTTCTTTGGGGAGGGCAGCGATTATTGGCCTGGGCGCCTGGGGTGAGCGTCAGTTGCCTTTGGCCACCTGTGCACCTCTGCTGGAGCATGTCAGGCACTTCTGCTTATTCCTCCTGCAAAGCTTCTTAGCAAGGAGAGATAAGTGAAAAACTTGAACTGAAAAGAGATAAGAGGTGAACAATCTGAAAGGAAACACAGTCCCTTCTCTGTAATCAGTCATAATGTGGCCAAATGGCTCGGCTTCCCTAAAGCCCGATGCTTCATTAGCACCACTGGAATTATTTAGGGGTCAGCGATGGCTTTTGCTTTCAACAGGTCATGGAGTTTTCCAATAATTAACTAGTAATAAGTCTATTAACCTGATAGTAAGCATCCTGAGTTTTAATATTTACTGGGAATCCTGGCATTGGAAAACCTGCTTAAAAAGTGACAAGGGTGATTGCTTGCTTGTTTGATAACACTAGGTGTCCCATATTCTGGTTGGTGTAGGAATAGTCACTCTTAGAATCAACATGTTTACATATCTTTCACCATTGCCTTGGGTTACTGAGGAAAGGGCGGTGCCACCCTGGTGGTGATTTAAAGAGACATCTCAGATAAAAGCATGAGTTGGGTGAGAAGAGGTTCATCAGTAAGTCGCCATTGACCTTAGTTCAATGAGAAGTCATGGGAATGCAGAGCAAGGTTCTTCTGGCCATGCTGACCCCTTTAGCTCCAGGACATAGGGCTAGGTGAATAGTGCAACCCTCACAAGCCACAGAAGAGAGACTCAGAGTCCAGTCTGCTACTTCAGAGCCCTGACAGCCTGTCTACAGTATGACTGTGGGCCAGCATTTCTGCTGTTCAGGGAGGAAAATCACCGCTTACAAGCAATGTGAGAAGTTTTCCCATGTTGCTATAAGTTAAAGAATGAAGAACATTCCACCAGGCAAGGGAAGAGTTGATAATGTAGAGGCACAAAGATTGTATCTTTTTTCTGTTCTGGAAGTTTAAGCCTTTGCAGCCTGCTTTCATTGAGAGTTAAAGGGGCACAGATAATTAGAAAAAGATAAAAGAACATAAAACCTCTCTATGACACCAAGGGTAATGAGAGGTACACATACTTGGACAATTACTTGTATAATGCAATCCTCTGCCAGCTAGTAAAAGTTCTATCCTTTCTGTAATTCAATTTTTTAAACACTAAAAATTGGTAAATATGATATTCTTAGAATATTTTTAGTCAACTAAGTTGGTAGTTTATCTTAGTGAAGTTAATTGTGCTATTTGTTTATTGATTCACTAGAGGCCTGGGGCACGAATTTGTGCATGGATGGAATCCAGCCAGCCTGCCCCAATGGGGGCCCATCAGGCCAGGCTGGCTGAGGGGAGGGGCCGTGGGTGGTTGGTCGGCCGGCCCTGCCCCTGATCATGGTGTTGAGGACTGATCAGGGGCCAGATCAGGCTGGTTGGCTGTTGCAGTGCATGTCATAGCCACCAGTTGTCCTGGTCATTCTGGTCATTCTGGTCATTCTGCCCTCTAGTCACTGGGCTTTTGTATATATATAGATTGTCTTATTGTTTCTACTTCTTTTATACCCAACAAATGTTTGAGTCAGAAACATTTAGTTATGAAGACATTTAACATTTTAAATTAAGATGCAAGGAATTGTAGGTGATACTTGAGATGCCCCTGAGAGAAGCTTCTTGTCTCCGTGTTGGTAGATGTCTCATATATTCATAAACCAAATCCTGTGCACATTTAAGCCAGACCAAATTACTAAAAAGCTCCATTTCTCCCATTAGAAAAAAATGCAAATATTTTGCTTATGTTTTAAAAATAGCTTGACATTTTAAATAATTGATGAATATGCAATTTGATCCTCATTAATGGACAGTTCCCATAGAGGTATTCTCCCTAGTTTTATAATTTACTATTTCAGGATAGTTTTATGAATTCGAAGATAAAATCTGGGGAGCAGAGAGATACCACTCAGGGTGACAATATCCTATTTAGGACCAATAACAACTAAAGGTCAAAAAATTAACTCAAGTTATTTGAATTCCTATGACATGAGTTACAGATAGCAACATGTAGTAATTTTTCCCCATAATAAATTCCCCATACACAATGATATACCCAAATGAATATCAGAGCAACATATTGTATTGTGAAGGATTAAATGATATTTCAGCTCATGTCTTTATTTTTTGTCTCTTTTCCTCAGGTGATAATAGAGATCTCATTTACCATGCATGAATACTTATATCCCTTTCTGAGAACATTTCTGATATTATTGGTATAAGAGAAAAATGTCATTTATTTAAAGATTGCCTTATTAATCTATAGGTTTTGGTAAATACCTAGAATATCTGGTCAGTCAATTTGTCTTTATGGCCTACGAAAGAAGACTAGCTGCCATGTTCAGTCCAAATCAGTTGGTATATGAATATTCATAAGGACATCAATAGTCACAGTGTCATACAATCATGCTCCAAGCTAAATAAAAATAAAAGCAAAATGGCCACAAATATTACAGTATAATAGGATAAGTGCTAAAAGATATGTACAAATTCATTAACAACATCTGTGAAAGTGTCATAGACAAAACATTCAAAAGGAAATCTACATAAAACAAAGTAGATAAATTTATCAAATGTTGATAAATTTCCAGAGACAGTATAAAAGTACACAAAATATGGAAGAGAGAAAGAATTTTTTAAAAGAACCACTAAGCCAATACAGATAGTACAGGTTTACTACATTTATGTTACAGAACGATGGAAACCAGAGACACAAACGATTTGGTAACAGCAAAGGGAGTTTCACCCAGCGCAGGGAAGAGAGACTCTTGTTCGGATGAGAACACAGACTGCCACACTCCTCCCCCCGGACCCATCCACACAGAGAAAAATAAAAGCAATGCAAACGTCGTCTACAGCAACACAGGACAGACAGAGGTGGAAGCGTTTGGCATGTTGCACCACAGGAAGTCAATCACGATTGGCTAACGATGATGGTACCTGGCTCTGTTGCAGGTCACTGGCTTGCCTGAGAGGAGTCACTGACGGAGGGGGCACACCTGATGTGGACGCAGACCGGCCTAGTTTGCAGCTTACTTTCGGTTCTGTGGACAAAGGGGAAAAAAAGACCAACTGTTAGTAGGGCAGCGTGGGCAGTGATGACAGTGCTTGCAGACTCCCGTTTTGTGTTGCTAAGGATTCTTTCAATGCACCAAATACTTCCTTCCGATGTTTGCTAATCACTGGCAGGTGACCAGTGTCCTAACAGTTGACTCTAAAACAGAGGCTTGATTTGAAGTTGAGCTCCTGAGCATGAAGAGCAAATCACGAAGTGAAGCCCAAGGCCTCATTCCCTTGTACATTTTACCCCAATTATGGTTAGTTTATATAGAGTGATGACTGGAGCAACAACACCTCATTAGGGGGAAAAGCAAGCGGCATGACGATTTTTGTTGCTTTATTTTCACTTTGGTCCATAGGGCTCCTAGCTCCTAAAATGCCCTTTCACCCTCTCCAAAATTTATCCTCCCTTTCTCCCCTCCTTTCTTCCTGCTCTTTCATTGTTTCTTTGTCTTTCTGATTTTGAAGTCTATGTCATTGTGCTTGTGTTGACTACTTCCATCATGTCTTCAATGTAACATTTCTCTCACTTATCTCAATTTGTTTTAAATTTTATAACCATGTTCTAAGACTTTTGCACTCTTTCATAACAATAGCATTTTTCAAAATTAAAAGCATTGCCCTAACTCTTCCTCCATTTAAGAAGCACAAATGAGCTGCCTAGACAATTGAGAGGAGACTTTGAAGATTAGAATTTGGGGATGGAAAGAGTTCTCTTTACCCAAGAAACAGAATTTATAGTAAACAGAGACTGTTGAGTTTCAGATCTACCAGAGGATATTTGATGAAGGAGAAGAAAAGAGGGCATAAAAAATTGACATCTCTGTTTTCATTACAAACTTTTATATTAACTGTCAGTTTGGAGTGCCTGGTATAGTCCAGCTTCTGTTTGAACTACACTTAAATTGTCTTTAATCCCAAAGACACTCTTTGGAATTACAGAGTTAGCTATAAATGCTCCCAATTTATAAATTAGAAACCTGAGTGTTTTCTCTGTTGGTCAGTGGACTTATAACTCTCACTAAGGTGGGGAGGAGATCTAATGTGGAGAGACCCCACATTAGAGGCTATCAGCTTATAGTCTGGGAAAGGGCTAAGCCTGAATTCTTCATTAGGTAGTCAACCACTCATTCTTCAAACCACAAGCATTCCTTGAGCCCCTCTGGGAGACAGGACCCCATGTCTACAGAAGAAATGAGTGCAGAAACAGCTGTGATAGGGAAGCAGCGGAAGGAACTTCAAGCTCTAGCTTTTAATGAGAATCATCATTTTCTTGGGGGGGGAGGGAAAAGAATAAAGGTAGCCTATTGCTTTAAGGAAGACAATTGACAATATTTGTTGACAATGATACATTTGAGCTTTTAAGTAAAATTAAAATTTTGAGAAACTTGCACCCACCATTGTGTGCTTGACAACAACCTAACACTTAAAAGATGTTTCTTATGAGATCAGTGGTGATATTAGTAAGTGTGCTGTATTGATTTTTATAACAGAATGTGTCAACATATGGAAGAGTTGCATGAGTTAGTGAACCAATATTTTCTAAAAGCATGACGTTATAAATCATGTATGGGTAAATGTCCATTTAAAGTTCAAGATAGACCGACAGATTTTAATGTAACAGAACATGATGAGTTTATTGATGTGTAACTAACTTCTATGAAGCTATTTGTTGACTTTTAGAAGAGTATTAAAGAACACCTACAATTATATGATATGCCTATTAAAATATTTCTTCCTTTTCAACTACCTATATGTATGAGGCCAGATTTCCTTCATATATTTAAATAAAAGCAACATATCACAACAGATTGAATCCAAAGCAGATATGAGAATCTATGTTCCACTGAATTAGACATTAGATGTGCAAAAATATAAAACAATGTCAACCTGCTCACCATTTCTTATAGTTTTGAAAAATATAGTTTTATGAAAGGTGTTATTTATGTTAATATATAATGGTTTTATTTTTAATGAATAATTTTTTCATTCTCAAGTTTAATATGATAAATATTAAGGAAAGCATTTTTGCATTCTCAATACTTTTTAAGAACATAAGGGATCCTAAGACTGAAGAGTTTGTGAACTGTTTATGTGTATAGTCTCTGAGTCTCTAATAGTTCTCTTTTAAGAGGTGTAACATTTGATACAGTTAATTTTCCAATGGAGTGTTTTGTTTTTTTAAAATTTGAAACAAGGAAATACTATGTTAAAAACTCCAAGGAATTTGGGAACCGCCAGTTGGGAAATTTTCTCCTAGAAAAACCTCTATGGCAATGTCCAAAAAAAACTATTACCTGCCTAAGACCTGAGGGAAGCCAAGCAAATTCTCAAGGAACTTTCTCAACATTTATAATAAAAAGCAAGCTTCCAGGTTCATTCATTGATCCTTTTTTAAAATATATTTTTATTGATTTCAGAGAAGAAGGGAGAGGGAGAGAGAGAGAAACATCAATGATGAGAGAATCATTGATCAGCTGCCTTCTGCTTACCCCCTACTGGAGATCGAGCCCGCAACCTGGGCATATGCCCTGACCAGGAATCAAACCGGTGACCTCTTGGTTCCTGAGTTGACGCTCAACCACTGAGCCACACCTGGCTGGGCTATTGATTCTTTGTTGTTCATAAGTGAAATGTGTTGTAGTAGTGAAATGACCTAAAAAATCCTCGTAATCCTATATAATAAAAGCCTAATATGCAAATCGGCCAGTTGCTATGACATGCACTGACCACTAAGGACAGACGCTCAATGCAGGAGCTGCCCCCTGGTGGTCAGTGCGCTCCCACAGGGGGAGCTCCATTCAACCTGAAGTCAGGCTCATGACTGCTGAGCACAGCGGTGGTGGCAGGAGCCTCTCCTGCCTCCATGGCAGCATTAAGGATGTCTGACTGCTGGTTAGGCCCACTCCCTGCAGGCCTAAGCCATCAGTCAGACATTATCTGAGGGCTCCCGGAGTGTGAGAGGGTGTAGGCCTGGCTGAGGGACGCCCCCCCCCCCCCACTGAGTGCACGAATTTCGTGCACTGGGCCTCTAGCTAATCATAAGATTACTGCTTTACTCTTTCTTTCTGGTCTGCTTTTTATGTTTTAACTTTGTAACAATGTCAATAAGATCTTGCATAGCTCAAGTTTGCTGTTTGCTAAAATTTTCTAAAATTGTCAGCAAAGTTTTGGTTGTAAATGTTTTAAAAATAAAACAAAAATTTATTTAAAAATAAAATTCAGGAGGAGTAATAGCCATCTTTCATGTTTGCCTGTCCAGAATCCATTTACCCTTTTTCTGGACTAGCAGTTGAATTTCCTTTGGAGAACAATACCACTAGGATTCTTAGTTCTTATGGTTCCACATTAGGAGCTGCCCCCAACACTAGCTCCAGAAGTGGCCCTGTGGCTGAGATTTGTGCAATCATTCCATCTCCTTGGCCTCACTGATTGGTTCAGGAATGGACCTGTGACCCAAGTCAGTCAGTGAGAGCTGCCTTCATACTTTTTCTGGAGCTTTTCATGAGAGCTACTAAATTCATATCTTATCAGCTGAATGACAATGAACAAATTTCTGGATCTCTTTAAGGTTCAGTTTGCTCACAGATAAAATGGGAGAAGTAAAGGTTACCTACTTCATGAAATTATTGTAAAAATTAAATAAGATAATAAGTGTAAAGATGTTACCTCATGTAATAAGTGACCACCATGTAATAAGGTCTCAAGAAATGTTCGCTGTTTTTATTATTTAAAGGCCCCTTTGATCTTTCAGCTCCTCTGCTTATAATATAACAGTCTACATTGCTTTCTCTCAGCTGACACAGGCAACCTCATCGACAGTCTCGCCCCTGCCACACAGCATCCATCCCGCCCCTCCTGTACTAAACTGTGTGTTCTGTGAGGATAGGCATCCTGTCTATCTCATTCCTTCCCATGAGTGACATGATAACTGATTCCTGAGGATTTGAAGTATTTATTGAATGAATTATTTTAAACAGTAGTTTAAAGACAAAAGCCATTGTAAAAGAAGATAAATTATTTGTACATTTGTTAGTAATATAAAGAAATTTCCCTCATTTCTTCACCTTTCCCATGTTTCCAATACAAAGACAAAAATACATTCACCAGTCTTCAATTGAATTTAACAACAAAATCAGGGAGGGGAAATTGCAGTGCCTGTTATGGACAGTAGATGGCAGTGCAAATATTAATTGATATGTAGTCTGGTCATCCCACAGAGCTTCCCAGAGCTAGTCTCTGTAACAGGCCAGCATAAGTCAGAAAAAACCTCCTTTTTCTGTAATGTCTTCAATGGCTTTTCACAGAAAAAGAAAGGGCATTCTTTGTGATTATAAGGCCTTTCCAAAGAAAGCCAACTTCTGCCAACTGGGAGCAATGTCAGGGTGAACTCCTCTGAGAGAGGGCAGAGGGTGGGGCCATGTTCCCTGCAGTGGAAGACTGGAGGAGCTGGCAGAACAGTCAAAACTCATGCCAACGTATTTTCATGTTTTTAAACAGGACTGGATCGAGAGCCTAGTAAGGTGAAGGCACCTTCTGCATTATCTAAATTTGTATGCTTGGTTAATTATTTTTCCCCAGTAGAATCAGAGAATAGCTGAAAATTCAGAATTTCTCTAATACAAATGAAATTAGTGTCAACTTGTATTTTTTCTAGTAGTTTTCAGGGTATCTGTGTAATATACAATGTCATGATTTAGGCATATGTTTAGTAGAAATCAAATTTAAAGGAATATATATATATATATACACACACATATATTTACATATATTTTATACATACTGTAGTATATAATAATAATTTAGCTGACTTTGCAAATCCGATCATATAAGACCTTAACCTAAAACCTATAAGTAGTTTCATATGTACATGCACGCAAACACACACACACACACACACACACACACACACACACCCATCAGTTACTATCACCAAATTCCTTGACTCCAGACATCTCCCATTATGTTGACCATTTTGCTAATAACATAAAGTGGGATAAGAATATACATGGTTTAGAGAAAAGCCTACAACTACTGGACCACCGAGTTCAACCCTATCTCAGTGAATTAGGGGCAACAATGGCTCTGGAGGTGAGATTAAGTGCCTCCATGGGCAGGTAGGTATAAGCTCTTGAGGGCAGAGGTCATCTGTCATCCCCTCATCTGTTCAATCAGGTGTCTTCACAGGTTTGCTGAATGAGTAATCAACTGAACCAAAGAACAGCAAGCATCTACAATATTGCTATGTTTTAGGAAAAAAACACCACATGTGTAACATGCTTGCTCAGGTGCTTGAAATGGACTTTTAGATCTATCAGATAATCAGTCAAAAACATCTCTTAGGTACAGAAACAGAGAAATTTCATGACTAGAGAGTGGAGAAACACTTCTTTGGATTTATAAGGAAGGTTATGTGGGACAGCATGTATCTTCATAATTCTGTTTCCATGGGTTTAGGATGGTAATATATTAACTGACTTTTATAAATCTGGTCCCTGAATTTAAAATCCCAGGAGTTCAAAGTATAGTTAAAATATGGGTAGAGAACTCTGCTATGGATCAGAAACCCCAAGTCCATTTCTTGATTTGTCTACTACTTTTACCAATGAGTTTGGATAATTTACTGGATTCTTCTGGAGCTGAGTTTTGGTGACCTAAATAATCAGTTCATAACACCAGCCCACAGATATACAGGTTTTTGTGAAGATAAAATGAGATAGCACTTATAAAAGTATTTTAAAAGTGAACAGATGGCATCTAAATATAAGACATTATTTTAAACTAGTAACCCAGCGCGCAAAATCACGTGAGACCCAGACCCGTGGAAAATTGTGAGAGACCCGGGACCCCCAAGTCCCAGCGCGCCGAAGGACCCAGAGTCAAGTCCCCGTCCACCCGCACACGCCTCACCGCACAAGCAGCCCCACCCACTCGTATGCACCTCACCGCACACACAGTCTCCTGGTGACTGGTCTTTGGTCGTTATGGCATTACAACCACTGGGTTTTTATTATATAGATGGGTCATAGATTATTTTCAAAGGTGAAACATTTAAATTCCATAATTCAGATTACATGTCATTTGCCATCATCTTAGAGCAAATTTTGTAATTATATCAGGTTCTGTTTTCCTTAAATGTGTGCATTTAACTGTTAACTTCAACACAGTGGACCTTAGATGCCATCAGAAAACAATGTAATTCTCCTCTTCCCCAAAGCGGCCATAGGCGACCTCTGAAAATGGTTCACTATTCACTAGACCCAGAAAACCCCACAAAATCATGCAAATCAAGAAGCTCAAATCTCCGCATTCACTTTAAGAACACTCGTAAAACTGCCCAGGGCATTAAGGGTATGCATATTCGAAAAGCCACCAAGTATCTGAAGGACATCACTTTAAAGAAGCAGTGTGTGCCATTCTGTCGTTCCAATGGTGGAGTTGGTAGGCGTGCCCAGGCAAAACAGTGGGGCTGGACACAGGGTCAGTGGCCCAAAAAGAGTGCTGAATTTTTGCTGCACATGCTTAAAAATGCTGAGAGCAATGCTGAACTTAAGGGTTTAGATGTAGACTCTCTGATCACTGAGGGCATTCAGGTGAACAAAGCTCCCAAGATGTGGTGTAGAGCCTACAGAGCTCATGGGCGGATTAACCCATACGTGAGCTCTCCCTGCCACATTGAGATGATCCTTACTTAAAAGAAGCAGATTGTTCCTAAACCAGAGAGGAGGTTGCACAGAAGAAAAAGATACCTCAAAAGAAACTGAAGAAACAAAAACTTATGGCCCGGGAGTAAATTCAGCATAAAATAAATCTAAATAAAAGTAAAAAACAAACAAACAAAAACCCAGAAAACAATGTAATTCTTATCTCCCCACAAACCAGTTCCAAAGTCTCTGTAAAATCTGGTCTCTAGCCTTTGAGCACCCATGTTCCCAGGCTATAGGCTAGAGATGAGAGTTCAGTTAAGGACAGCAAAACTCATTTTAATCACTTCCTTTGCAAGTTCTGCTTCTGTGGTCTCGCCTTTTGCTTTGGAATGGGAGAGTAATTACCTTCTATTATTTTGTAACTGACTTTTATAAACAAACACTTTTTTATTTATATTGGTTAACTCACTCCAAGTCCTCCTTTTCTGGTTTCTCAAAGCCCGACCACCAGTATTAGGAGAAACATAAATAAAACAATTTCTCTGGGAAGACAAATTCTAGCAGACAGAGGGCAGTTTTCCACAGAGAAATGGAAGCAGGGCTTCTGGGGACCTGACTCACATTGCTCTCCAAGTGAGAATTCTGCCACATGTTTACTCCTACAATGCAGAAAGGAAGCGTTAAGCTCTGGAGTGTGAAAATAGTGGCAGAGCCTAGCAACAGGGCGTGGCCAATGTTCCCAGAGGAAATAACCAAGCTCCCAGTTAGGCCTGGGAAGGAGAGCAGATGTGAGAACTGCCTGCTGATTCCTGAGCCCACTGTGCTGAATGACAGCCTTGCGGGCCATAAATGACACTCAAGTCCACAGCTGCCTGGGGCCAGAAGAAGCAAATTATTCAATTCAATGCTTTTTTAAAAATTGAGCTATATTTAAAAATTGTGAGACTTCACAGAATGGAACTTAAATCTGGGAATGTTGAGCGTTTCTCATGGTGAGCATCAGCTGGCACTAAGTAGCTTCTGTCCCCTAGAGAGCGCTGTGCCTTCCAGGTCACCTGCACTTCTATCACTCCATCCTGATGTTTGTCAGTTTCCAATAAAATGTCCTTGCAATGCAGAAATATGTCTCCACACCTATGCTTCTAACAGATGTGGACATATATCACTTAGGCCAAAATGACTTCAAGTTTTAAGAAAAATTGCGAAAATCACTTTCTTTGTGAGAGCAAAGGGCATTCCTAGGTATGTAATGTACAAGCTCAACCTGTCTGCTGTGAAGGAGGCACCTCTCCTGAGGCACTTGTTCATATTACCTGCCTGTCCTCCAGGCGCCTCAGTTCTCAGCCCGTTGGGACCTTCTTCTCAGAACAGCAGAAACACACAAGGTTGCACACACAGAGGCGGAGGTCTTTTTTAGATTGTTCCACATAGGATTAAGCCAAGGCCTTCTGAGTTAACTTCCAGAAACGATTCTTCAGTCCAGCTGGACAGGCAGGACCAAGTCAGGAGAGATCTCAGCTTTTGTTCACCTCCCTCATCCCATATGGAAAGTTCCCTCTATATATTTCTACTCAGTTAATAATCATGAGTTTTTCAAAGACCTGATATAATCTTGGTTTAAGATTCAAGTCCTCCATTTCTTTCAAGTCCAAACTAATTTTGTTATTTGAATGATGATACAGTACATCCATAGTCAACAGTAGAGATAATACAGTATATAATAATGATGAAAATAACATTTAATTGTAATCTAATTTTCATTCTATAGTTTTGTTTCATAAAGAAGCATAGTAAGGTCTTTGAGTGACAGAGACCAGGTTTCATATAGATTATGATGTGTGTGTGTGTGTGTGTGTGCGTGTGTGTGTGCGCGCACGCGTGCGTCCCTCAAAACCATTACAGAGCTAGATATAAGCTGCCTGGAAACTATTTGTTGAGTGACCCAGTGGTTGAATTCTGAATTTTTGACAATACCATACTTACTTGTATAATTTCCACTTTCCCCATTATTTTCATGAGCATTTGGGCCCCCAGTCCACCATTGCCTTCAAGAATCACCCTTCAGGGAATCCCTCACTTACTAACTACAGTGACTTTAATAATGTGCCACAGCAACCAGTGGCAATGTTAATTAGAATTGAGATCTGACATACTCATTTGTTTTACTTCAGCAATTCTTCCATTCCTCAAAAGAGCTGTTATGAACAACATTATCAAGTGGCTAAACCACTTTTGGTAAAGCAATAGTCTGTGACTGAGAGCAGTTTGTGTGTGTGTGTGTGTGTGCGTGTGTGTGTGTGTGTGTGTGTGAAAGAGAGAGAGAGAGAGAGAGAGAGAGAGAGAGAGAGAGAGAGAAAGAGAGAGATGAAATGCAAGTGTCAGAAGCAAAGTTGACAGACAGGTGGGGATTTATAGGTAGAACAGGTGAAATCTCCTTGCCCTCCAGTGTAAGGTGTGGAGTTGAGTTCCTCTGTTGTTTTGGGAGGAAGGCTGTCTGTTACAGCGCTAGTGTATTTCACTAGGAGACTAGTAGTTCAGTGGCCCAGTGGCAAGGAGACAATAATGACCAGGAAGTGTGAAGAGAAGAAGGAGGAAGAGTGAAGGACTCATTCCCTTCTGTTCCAAAAGAGCCCCCGGAAGCACAGAAATCCATATTCATGTAGTTGTTTATTCTAGACAAAGACCCTCTGATGAGCACTCTTCAAGTACATTTTAAGTAATATCCAAGGTATGTGAACTTCAGATATTTTATTTTATACATTTTTGCTAGTGGAATTATGGCATTTTTTAGAATAGTATTGGCACATACTCGTTTTTTTTCTTTTCAGAGAAACAAAAGCTGCAAAACATAAACATTTTTCATTTTCTCCTTTTCCCCCTCAAAACTGGTATAAGGGTACACTCGATAGATATAAATGTGATGCTATATTTGGGAGCCATTGACTTGTTCTAAAAGTTCAAGTAAGTAATAAAATAAGTGTGATGCACACTTACTTTTGAGTGGTCATGTCAATGATTCCACTTTCACATAAGAAACCCTGACATTATGTAAATGACTATACTTTTGCCCCTACTTTTCATATTTCTTTGAATGTAGACTCAAAAACGTCTTTATCAAAAATGCAACAAAAATATGTCCTTCCTTCCCTTTTGTTTACCACCTTCATAATCTCAGGTGGAGAATGTGAGAGACTCCAGAAATTTATGTCATTTCTTCTGGTCATGAGATGACTTACTGCTCTACAAACAGAGCTGAAAAGACTCAGGAGAGATTTAAAGGCCATAAAGCCAAAAAGATGCTTCTGGAGTTTCTGGAGGGAGAAAGTCAAAGTTCATTATAAATTCTGTTTACTGTCTGAATTTCTTGAAAGATTCATGTCACAGTGTCACAGACCTATTACCCATTTTTATGCAACTTACTAAGTGTTCAGTAAAAGTGAATTGGGTACCTTATCATTGTTTCATTTCCATATATTTCACAAGTTCTTCATCCTTTGCTCACACATTAAAGTGTTTGGATTCCCCAGGTCTAATCTCAGTTCCCTTCACCTCTGTTTCCTGTTCTCCTAGTTTAGAATCAGCTAGTCTTATGGTGTTAACCATTCCAAATGTCTCTAGTCTCAATCTCTAATTCCACTTAATCTCTTCAGCTCCAGATCTGTAATTCCAACTGTCTGCTCTCTTCTCAATCAGATGTCCCAGAGCACTTCCAACTTAACATAGTCAAAATAGAAGTGCTGGCTTTCCCATCTAAACCCTGCTCAGCATCTCATATTAACCACCTCTGTCTCAGCACGTGGCCTCCCAGTCACCCATGCTTGGAGCTGTGAAGTCATCATTGGATCTATCATCATGGAAACGGAATTACATTATACCTATCTTAAAAATATTTAAATGAATACAAAATATCCACCACATAATGTTCAAAACCTAAACATGATGTGGCAGGTACTGTCCATTGCTTATGCAATGTAATCTCCCCTTACCCTTGCAAATAGTCTGTGGATTTCGTTTCTAGGTATCAGGTAGAGGCCCCTTGCTTTAAGGGAAAGAAGGGCCTTTTCTAAGCCCATGGAAATACCATTTCCTTTCACAAAGTGATTGGTCCAGAGAACATATTTCCCAGTTCTGACCAACTAAATGAAAGGGGCATGATGCCCAGAACTGTCATAGCCAGTTTGTGGTTATGAAAAAAACTCAAGGGCATCAGAACAGGAGAGTTAGAAAGATAGAAAGTTCCTAGGTCCTCAATGACTCCCTGAATAGTGGCAAACACTTGAAGCTCCCTGCCTCCAGATTGGGTGCTACAGAAGTTAACAAAGGTCATTATTACTTAAGCCACTGCTAATTGGTACTTTGTGGTTAAAAGCATTTCCAATATGCAAGGCCCTTCAGGATTCTTACTATCTGGTCCCAACCTACTTTGCAGTTTCTTTAGTCAACCTTCCTCGACCCCTCACACCAAACACACATTCCATCCGTTGCATTCAAGGTTTTCATGCAGAAGGCAGACTTCTTTCTTCTGTCATCTTGTAAGCAGCTCTTGATATTTCAAGCTCTAGCTCAAATGTAGCATCCGTAAGCAATTATTAGTTAATCTACCAAAAACTCCCGATTGTTCTTGCCAAAATCATACCTGCCATGAAAAATTAACTTCTTATCTGTTTTGCATGTTATTTGTATATAATACATTATATTGCAACGATCCATCTGTCTGTCTTTCACTTGAATTTGAGCACCTAAATGTGAGATGTCTTACTTATCATTGCCAGCTCAGATTCTACAACAATGGTGGTTACATAATATACACTCAGGTAATGCTTTGGTTTTTATAAAACATATCTTTGGTCACAATAACAGATATTGTGCATGTTTTTGGTTAGAACTTGTACAAATTTATATAATTTAGAAATGCTAATAAGAAACCTAAAACTAATCATTATTCCCAATTAAAGTGTGATGTTAACCTTCTTTGGAGTGGCCTTTTTCCCTACAAAATACTATTTGTTCTCTATGTTTCTTTTTCTTTTTAACAAAATGCACAAATATATTTTTCTCATACACCTATATATTTATTTATACTTTATTATAAATTTTTTTTCAAATTTCTGCTAAATTCCCATAATATTCCTTCCCCCAGGTTTGAACTCATGTTGCTCAAATTAGTTATAGAGCTGCATCACCAAAGCTTTAAGTTCCATTTTAAGTATGGGGAAGTTATTGTTCTGCTTTTCCTGAGTACTCTTCTAGAAATATCCCTTCCCCAGAAACTATTCATCCTGTTTCAATTTTAACTTGTGCATGACCCTCAGAGAGACCACATGCTAAATTAATGTAAATTGCTTTCCAAGGTGAGTATCAGAGTTGAAAAGAACATTAAAGATTGGTCATTTCTTCAGGACCCTAACACTGTTAAGGAATAGAAACATGAAAACTACAGGCGGCTGCCTGATTATTTGTTGTTTATTTCAATTGACAGCTTTTTGTAAGTCTATCACACAGATGAATCAGTTCAAAGCAAGTATATGCTGCTTTTTAAAAATTGAAGTTTCATAACATTTATCTATTAACAATGCAAATTGCATTGCAAATTTTAATTTCAACTTTGAAATTTAAAGGTATATTAGATTATAGTTTTCTATTTTTGACTTAGACTTGGAAACATAGTCCCAGGTAAAATTCTTCAGCTCACCACTTCAAATGCCTCCTAATGTCTACTCCCTCTATTGCCTTCAGATCAACTTTGTTACATTTTAAAAAATATTTTTTATTAATTTCAGAGAGGAAGGGAGAGGGAGAGAGAGAGAGATAGAAATATGAATGATGAGAGAGAATCATTGATCAGCTGCCTCCTGCTTGCCCCCTATTGGGGATCGAGCCTACAACCTGGGTATGTGCACTTGACAGGAATCAAACCTGGGACCCTTCAGTCCACAGGCCGAAGCTATATCCACTGACCCAAACCAACTAGCATGTCTCTGTTACATTTTCATCCTCAATTTTACTTTCTGCTAATTTCCGAGTTTCTTAAAATCTGTTTTGAAGCAAAAGAGGCATAAACTTTAAATCCCTTTAACTTTATAAATAAAAAAAAATTGCTTTAGGTGATGACTCTAGATAAAATTTAGTTTTCAAGGCTGCCACATCACACGGCTCCAAGAAACACCATTCACTACTCTGTTGTCCATGTGAATGATGGTCCCTGGAGTGGTCCAATATATTATTACCTTCTGTTATGTGAAGGGCTATTCATGCTGTCTCTACGAGTAGAAAGACATATCTGTGGCTATGGTTCTCCAAGTGATAATTGCATAAGAGCAGTTTCCAGAGACATGAGGCTACCACCTATCTGGGAGATTATCTCTCTTACCTGAGCTGTGGTTTCCTGCTAACAAGGTGGGGCTCACAGAGCATCTTCCCAGTCTACTGGTGACCACAGGTGGCCCTGGTGTTCCATCCCATTCCTGAGCTTTGACAGGCTCTCTGGAAGATGCCCCATGGTGTCCTTTCTCTTTGCTGTCCAGCTTTGGCAGTGGCTCTGTGCTGTGGCTTCGCACTTTCAGCTCCTCTGTTGATTCTGTGTGTTAACCAAAATTGATGCGGTTAAACAAGAGTCAAAGCCTTCTTAGGTTCCTTTAAAAAGTTGAAGAACAATTTCTAAATGCTTTCAATGTATTTTAGAAACCTATATGTGTATTAGAGATTACAACATTTCAATATATCAGGGAGGCATTCAGGTTAGTATCGCTGGCAAAGAGCTTTCTCTTAGGAAAAGAAGCTCAGTGAATCTTGAGACTCCTTTAGTAACTCTTCCCTGAGCTCATTTTGAAGAAAATATCTTAAAGTGTTCTTTATACTCACTGTCTTTACTGTCTCATCTTTTTTTACTCCACTGCTCACTGTGACATAATTCATTCCAGCCACTCTACTAAACTGCACTTACTAATATCTCCTTGACCTTTGAGTAGGCAGATTTAGAAGACACTTTAAAGCCATTTGAAAACTCCCTGATACTCTCTTATTTACATCTTCAATTCTCTTAGCTTCCTGATGGCCCATCTTCCTGTGTTGTGTTCTATGTCTCACACCATTTCTGTGTCATCCATAACTTGTCTTCCACTATGCATCCCTTATATGATGGTTGTCCCCATGGTACTAGCTTACCACTGTTTCCTTCATTCTATCTTTTTGTTATTTTTATCCTCCAAGATTCAACTAGCAATTGTCTGGTTGTTAGTGATTTCTAAATATTTTATCACAAGCCTGGACCATTCTCTGGAGCTTTAGACTAAAAACTTCCTACTGGATAAGTGCCCATGGAAAACACAAGTTCGGCATTTCATACACTGACACCATTTTTTACTAAACTATTAGGTCCTGTTGTCCAGCCAACCATCCAGCTTGAAGCTCGCTCTCCTTTTCTTTAATTGCTATTCCCCAAATCCATCATTCAGCTGATTCTACACATTTTATTTCTGAATATCATACTCTCTTTTCTGTTCCACTTTGTATCATGTCTACTTCAATTTCTATGGTTCAAGCTTGATCATCGCCCTTGAACTATTGCTTTGACTCCTTAAAATATAAACTCCAAATTGCCAATGTGATCTTTTTAAAGTAAAAATATTATCAAGTGTTATTTCAGGGAATGGTTTTGATAGTCTTTCTGTAATGCATGCACAGTAGTATTTAAAAATACATGTAATAAATATGGTTTTAAGAGTGCTGTTACCTTGCTACTATGAGAAAAATGTTATTTCAGGGAATAGCATTTTATAAAAGACATAGAGAAGTGTTTGAAAAGAAAAACAACCCCAAAAATGCAAATCTACTCATAATGTACCCCTGACTAAAATCCTCCCAGAAGATTCTTGTTACCCACAGAATTATGTTGAAACTCTTTGGTATGACCCAAAAGATTCGCCACCATCTCTCTCTTTCCTTCCTCTCTAAGTTTGTCACTTTCCCACAAACAGTGTATTCAAAAAACAACACTAAGTATGTTGTAATGTCTTCTTCTCCATCCCAGCTCTAGCAAAAATAATGCTGTTTTTTTTAAATGCCCTTATATCCTGTCTTTGTTCAGTTAACTCTACACGGGCCTGGTTACTCAATTTAAGTACTGTCTAAAGCAGTGATGGCGAACCTTTTGAGCATTTTGAAAAACCCTAACTTAACTCTGGTGCCGTGTCACATATAGAAATTTTTTGATATTTGCAACCATAGTAAAACAAAGATTTATATTTTTGATATTTATTTTATATATTTAAATGCCATTTAACAAAGAAAAAGCAACCAAAAAAATGAGTTCGCATGTCACCTCTGACACACGTGTCATAGGTTCGCCATCACTGGTCTAAAGCCTTCCCCACCCATATGCCACCCTGTGCTGGGGTATCATTTTTCTATGTATTTGCTCTTATCAAAAGGCCCTGAGTTATTTAAAAGCAGGGTCTGATTTTTTTCTGATTTTTTTTTCATTTGGTACCTCCAGCACCCCTAGCATATTGGTCCACAGGCATTTAATGAATTAATTAATTTAGTAGGTTTCTCAACTCCTCCAGCATCTTTCCCATGTGTGTAGGAAATACAACATTCCTAATGGAACAAGAGAATCAAGTGAGTGTTGTAAGTGTATTAAAGTGGCACAGAGCTGGTTGCAGTTTCAAAAATCTGATTATCTAACAGTCACAAATTGTAAAATTTACTATATTTAAAGTTTCATTCCAATAAAGGATCTTTGAGAAAGACTGAAGTGAAAAAAAATTCACAGAAATGATTCAGAGGATCTGCATTTTGTTTCTTTATGTGTAGGTTCAAATACCCATGAACTTTCAGCTATGGGATAGAAATGTCACACTCTGTTTCCCCATTACCTGTCTGTATGGCAGAGCTGCTTACATGGTTTACCAACCTAAGACCATGGCCAGGGTTGCAAAGCCGGACATCTGGGTAAGGAACCAAGATGCCTGGCTTTGCAGCCCTGGCCATGGTCTTGGGTTGGTAAACCATGTCACTGAACACTCAGTTTCTCCTCTTGGAGTCTCATATTTCTTATCTAAAAACTAGAGGCCCGGTGCACAAAATTTGTGCACAGGTAGAGTCCCTAGGCCTGCCCAGTGATCAGGGCCGATCTGTGGGGTTACCGGCGGGACAATGGGGGGCCCCCACTGGCACCTACCTTGGCTGGCCTGGGGCCTGCAAACTGGAGGCAGCTCCTGCATTGAGCATCTGACCCCTGGTGGTCAGTGTACATCATTGTGACTGGTAGTTCTGCCGGTCATTCCACCATTTGGTCGATTTGCATATTAGGCTTTTATTATATAGGATGGAGATAATACCAGCTCTGCCTAACTTTCCCACTTTAATTAGAAGGATCTAATAATATTCTACATTTTAAGATATTTTCAAAATAAAGTGCCATACACAGTTAAAAGCAATATTGAATTTAAATAAATTATAGCCATTTGTCTTTTATGAATTTTTAAAATCTTTCTACATTTAGACTAGATGATCACTGAGAGACTGAATATACACATGGAAAACTGCCAGTAACATATAAAAATGGAGCTCTAAGCTATTATCTAGAGTAGCAGTGCAGGAAGCCAACCTGCTATCTACAAGTCAGGCTATCTCTCTAGCAACCAAGTCAGGAAGCCATACTGTGTAACAATTGGCCCAAAACAGCCAGGATTTTGGACCCAGTTTCCAATGAAGAGCCAAACAGAGAAAGTCAAATATATACCCCAAATTAATCACATAGGATGCCTTGCTTTTAGTTAGCCTGCCTACAGCTTCCCCAGGCCAACAGTCTCCAACTGGGGCATATCTGAAACTCTCTATTTTTCCCACTATAAAGATTTCTCATTCTTTTCCCTGCCTTTGAGTGCCTGCCAAGTGTAAGTGCTGGTGGCTGACTGCCTTGGTATCACAAGCTCTGAATAAATAGCCTTTACCTATGCTCATTTTTTGGTCTTTATTTACCTCCACATTGTTATAGTCTCTTCCAACTCCAAGATGCTATACAGCTGTGTGAGCACATGCCATGAGTATCATTCTATGAGCTAGAACTTAGACCAGGAGGGTCATCTCATAGAAACAACCTCAGAAAAGTCTGGTCTTTAAATGTGTCTGTATATAAGCCTATGTCCCAGTTACACTAAAATCAAGTGTAAGTCAAAATATTTTTAAAGTAATGCATTGCAGCATAACAATTACAGCAAAACAATTTAGCCAGAACTTGCTTTTCGGTGCCCTCAGTCAACTGAAATAAAACAAGTATCATAAAGGAACATCTTAGATTATTTCCAAGCTGTTTATTCACAATTTCAAAGAAAAATGGACTCTGGCTTCCAAATGTCACAGTCTCAAAGCCTAATGTTTCACCTCACCATCTCTTCCAGATTCTAAACAAACCATTGGGATGCTTAATTTTTTACTGACTTCTATATTTGTTTCCACTATCATTAATAAATATTTCCCATTTTACACACACACACACACACACACACACACACACACACACACACCACAGAGTCTTCTATCACTGGACTTAAAACTAATCAAACTAAAAAAATACCCAAACATTGGGTCCAATATTGTATTTACAGATTAGGACATTTTTTTTTGTATGTGTGTGTGTGTGTTAATCCTCACCCTAGGATAGTTTTCCGTTGAATTTTAGAAAGAGTGGAAAGGAGAGGGAGAAACAGAGAGAAACATCCATGTGGGCTGGGGAACCTGCAACCAAGGCACGTGCCCTTGAATGGAATCAGGACCTCTCGGTCTGCAGGCCTATGCTCTATCCACTGAGTCAAACCAGCTAGGGCTAGGACAACATTTTAAATACAAAAGGCTGAGAATGTGTGTCAAGACACCTCCATCAACATCAGTTTCTTTGTTTTCATTCAAATTACTGGCATATACATACCAGGGTGGTGCACTTAGATCTCAAACCTCAACTAAGTAAAATCCCAACACAGCTATGGAAACAAAATGGAGTCTTTCTTTTTTCTTCTTTTCTTCTTTCTTTGTTTTTAAGTCCCAGAGGTTGAATTTTGGTAGGCATAATTAGAACAAAAAGATCAAAGAAATCATGCTACTCAGACTTATACCTTAACATCTGCCTCCTAAATAGAAGGACAAACTGAATAATCTGTAAGAAAGTCATTAATGTATTTATTGAGCACTTGATTTGAGAATGAATCTGGTTTCCTATATATTTAGGTACAGCTTTCTACATTATGCACTTTCTAATTAAAATAAATAAGAAAATCTTCAAAATAACTGTTGAAAAGAGACAAATGGAACGTGGACAAATAGTCTAAGAAATATATACAATAAAACATATTGACAGCTCAAAGACATCTATTCAGAGGAATAAGGACATATTTATCCATGTCCATCTATTTCAATGTTTTCTGAAAGCCTGTTAGAAAAAAATTTGTTTTAGTAACATAAACCTTCCTGGACAAGATCAATCTTAGGTACTGTGGTAGAGTTTTGTGTGAAATCTAAGTTATTTTCACAGTTACAGCCCCAGTGTGTAGCACAGGGCCAACTATATAGATTGAGCTCTTTCTCTGCTCATCAATGAATGACTGAATATTGCCTATTCATCTAAAACCTGATTCTCACATTGAAGATGGATCTTGAATTGAAATCTTGCTGTGAAAAATGCATGCATTATTGTATTACATTTGTCAATAAGCTTGTGTGTTCTGCACTTTATTGTCTTAAACTTTTCAGTGTTTAAGTTTAAAAACCATAAATAAAAATAAGAGACCAGGAACAATCTTTTCATGACCGAAATATTCTCCCCAGGGTTCCAATCTATCACACCTCATGCTGCTAACTCTGAAGTTCCTTCTCAAAATGTTCCCATTTTCTGCCTCTTTTTTCTGTCTGTCTCTAGGTCTACATTTGTCTCTCCATCTTCTAACTCATTCCTCTCACTCTCTTTTCCCGCCCTGGACCCTGGGCCACTATAACTACTTGGCTCCCTGGTCTGATAGCTTTCATCATCAGGCCTGACCCACATCTGATACTGAGCTTTCCCAGAATCTTTAATCCACTCTTACTCATCAACATTCACTCCCTCAACAATGAAATCGTAGTGAGGATTCTTAAAAATCTCCACAACCTAAAGATCCCTCCCAAGCTCTATAGACAAAGAAAAGAAAATAGCATTTATGGACCTCTACTTAGGTCTCTCTGGGAAACTCCAATATGTTAAAACTGGCAGCATTATCCTTTTCCCAAAGTTCTTCTTTTTTTGGCTGGAAAGGACATGTGATTGCTAATTTATATGTCTGATCTTGCCATGTGACTGTAAGGTTCTTAAGACTAAAGACTCAATATCTAATAGAGTCCACACTGAGAACAGACAGGGTAAATGAACTCATGAATGCCTGATCCGGAAAAGTTAAAGTTAGCTCATTATCTTTCACTCTTGGACCTAACCATACTTTTGGCCCTGATTCACAGGCTCTCTTCCCACCTCTCCAATCTCACAGCACATGGGCCATGGCATGAACCAATAACCCTCACTGACAAACATGAATTCATTACTATAACCAGCATTATTTCCTTTGTTAACCCAGAATGTTTCTAATTAACTTGCTAATGATAGAGCAGAAAACAAAATATTCCCTGAAGAAAATAAGTATTATTTGGAAATATGACCAGTAACACCATTTTTATAGAGGAACATAAGATCCTATTTTTTTTCTTCATTTTTTGCACTAAATGTTTAAAAGGATTAATTTGTCATATCATTTCATTCTTTCTATAACATCTAGACGATTCAGGTAATTTAGACAAGAGGCTTTTATATCTGTGGTTTGCGACTGCTATTGTTTTTGAAATTTAACACTCTCACAATAGGGATCCCTTGGTTACAAAATATGGACTCTAATTGTGCCTGGCAATACAGATATCAAAGCTCATGTTGCTGATGAGTATTTGAACTTCCTGTGGAAACAATGAATGCTCCTGAATTGTCCCCTCTTATTGGCATAATCAGCAGGATAACAGTCCTATTCCAACTGCTGAGCAATGAAAATAATGAAAGGTGATCAAGGTGGATTAATTGGGCAGAAAAGACAATACATTTGAAGTGCTGAAGAAGGCACTGAACTAAATTGCATTATTAGATGGGTATTAGATTCAGTCATCACATTTTAGAGCTGAATGGGAGCTAGGAAGCCCACAATAGCAACGTGAACAGCAAGGTGTGTGTATATGTCTTTGCTGAGATGGTGTCCTGCCTTTGGGAGGATAGCTCCAGGGAGAGAGGAGTTCCCACCTCGTGGGAAACCTTGGCCAACTATGAACATCTTTAATTGCTAGAAAGCTCTTATACAGAGCTCCAGTCAGCCGCCCTCCAGGAACCACCATTTGCTGGTGGTTGGTATGGTAGTCCTGTTTCTGCAGCAACTCAGAACTAGTCTATTTTTAAGTAAACGCCCTTTAGGATCTACAATGGGGGAGACTGTCTCTCCTTAGCCAAGTCTTCTTCAGAATACAGATGTAGAACTTTCACTTTCCCAGTCACCCTGGCCCAGACACTAATTGCATGTCATGGTGTCTTTTCAAACTATACTGTCTGGAGCTGATCATAGCCAGACAACCTACAAGTCCAGGTGAACACTGGAGTCCTCTCCCATATGTCTATTATTCCATCTCCTGAGTCTCCAGGGAAAATAGGGCAAAGTCTCCATGTTTCCACAGTGAAAGGGCACCAGGGAGCAGAGGCAATTTTTTGTTGTTTTTTTTTTAATTATTGCTTCTCTCTCATATGAACTCTGTCATTCGGGTCAGTTATGTCAATTCCAACATCTAAGGGATGCCTTCCGTAAATATAAATAGAGAAAGAATAATAGCTCAGGCATTTGAAACGTTCATGATTTTAAATAAAATTGGAAAGCAAGTCCATGTTTATGTTCAGAAGGCACATTGGGTAAATCCCTGGTTTTAATAATTATATGTGGCACAATATTTAATAAGATAACAAAATAGATGAGGCGCATTGAAGTATAACAGAATATGCAAAGAATTCTAATAATTTTACAGGTATAAAAAAGTTCAGATTCTTTACACAACTTGCTCAAGGTCACACAAATGGCAATTAGTATAGCTCTGATAAAGAGACAGGTTTCCTGGCCAAGCATAGCATGTGCCTCTCACCATAAGTCAGTGGAACTTTCTACTTATATTCAACAGTTCTTTTTTGTGGTTGTAAGAAATAACACTCATTCATAGTCATGGAATAGTAATTAGAATTCCAAAGATCAGGTTTGGTCTTTAAAATCTCTATTAAATGCCCAGATATTTTAATTATTCCCTCCTTTTCATCAAGATGTGTGAGGATTGTAGAGATACAGCCAAATGATCTTTACCTAAACAACCTTCACTGAAGTCATCAGGCATAGCTCCACTGTTGACCTGTTCTAATAACATGCTCTTGAAGAAATTCTAGTACTTCAGGGAAATGAAACAATTTGCTCAGAGAATATGATTTACATTTTCATTTTTTCTTATAATGCAGAAACCAAGAGGACTGTGGACAGAGACTAGACAGAGGCTGACCAAATCTGTTTGTCCTCTCTGGGCACCTTGTTAAACCATACTTCCCAGCATTCCTGGCAGTTAAAGGCAGTCATACAACTGAGGTCTGGCTGTGAGAATGTGGGTGAAAAGGATGTATAGCACCTGCATCCTCCTCCTGTTTGCTGGGATTTTTTTGAGGTTTCAGGTGCTGGAAGAGTCACCAGGTAGAAACTTCCCAATAACTGTGGGGAGAATTACCCATCCTCCACTAAACCCCCTGATTGATTGTCACATGACAGTAACATAGGTCATGGCCTATGGCATGAAGCAGCGGTTCTCAACCTGTGGGTTGCGAACAATGAAAGTACATCCTGCATATCAGATATTTACATTACGATTTATAACAGTAGCAAAATGACAATTATGAAGTAGCAACGAAAATAATTTTATGGTTGGGGGTCACCACAATATGAGGAACTTTATTAAAGGGTCGCGGCAGTAGGAAGGTTGAGAACCACTGAAAGTCAGAGTATGTTAATCCACTGAGGTTTTGGAGTTGTTTGGTATAGTAGTTGGACCCTCAGATTTTTACACATATCATTTCTCTTTTTTTTCCCCTGTAAAATAGTCTAAATATAAAATCCTTGAGTTTCTAATGATGACAATATTTTTATTGGCATACGGACAGAAAAATAAAGAGCCGAGAGATTAGTTAAATTGCCAAATAGAGTATAAGAATTCAGCAAGCAATGCTTCTCTCTTAACTCTAGTTGTAATAAAAATACTTTAAAAAACTGGTGAATACATCTTTACTGATTATTTAATAAATATATTAAATCCTATGGCTTCAGTAAGTATGTGCTTAATATGGAAGTGGATGAGCCTCTGAAATGGTCATTCAAACAGCTGATATACTTTACTATTCATTTCAATGAAGACAATGAAATCCAATTTTTTTTCCAAATACTATTCTTCTAAAATAGTAGCAAGAAGAAAATCCCAAGAAATAATTAAAAAATAAGACTAAAACTTTTTCACAAAGAAAATGTTGATGATTTCTTTAAAATAAAAACAATTTAGATATAAATTAGATTTGGGGGAAAATTCAAAATAAAATACTTTCCAGAAATATCAAAACAGCAGAGCATTCTGGGATGGGGTTGAGGTGATCTGAGGTTCCTTTTAGATCAGTTCAATAAAACATCTCTTCCTGAGCCTTAGTTTTCTCAGATAAAATTATAAATTTGAAATAAATTATTTCTAAGCATCCTCCTAATGCTAAAATTTAATACTTCTACAATACAAAGTTCGGACAGAAGGAAAATAGATCAATAACATTGTTATGTCTATTCGAATCTATACTTCCACTGTAAATTTCAGAATAAATACCTTCAAAAGAGGGGTGGAGAGGAACAATGGTTTAGGCTGCATAATAAATTTAGCCTATCTGGAAGGAAGGCTTTATATTAGGAAAGAATAGGACCAGAATTTACATTAAAAAGGAGAGACAAATTAAGGAAGGTTTTAAGTGACAAGCTACAGCGTTTGTATTTGTTTTTGAGGAGCAGGCATGGTGAGGTCGTCAGTATTAAAGGAAGATTCTCCCAGGAAAAAATGTGTAAAAAAGACCAGGAGGAAGATGTCTGAGGAGTTATCCCAGGTCAGAGGCTCACGATTAGCACCATCTTGAAATCCACAAAAGTTCAGATAACACCATCTCCACATTATGATGTCATCAGCTTCTTAAACATCCTTTTCAATGGGGTGTGCTGACATAGACACAAAGATTCGGAAATACAAAATATTTTGAGGCATATTTTTTATAAACAACTAGAGGCCCTGTGCACGAATTCATGCACGGGTGGGATCTGGCCAGCCCACTCCAATCGTGGCAGATTGGGCTGGGCCTGCCTGGGGGAGGGGCCTCGGGCAGTTGGCAGGCTGGCCCTGTTCCCTGGTTGAACTCCCTGTAGAACTCCTGGTGGAAGGGAAAATTTGCATATAAGCCTTCTATTATATAGGATTTCTAGTGTTTGTATCCAATACAGATGAACTTGAGACTATTTACCAGATGAAGATAACTTTCTGACATTCAAAATCTATCCTCTGTTCAATGATAAGATAATTATTATTTTTAAATTATTAACCAGCCTCATTGTCTGGTCTTAATCCCATGTCAAGATGTAGAGAAATACTAAACAAGGTTATATTGCGAATTCATTAAATAACTACCCTGAACTCATAGTAAATTCTCTGCATGTTAAAAAATAGAATATAATTATGGAAAATGTCCTTATTTTTCAATAATCCTTTTTACTTCAAAATAATGCATAAAAAATGCAAATGTGTCCCCATAATTTACCACATCAAATATTTATGCCCACAGCTCTCCTAGGCCCCTATAATGCCAATGGCTGCCTTTCAGTTTCCTTTCATATTTAGGACCTGACATTACTGAAGCTTATCTATTCTCTCTACATCAAATTCTTCACATATTTGATAGAGAAACTGCTGATAAAAATCTCTGAGGGGGGACAAATAGAATTCTAAAATACTTTACACACAGAGTTTTAAGGTTATAAAACCTTTATAACCTGGGCCAGGCACACATTTTGACTTAGGATGTTTTAAGATATCTGCATCTTTTGACAAACTCCCAAATCATATGCCAACAGTTATAGAAGACCTGACAATGGAATCCCATTCGTAAGTAGGACACCAGGTAGCAAATTACCATACTAATAAAGCTAACAATCTAAAAAAGAATCTTCTTAAAGAAATTAGGCCATAGGGACTCAAACATATGTGATTTTTATATTTTCCCTCCTCCCTACAGCCCCAGTCATAGTAACATTGAATTGAGACCAGCCTAGCACAAAGGCCTCTGGATTTAATTGTTGGGGAAACTTGACCCCGGTAATAGTTCTGCCATCATCTGGGTGACATTGGGTATGTTTTTTTACTTTCTGTGCTTCTTTGTACTCATCTCTCTAATAAGGGACTTAGACCACCACATCTCTAAGATGCCTTCTGGATTTCAAAGTCTGTATATAAAAAACAAACAAACAAAGAAACTAACACAAGAAGGGGCCAAATCTTAAAATCAAATACTTAGTTTCCTCAGTTGAAAGTAAAATGGGAGTCATGTGCACCTAAATAGCTACATTACAGAAATGATATTTGGTCAAAATGTCCAAACACAGCCCTAATTGGTTTGGATCAGTGGATAGAGTGTCGGCCTAGGGACTGAAGGATCCCGGGTTCAATTCTGGTCAAGGGCATGTACCTTGGTTGCGGGCACATCCCCAGTAGGGGGTGTGCAGGAGGCAGCTAATCGATGTTTCTCTCTCATCGATGATTCTGACTCTCTGTCCCTCTCCCTTCCTCTCTGTAAAAAATCAATAAAATATATTTTTTTAAAAATGTCCAAACACAGAATCCTGATATTCCAAAACTACAACCCTATCCTGTTTTAAGGATATTTTCAAACTAATTATTGATACCATAGGACAGAAGAGGAGTAGTTTTACATACAAAATGTCCTTAGGCAGCCAACAGCGTGAACAATCACACAGCCAAAATACAGAAGAAAAGATGCCAAGTTCAAGGAGGAGCAACAATGGTATAAGGAGAATAAAGAAACCATGACTATAATTTGAGTTGCCCTTTTGTGAGATATTCAAGGGAATTTGGCTTTATGAGCAGAATCACTGCTTACTAAGGCCACTGAGAGAAAGTAACCAATTATCTATCAGATGCAAAAAATTAAAATTAGCTTTCTCTTTTCTGGGGAAAAAAAAAGTGGAATTCTATCGATACCTCTAAACATTTCTGTTTTTACCTATTTTTTAAGGGGTGATGTCAGAATAACCCTTTGAACAATAGGAGAGAAAGAGAATGACTAGAAGATCAAAGCAATATTCTGTTACTAGCCCTTTTATAAATTGAGAAGACTTTGTAATGTAGGGCATTTTTACATATCCTCAAGACTGAGTTAATGTGCATAGGAAATTACTATTAGGCATTTGGGATCAAAATTGAAGTTCCTGTTGCATGGCATATTGCCACATTTTTATAGAAATGGCTTAGATGCTGTTTGAGGACATAAAACTGTGCTAATAATGCAGTGCATGGATTCATACCAGCAATTTAGCAACCAAGTGCTGAGGGTTCATACTTCTGAGTGCTGTGATCTGGGAAGTCCCAGCCACAGCATGTACAGTGTAAACAGAGCTGTCTTAGGGGTAGTGAGACCCTGGGTACCAGTGCAGACTTAGCCCCTAATTAGCAATGAGGCCTTGGGCAAATCGCTTTCCCCTTCTGAGCCTTCATTTGTTTATCTTTAAATGAAGCATCTGGGACCAAGGATCCTCAAGTTTAAGATTTTACTGACAAATAGCAGAATATGTTTCATACTAGAGTTTCTCAGTCCTAAATGCTTATTAGAAACAATTGGGGAGCCTTCAAATAGTACCCACGTCAGGGCCACAATATTACTGAACTGAAGGTGAGGCCTTTACTAGTACACTGGTGGTTTCAAAAGGCTCCCGCAAGTTTTGAAAATAAAGATAGGGTTCAGATCCACTTTTCTATTCTTAATGAAACATTTTTAATAGCATTTAATATGCTACTCATTATTCTTTTTGTAGACTGGCTTTATTTCCATGGTTTTTCCTTTTTTAGCTGAAAGCATCTTAATAATCCTTTCTTAAGAGAAAGGAAAAAGAGTAAAATAAAATAAAAACTAATCTATCTTTTTACTTATTAGAATTCCTTGAAAAAATTTTTTATTGCTGAAGAAAAATGTTTGACTACACAAATTTTAAGATGACCTTCATAAATGAGAAAAGATTAAACTGCCAAAGCTAAGGAACACACACAGCAACCATTGAGTGGGTGGGTGAAAATTTGTTGTTGAATTTTGATTCTTTTACTTGGCTTCCTCAGCTAGGCTGCCTTAAAAAATGACAAGGAAACTAACCATTTAAGAACTATAACCAATTTTTAATAATAATTAGAAGATAAAAAGTCATTGGTCTAAGATAAAAAAAATCATACTTCTCAGTATTGTCTGTTTTCTATGTCTATGAGGTTTTTTAAAGGTCATAGTTCCCTCTTTTAATTTTTGAAGGAATGACAAGCTTTCCAACTAGTAGGTGGGAGCTGTGTGGGTAGTTGAATATATGCACAGGTGCAATCAACTTTAATTAAAACTCAAATCATTTTAACAGGCAGATGGAAAAAATGCTTTAATCTTCTTTAAAAGCAACAGAGACATTCAGGCACTAAAAATATTAATGCATAGGAAGAAAAATATAATTTCCATTCTTCCTAAAAGATGTAATTCTTAAAATACATTCATAAATGTTTCTGAAGCAAATACTGAATGCTAAGAAAAATAATTCCTTCATCATGAAGGGTAATAAGAATATTTCATTTCAATCAAAGTAAATGCAAACTTAGATGCTATAATTACAGTTACTAATAGCTGTATTTGGGGGCTGGTGAAAGAAGTCATAGCTATTATGGCTTTATAAGAAAAGCAGAGCAGGAATATTAAGCCTTCTGGGAAAATATACTGATGGCTACAGAACTGAATATATACAGTACTACATTTCTATTTTTTTAATATTTTTTAATTGATTTTAGAGAGGAAGGGAGAGGGAGAGAGAGATAGAAACATCAATGATGAGAGAGAATCATTGATTGGCTGCCTCCTGCACGCCCCGCACTGGGGATCGAGCCCACAACCTAAGCATGTGCCCTTGGCCAGAATTGAACCTGGGACCCTTCAGTCCGCAGGCCAATGCTCTTATCCACTGAGCCAAACCAGCCAGGGCAGTACTACATTTCTTGATGATTTTAATTCTCCAATTCTCTAGAGAAATATGGTTAGAGAAATAAAAGATGTCCGGGACTCATTGTTAGCCAATCTGAAAATTTTTATAGCATTCTTTGGGAAAATATACGTATAAATTTGAAGGAAAAAAAGTAAGAGTTGTTAAGGTAAAGTCTCCAATGAATGATATTTTATTTTTCTCCCCCAAATGGTATTTTAAATGGTTAGTCAAGACGGTTAAGTAAAGCTATAGGTAAAATCAATAGAAATATATTTAATGTTGATATTTAGAGGGGACTTAGGAGAACTAGAACTTGCTTCAGATTGTGCTATTACATAACATTACTTTTTGCTCAAGTAATTGAAGCTCTTTGGATTTCACTTTGTAAACATGAAGGAGTTAAACAGTACTATTTCTAAGGTGTAGCAAATATTTATTGACCTCCTACTATGAGATTCATGGTCTTAGAACAGAAAGTAGGGAGTCAATGACCTTATCCTCCACTTTTTTTTTTTTTTTGAGCCAAGGAAGGTAAGATACAAGAGTTCTTCTCTTAGAAATTTTATGTGGCAACATAATTCACTTCTCCATCTCTTCTTCCTTCTCTTTCTTCCTCCCTTCCTTCTTTTGTTATCATGTTTTTTCGGCTTCCTTTTAAATTAGGCACATATCACCTGTCCCCTTATTTCAACTCCTGCATTCTTTTTTTCTTCATGGTCTTTTATATATATACACACATACAAAATGCATGTATGAACTGTATAATCATAAAGTGGCTCAGGAATAAAGGTATTTCTTTTTTTTTTTTTTACAAGTTAAGTAAAAACAAAACCAGGGCCTGAATTAGATGTTATTTCTGATTTCTGACATTACTGAGACTTTTTATTACTGTGATATCTTGTTCATAACTTATCTGGTAGCAGACTTTGTGGCAAAATCAATCTGAATGATGAATAAGGCCACAGAGAATTACAAAGTCCATTGTTTTGCATTAGGCTCATGGATTAAAGAATAGGAAGAAAAGCAGAAAAAAAAATAAAAATAAATAGGTGGAGGATGAAGAGAGAGAAGTACTGTACGTAATACAAGATTTTTAAGATGAAGCTATGATTATGTCTCCAACAAAAAAGCAATCATCTTCTAAGAGTCTCTGAACCCAGGCCACTGGAGTGAATTCTGGATGCCCAGGCATTGTAAGCTTCAGAATGTAAGATAGTGTTGTGACACAGGTTAGCAGGGCCAGAATGGCAAGGTATAGAGCAGTGATGGCGAACCTTTTGAGCTCGACGTGTCAGCATTTTGAAAAACCCTAACTTAACTCTGGTGCCGTGTCACATATAGAAATTTTTTGATATTTGCAACCATAGTAAAACAAAGACGTACATTTTTGATATTTATTTTATATATTTAAATGCTATTTAACAAAGAAAAATCAACCAAAAAAATGAGTTCGCGTGTCACCTCTGACACGCTTGTCATAGGTTCGCCATCACTGGTATAGAGGCAAGGGAGTAAGAAAAACAGAACACCTTGCTAAAATGCTCAGTTCTAAATCTGCTAGTCTTCTTTACTACTCACTAGTATATCTTTGTAATAATATTGCTGACTGCCAAGTCTGCCCTCAGAAGGTGCTCTCTCTATTAATAAGTGTACCTCACATCTTCATTTGAATTCTTGACTGGCATTTCAAAATAAAGATTCTGGCCTCTGGGATAGTACCTGGCATCATTTCATAGGTATTTTATCAACATCCATTGAGTGACTAAAAGACTGAATGTGTGCATATACATAGTTAAAATACGTATGTATCTGTAACATTAAAAAGGATAAAATGAGTGGAAATAAACTTAACCAAGGACATGTGTACACTGAACAGCACTTCTCTTAATTTTACAAGCTCACCCACTCTAGCATTGTACCCTAGAATTTAACATAAGGCTGACCCTCCTCTTCCATCAGGTACACATGGCCCCCTGTGTGGCTGCACGTGACCACCTGCAGGGAACTTGCTTGCTCTTTAATAGGAGCCCTTCACCAGATGGGGACCCTGCATGCTCTTCCCAGCCCTGAGGACTCCTCTGTCTTTCTGGTTTTGTGTTCCTATTTCATGCCCTACAATTCAGGTACCGGACATACAAGTCTTTAGAAAGCTCTACCAAATACTATATGTTCTTACTTTCAAAAGCCTTGAAACACAGGTGTCTGAAAACCTTATTCTGACGGATTCCGTTTTGTAGGTTGTATTTGAATGCAAGTGGATGCCTTTTAGGCCTTTCTTTTCCTTCCTCGGCTCCAGACCTAGGGGTGTCTGTTAATTGGAAGCCACTACAAATGCAGCTGACACATGAGCTCACAAACCCCAGGGGCACAAAATTCAGGTATGAGTTCCCTCATCAGGCTCCATAGCCTTCAAGGTCTTCTCTATTCTTAGGACTTTTAAAATTCATAAAGATAGAATGCGGAGGCCCAGGGAAACACACATTTTGCACCAACATAGATTAGGAGCCAACCTTAAATGCCAGCTGCTTGTGCGCCTTTGTAAGTCTCCCATTGATTTCACAGGGAAGTAGGTCAGGCTGCTTTTAACAGGCGAAGCCTCGTGCTGCAGGTTTCACTTAACTATGAGGGGGGAATATTAAAAATTGATGTGCAAGGCAAACCTCTGCTTGATTAGCATCTGGGTAAAGACTTTACTAGGAAAGCCATGGAAATTAATAACAAATGAGAAAATTGACAATGAAGTATTTCAACAGCTATTTCTGTGCCTGTAGCCTTCCATTTATGAGAAATATTATGGACATTCACTTCATGCCTTGCTTACTTAGCCTAGCTAATCTGTATTTAGGGGGTTAGCATGCTTTCTATATCTCTGGTTGCACACATGTTTTTATACAACATTTCAGCCTTGTTGTTTTCTGATGTTGAATTTTTCAAATGCTAACTTTAATATTCTTTCTCATGATGACTAACCACTTTAGAAGGAAAGGAGATTTAATTGGAATCTGCTTAGAAGCAACACTTTACACATCACCCTTTTAACCACTCTCCGTCTACATACTAAATATTTTTTTTATAGTAGGTACTTTGGGTCGTCCTGGTTTCCACCTTATTCATTGGTTAATACCTCTACCTTTATGGAAGCAAAGCCTTTATTTAAAAATAAATCACTTGTAATAAAAAAGTCATTATATTTGAAAATCACAGTGCCAGCCCAGTTATATAGAATTTTTTTTTTGCTGATAAATCACCATATTCTCATCCTGTCCACCCTTTTGTACAATGAAGGTGGCCTCTCTGTTCTCAGAGCTATACTTTATAGGGAAAGGGCAACTGTGCTCCATCAGGTGTGATGTCCCTCCTCCTTCAAGGCTTGTGTATCATCCAGCAACATTAAGACAGTCTGCCTCCTGTGGGAATGGAGAATGCTTACATTCTCACCAGTGCTTCCTGCTCCTCACACCACATATCGGATAATTCACTTAAGATGTCAGATCCTTTACCCAAGCCTAACTGAAGAGAGTTGCGTACACAGCGTGGAATCTGAAAATTTAATTCATATCTGACCTTCCTTCATTTTAAATAAGCTATTATTCATTCCACAGATATCAAAAAGTCAATCACCCCTTAGAATTGCAATTTACATTTTACAAGGTTTTTTTCTATATACAATTTTTCTCTAATTTTTTGCATAAATCCTTTGAGGCAAGTCTGGAAATAAAACAAGTGAGACTTGGAGATTTTATCTTGGCTTAAAAGCTGTTTGGAGGCAAATGCATCTTTGGACCCAAGGACATTTGACTCCCAAGTCTTTTTCCATATTATCTCCAGTGACTCCCCAATCTACCATCCATTACAATGAGATTGTTTTTTAAGCTGGTCAAGCAAAGGACTTTTTAAAATCAAATGAATAGAAATGATGATACATTTTTATTCTCCTTATCATCTTATGAAAATTAAACAGCAGAAGGGCCATACACAATACCATGCACAATCTAGCTGATAGTGTTTCTATATCTAACATAATATCTTAATATTGGTTCCAGAATCGTGGAGTGAAAATCTATGCCATGCTATTTTTCATGGACCTTATTTTAATTATTTTATAAAATATTTAGATTAGATTATGAATACTTGCTTTCACTTTTTTCTTGATAAGTGATGTCTGGTTTCTCCAATCAGTAACAAGACTGATTTCCCTACTGATTATTTTATATGACAACTAGAGGCCTAGTGCATGAAATTCATGCATGGGGGGTAGTGTGTGTCCCTCAACTTGGCCTATACCCTCTCCAATCTGGGACCCCTCGGGGGATGTCCAACTGTCAGTTTCCGGCAGTTGGTAATCCCTCTTACAATCCGGGACCACTGGCTCCTAACCACTCACCTGCCTGCCTGCCTGATTGCCCCTAACCGCTTCTGCCTGCCAGCCTGATCGCCCCCTAACCATTCCCCTGCCGGCCTTATTGATGCCTACCTACTCCCCTGCTGGCCTGATCACCCCCAATTGCCCTCCCCTGCCGCAATCCGCCTCCTCCGCTGGGACCGGCCTCCTCTGCACTTGCAGAGCTGCGGGACCCCCAGGCCTCACTGTGTGGAGTGGCCACTAAGCCCCACCTCCGTTGTGCACGTGGCCATCTTGTGGTGACCATCTTGTGACGACGTCGTGCAAGGGCATCGCTCGAGGGCGTGACGCCACCTAGGCTATTATTATATTGGATTATCTAAACCCAGGTTCTTCATTGATATTCCTTAGAGCAGTTGATTATGAAACATCTAACTAATGTTGATTTTGGTACCCTGTCCACAACTTAGATTATTTTCAATATTTGGAATTGTGGTAGTTCTATTAGACTTTGCTATTAAAAAATGTAAGCTTTGGCTAAAATAATAAATCCACAAGTATAAATTATGCAAAACACAATCATAGGAGTCTATGGACACTTAAAATATATATAGTCTTTGCTCCCAAAAAGTTGCCATTTAATTGTGGAGGTTAGATACACACTCATCCATTTTAGTCAAACAGTTCTTGAGCATTCAAGGAATACACATTAAGTGGACTTTGTGCCAGAGAATGTGCACATTGCTGCAATAAAAAGACTCAATATTGTGAGCTGACAATTTAGTTGGGGAGGCAAACATTTAAATACTATCACAGCCCTGTATCAGTGGTATAGCTAGAAGAGTATACCACTGCTTCTCAAAAAGCAAGCAGAAGAGACAGAGCCCCCAAAGGATTACTAATGAAGATGCCATATTGCACAAAATCAAGAGAAATGTCCTCAGATAGAGTAACCAACAGTGTCAGACATTCTGTGACATTTAAGAGAACCAAGAGTGGGAAGAGACCAGGGCCAGAGACCAATTAGGAATCCCTGGGTGACTTTGAAGTGAGCAGAAGAGTAAGCTGGGTTGTAAGACATTAAGGATGGAGTAAGAGACAAGAAATGAAGGCAGCAAGTCCAGAATATTCACCTCAGTGGTTTAGCCATAAAAGGGAAGTGGAAAATCATGGTTGGGTGTAGAATCTGCTTTTGCTGAAACATCATGGGCAATTTTATTACAGTTTATGTTAAATGGTAATTTATATAACTTGGTTTAGAAGCCAAAGTGCATTCTGCAGGCTTAAAGTAAGATCATCAATCAACCAAAGAAGGACTGCTGTGAGGCAATCTGTTTTAATTTTTTAGGTTTGAAATTTCTCTTAGACCAAATTAACAAAAGCTCATCACTTTGACATATCTCTCTTGTCATTAATCCTTGGTAAGGGGTTAATAACTAATCAATGGAAGAATGGAACTAGATTGTAAATATAAAGGCAACTTTGATATTCAGAATGTGATGACTTAAAGAGAGCAATCCTTCACTTCGGCGCTGATCATTTTGTTAGAAGCTGCTGACATCTCAATCTTTTCCCAGCCTTCAATTTCTTGGGAACCTAGGGTTTTTAATTGTGTCATAAGAACAAAATCACATTAAAATCACCATCCATAGCATTATGGTTGGATATAGGGCTGGACAACACATGAATGCCCCATTCTCTACTTGCTGATTCTTTCTACCTATTGTTTTCTTTTTTCTTTCTTCATTTAATCATATCATTTCACATCTATAACAAGGGAATTGATACAAATAGAAAGAAAAATGCTATTTTATTTAATGTAACTGAAAGTTGACCAGAAGAAAATGTAGGAGGAAGTTTTCCCTCTATCATCAATTGTCCAAAAATATTACAGACTTCTGGATTTAATTTTTTTCCTTTAAGTTCAGCAGTTCTGGGTATACCCAGCTAGACAAAATATGCTGTTTCAAAATCCATGTTACTAACACTCTCTCCTCCCCTCTTAGATTCTCCTAAGTATTTTTACTCCTTTCATTTGGGAATAGCAATGGCCCAGATTCTCCAGTTGATTGGTTAGTCTACCAGGAGTGAAACACTTAATTAACCTAGCTCCCATCAGCTAACAACAATAATGAGTTTGCTTCAACCGAGAAACACCATGCACCACTTCAGACACTTCATTAAATCTGGAATTGCTACCCATTTATTGAGTTCTGAAAAAAGAATATTTTTAGAGTAAAAAAAGTATTTTCAAATGTGTTATAACTTAAACCCATTTTTACCCGGGAGCACATGCATTTAAGATCACCAGTCACATAATAGCTCCCTGGATTTACACAGTGCCTTTCCACCAAAGAGGCTAAATGACTTAGTTGAGTGTGTTTTTCACTCTCTTTGCTAATTAGGTTCTGTGATGAATAATGTCACTCAGATTGAAATTCCTTCTTTAAAATGTTGGTTTCTATTATTTTCTTTTTTAAAATATATTTTTATTGATTTCAGAGAGGAAAGGAGAGGGAGAGATAGAAACATCAGTGATGAGAGAGAATCATTGATCAGCTGCCTCTTGCACACCCTGGGGATTGAGCCTACAACCCTGGCTTGTGCCCTGACTGAGAATCAAACCATGACCTCCTGTTTCCTAGCTCGATGCTCAACCACTGAGCCACACCAGCTGGGCTCTATTATTTTCTTTTTAAAATGCGTTTTTTCTTCAAACATTGAGAAATGATCCATTTTCATAGCTTAGTCACTTTTACAGGAACTAAGACAATTGGACACCTGCAAAATGGTCTACATTTAAATGTCTTATGGCTATTTTCTTTATATCTTTCCCCTAATAAGTCTGCCTAGGATAGAATGGGCATTCTTTTAAACAGGACACTTCAGAACACAAGCAATGAATTTAGCATTCAGCACAGTTCCTTTTTGGCTGAATAACTATATTGATTTCAGTGTAGAATTTTCTAAGTCATAGAATCTGATCTTTTTTTTTCATTTAATTGTCAAACATATCTCATAGGCTCTTATTTCCTCAAGTTCAATAGCCCTCAAAAGTCATTGTGCCTATTAAATCAATAAGTTCAATAAATACTTATCATATATCAACTTTAAGAAACCTTATATTGGGCCATATGTTACAAGAAATAAAATAATAAAAAGGTATGCTTTTGTCCTCCCTGGTCATTTGTCTTAATGGTGAATAAGACAGAACAAACTTTTTGAGACACATACCCTTAGAGAAGTACAAAGTCCTCCCAGAATTTGAAGGAGAGATTATTTATTTGTAGACAATAGCATTAAAAAACTCTATAAAATAGTAGATAGACTCAGCAGGGGTCCAAGAATTATATTTTGTTTCATAGAGTGATTGGGAAGTTCTTTCAACAAAAGAGAACATCAGTTAAAAAGCCTGAGAGGCAGGTCAGGGTCATTTATTTGGGGATCTACAGGTCATCCAGATGCATCCAGATGCATCAAAAACAGCCAGAAGAGACTCACAGTTTTAGCATCAAATATTTTCATTTGAAAGGTGAGAAAAATGAGGCATGAAGAGATGAACTGACTAAACTAAAGTCTCAAAGCCTTTTAGTGGTTGAGCTAAGATAAAAGCCACCTCTTGTGACATCAGCCTCTGTCCTAGCCTCCTACATCATATTAGTCAGAATGTAGGGTAAACATGGGAGGGGGAGATATGTACAATAGATACCCTACTTATAGCTAATATTTAATTATAGGTGTAAAAGTGTGGGAGACACATGATATTAAATACAAATCAAAAATTGAATTTTCTGTTGGAGGTATTCAATAGGAGGAAAAGAAATCTGTCTTACTATATTTCATGTATGCAAAATTAAACTGAGGGAATCTTGATTTAAAAAATAGACTGCTATTGCTTTATTTCTGAATTGAAAATGCTTCTGCATTTTATAAACCTGAAATAGAGAGCCTTCTCCTTAATGGAGAGAATTGCTGATTAAATTGCTGACAAGCAATTGCACTTACAGATTCAGCAGCCAGAGAATGTAAACACAAGGGATAAACACGTCTGCCCGCATCAATCAAAGGCAGCTGCAGTCTCCCCCCAGAAAGGTGAGCAATTATTTATGAAATTATGTCTTCTTCAGTGATTCTATATTTTAATCCTGGGAGGAACTGAATGGGGAGAAACAGACAATGTCATGGTCCCAATTAACCAAGGAGTCAGATGTATTTTCAAAATCAAGTGATTTTGCACATACTCTAGTTAACCCCACCATCCTGAAATGAATTTATTTAGCTTTAAAAATATTAATATTTAAATAGGCTAGGGTGTTTTTGCAGAACTGTTTGTGTTGTGTGTGGGTTTTTTTTTAAATTTTAAGGGTAAGTGCTTGATTCTATCAACTACACATGAACACAAATCTGAGAAAAGAGGCAATATTCAAAAGCATTTTGCATGGGGCTTCTTTTGAAGTTTTTGGCTCCATTTTCCTTCTGAGTGCTAGAAGGAGCCTTGAGGGAGGCAACCAGCAAACATAAGGAGAGGGCCTGACAAAGGTGATGTTTAACAGGGCCTACAGGCCTGGGTCTTGTCAGGCCTTCTGGAATCCTCCCCCTCATGATATCCTCTGAGGTATCTTCAGGGGTTCTGGGTATAGCTCAAGTCCCAAATGCCTGTAAAGAATTCCAGCACTCCAGAGGTTCAAGATCCAGCCCCCATCTCTGACCATGTAGCGCCAAGTTGCCATGCACATAGAAGTTTTGCCCGAAGTCAACATGGTTGTCGGTGGGCAGTCACAGGCTGAAGGCTCACCCACTGTCCAGAGCCAATGAGAAATCTCGAGTTGTGGACTCTATTCTCCACCTTTCTCTTTGGTTTCTCTGTACAGTTGGCCCTCTGTGTCCATGGATCCTCCATCCACATATTCAAAAGAATATGGGGCTCATGTTTACTACATATTTAGGTCTATAATGGCTGTGTCTGTGCTAAACATGTACAGCCTTCTTTTTCTTGTCATTATTCCCTAAAAATTACAGTATAGCAACTATTTACATAGCATTTACATTGCACAGAGTCAAGAAAAAGTGGGTTTATGGTTGTGAGTTGCAAAACATAGAGTATTCTTGTGTTATTATTTATTAATTATTATATTATTTTCCATTGAAACAACTGTAAATGTATTTTTGCCCTACCATGTATTTGAAGACTATTTAAAGTATGAGGGAGGGTGTTCATAGGTTATATGTAACTACTACACCATTACTATATAAGGGACTTGAGTTTCCTTTTAGTATCTGAGGGAGGTCCCTCCGAGATATTGAGGGAGAACTATATCTGCTTTTCCCTACTCACTCTTTGTCAGCCCCTAGTTTCACAAGAATGAAAAGAAGGACAGATAAATTCCTAAATTATTTTGTTTGCTGATTTTATTTTAAAAGAATATTTTAAATAAGCTAAACAAAATGTGTAGGTTCTCCTAAAACAAAATAGCATTCACTATGTGTTTCCTACGACAGATCAGTTCTTGGAAAGTTGATATTTCTTAAATGAGAGAATTTTTAAAAGGCTGAAAAATGAAACTTAACAGTAGAAAACTCTGTATCTCCATTAATGTGAACTGTTGTTGAGTATGAGGAAGCTCTTTGGCAATGCCAGCCCACCATTTTTACTTCTAGATGAATGGGCCTACGTCATTTCTTTTCTTTACACCTTCTTTAGCTCCATTCATGACCTAGGTGTTCTAAAAATCCTAATACAAAGATATATAAAATAAAACCATGCAAAAGAAGATAAAAATTACAGGTAGAGCCCTGGCTGGTGTGGCTTAGTTCCTTGGAGCATTGTCCCCCACACCAAAAGGTTGCAGGTTTGATTCCCAGTCAGGCACATACCCAGGTTGTGGGTTCAATCCCCAGTCAGGGCTCATACGGGAGGCAATTGATGGATGTTTCTTTATCTCTCCATCTAACTTCCTCTCTCTCTAAAATAAATAATAACATGTCATCAGGTGAAGATTAAAAAATAATAGGTAGAAAATTATCATTTGAGCCTCCAAATTCAATTTAAATCATATTTGTACTTCACCTACTTTTCATGTATACACAAAATGCAAGTTAATCACTTCTTACATGCCTCATATCCTTCATCTCTTTGCACAAATTTAAAAAATATTAATAAACAATTCAAATCAGAATTATTATAATTAACGAGACTATCAAATGTCCTCCCATATAGTTAAACAACATTACAATGTCCTATCAACTTGGAAAAAAATGCTTCTGAGAACAATTAATGTGAAGACTGTATGTAGAAAATTATAAAGTGAAATGAACTTGATTTATAATCTCCCCACATTGTCTCATTTTATCTCTTCCTTTTGCCCTATACCCATTAAGAATTGTAAGCTTTTAAGATATGAAATTATTAAATTAGCTTTGTCTTTCACAGTTATTAAAAATAAGAGTTGAAGCCATAAATTTTATTTGACATAGATTTTTAAAAATTAAAAAAGGAGTAAATTTGCTTTAAATTGAATACTAGAAAATTATCAAAATTGACATTTCCAGTAAAGCCAGAGATGTATAGAGAATAGACATACCAGTCGAACTCTTATTCCTGAATGTAAAAAAAAAATACCACTTGAGACTCAGGAGTCATGAATGTTATCCTGCTTCATATCATTTATTCCGTCCCCATGGTATTAGCAGGCGTCTACAAATCCTATCTGGCAAAGGTGAAGAGGAGAGTTGTATCACTGGGCATGCTGCAACAGTAATTATAGGTTAACTCTCAATTATCATCAATTTTGGATCTACTTTTTGGGTTACAGAGGGAATCTGAGAGCCCCTATGATTTTGTTAGCATCTGATAGTGTCTTTCTTTTATCTTCCAGAGTCAAAAGTAAATATCATTAGATTATACACTTGTGTTATCAGCATTTTTCCTCCCTTCCATTTATGTAAAATTGAAGTTAAAAATAACTCAGAGCATGCCCTTTCTCTGAAGAGCCCACCCATACATGGTTAACAGCACATGGGAAGAAATTCAATCCTCGAATCCCTAAAAGCTATAAAGGGCCTGGATCATTTTTCCACGTGCAAGCTTTGTTTTAGAAGCATACAAAGCTCATTTTGGAGTCAACTGGAGAAGTCTGTGACATACAACACACAGACTGATTTTAACAGATGGATTTTTCTTGAAATAACTCCATTAGTTAATCACTTCTTTTACATATACTTTTTCTAGCTAATTGGTGTAGCTGCCAGCTGGAGTTATGAAGAATCTTGCAAAGAAGCTGGTAGGTAAGGAGAAAATTCAATAATTTCACCAATTTTAGGATGAAACTTCTATTAATGTCACTATTACATATTTGAAAGTAAAATTGTTTTCTTTATTTTTTCTCTCCATCTTATTCCAAAAACCTTACCTGATCTGTGTTTAAACCAAGTTAATCATCTATAAGAAACTTTAATAAATATAGATCATGGTTTCCCAAACCTGACACTATTGACTATTGTCCTTGTGGACCAGATAACTGTATGTGCCGTGGTGTGTGAGTGTGTGTGTGTGTGTGTGTGTGTGTGTGTGTGTGTGTGTGTGTGTCCTGTGCACTGTAGGCCATTAAACAGCATCCCTGGCTTCTACCCACAGGATTTCAGTAGCATCCCCAGTTCTGACAACCAAAAAAGTTCTCCAGACATTGCCAAATGGCCCTGGGGGCAAAACTGCCCCAGCTGAGAACCACTCTTCTAGAAATAGGTTGTTCCTAATTTTTAATTCAATTTTTAAAATAATTTTTAAAATAATTGGTTGTACACATGTAATTGTGTATCTAATACCAGACATGTCTAACATAATACGAATTGTTGCCTTTAGTCAGGTAAATGAAATGGGTTTTGGGGGAGGGGGCAGGGGATTATTTAAGCTGCTAACACTTTCATAAATCTCTCTGGGTAAAGAAAAAAATAGACAAAATAAGTGGTTTATAAGTACCAACGAATATTAATTATCTAAGGAGTATCATCATCATCTTCATCATCAACATTATTAAAGATTTCTTTTTCTTTAAGGAAGGTCCTCAGTCTACATGAATAGATAAATAACAAAATCCTGTGCTGGGATCATTTGAGGTATAAATGGTAAATTATCAACATAGTCGCCTAAGGCATTTTTAAATTCAGGAAAGCAGTGCAATTTAATGAAATGGACGTTGAGAAAACTGTGTCTGTTTTGACTTTACTCTGAACTTATGGAGTAATTTCAAGTTCACAAAAGGATTAGACATTTAGACACAGACATTTCTGGGTCTTTGAAATTCAGTGGTAAATATAATGTTCCCTACCTATTTACCCCTTAGTGATTTTTCCCTGGTTTATATACGCATGGATCCAGGAAGAGAACCAGAGAAATAAGGTGCTAATTAGCCTGCCTTTAAAAGGGAAACAACCCGTAGTGGTTCTCAACCTTCCGAATGCCATGACCCTTTAATACAGTTCCTCATGTTGTGGTGACCCCCAATTTCATTGTTACAAATTGAACATAATTAAAGCAGAGTGATTAATCACAAAAACAATATGTAATTATATATGTTTTTCCCCTGGTCTTAGGCGACCCCTGTGAAAGGGTCGTTTGACCTCCAAAGGGGTCGCGACCCACAGGTTGAGAACCGCTGGTTTAGAGTGAAGGTCAGACTATAACAACATAAAGTATGTAGACAGAATCATTCATTATGTTAAAAAAGTGCTAAGTTCCATCCGAACTGCTATCCTTCCAGAAAATGTTTGCTAACACAGATTAGCTCAAGCAGGCTTTTAATATAGGATAAATTTAACATGTATCAATTCCATGTTTGAATGTATAATTTCTCTCTCCACCTCAAGATAATTACCTAAACATTTCAGTATCTGTTTTCTTTAGCCTTTCCAGAGCCATTGTAAGAATTGAGACTTTCCATTTCATTTAAAAAAAATCATTCTTCGTCTTAAATGAATAGGCTATATTGTGCAGATTTTCCCTTTGGGTTCTAGAGCACACTATTTTCTGTCCCACCAACACGTTTTGAGATTTCAACTAAAAGGACTGGCGGGCAGGTACTACCTCTGTGCGTGATGTGTGCATAAGAGCTTCGTGTAATTTTAAGTCACACACTGACCCTTAGACTAGCACCGGATCTGCACAACTTACTCTCTGCGGGTTCCTTCGACTTGCGGCCGCTGGACGACTTCCTCAGCAGGCTTCGCCCCGAGGTAAAGAGGCTGGTTAGTTCTTCCAAAGGACTCGTGGGCGTCCTGGAGCGGGAGCCGCTGGGAGCCGCCCCGTAGGTGCTGACGGAGGCGTTGACCATCTTGCTCCCATCCTGCGACACTGGCCTGGGGGTCGAATGAGGCACTGATGGAGAGCTCCTGGAGAGGCTACCAGAATGCAGGGCGTCGTAGGGGGGAGGCCTTTTGAGGCTGAGGGGGGTGAGGGACCTCCCCATGCTCACAGGGGACGGGGAGGCCGAGTGACTTTTCGGGTAGCCGTGGGGGGACTGCGTTCGGTACAAAGTGGACGGCGGGGGAGGGGACGAGGAGAGCACGGCGGCGGCGGCAGGTCCCAGGGCCCCGCTCTGGTCCTTGTCCAGTTTAGGGTGGCTGGAGGCGTGGGGGGGTAGCGAGGATGGAGACGCTCCGGCCTGTTTCATGTAAGACACGTTTTCCAGCACCGGGAGCTTGGTGACCTCCAGCGGGGTGAGCGGAGACTCGTCAGAATTGGGGGAGCACTGCACGGGGGCAGGTGGGAACACCAGCAGGGGGGGTCTATGGGAAAGCAGGTTGGGGAAGGGCGGGGGGATGTCACAAAGCAAACCCTTTGGAGTGCATGGCACTGAGGACTTGGCGAAGTCCAAGTCAGGCACGGTGGGAGTAGCACACTGCGAAGAACAACTGTGATGGTCAAGGTCACATCTGGAGTCTGGGCCCAAGTCGTCAAAAATGGGGTATTTCATTTCCTCGTAGACAGCCTCGCTCTGGTCGTCATCCTCTTTCCTGAAGTCTCGGAGGATGTTCCCCACCATCTCGATGTACACGGGCTCCTCGTCCTCGGGGTCCCCCGCGGGGCTGCTCATCTGGGAGAGGGAGGCGTCCCGCGTGAGCGAGGTCCTCCGGGGCGCGTGCTTTTTCATGTACGTTTCATCAAAAGACGTGCTGAGCTGGGTGTTCGGGTTCCGTTTGGGTTTTGGAGGAGGAATCTTCTTGGAATACTCGTCACTGTTGGGTCTCGGTTTGGCTGAAACTAAAAAAAAAAGGGGGGGGGAATAAAATCCATGAATACAATGGGAAAGTTTTCAAAAGTAATTTGCACTTGGGCTTACTATTACACACTTGGGATGGGAGGGGTAGTCTTCTTCATTCCTAGCTTGAGACTTAGCTGGTATGGCTCACGGGTTGAGCCTTGACCTATGAACCAGGAGGTCACGGTTCGATTCCCAGTCAAGGCACATACACTGGGTTGTGGGCTCGATCCCCAGTAGGGGCGGTGTAGAAGGCAGCTCATCATTGATATTTCTATCTCTCTCTCCCTCTCCTTTCTTCTCTGAAATCAATAAAAAGTATATATCTTTTTTAAAAATCAAGCAAAAGTCCAATATATCCCACAGTTAGGAAAAAAAAACTGGTAATGGAATAATCGTAATATTTATCTTCAAACTCATGTTAATAATCCTGCACTGCTAAATGCATTGTAACCAGGACTACTTGTCCCTCTGTCTCAGAATTTCTAAATAGAAACCTTCAGATGGAACACTTGGATAAAAACAATCACAAATGTCATAAAAATTCATCTTGAAGAATTAAGGGAGAAACTCACGGGGAAAAAAATAGAGTTTCTGTTAGCACAAATAGTCAAAAAATATTATGGGGACTGAGTCCTTTTAATGATGTGGCTATTGCACATAATCACATCTTGCTTTCAGTTAGGATAAAAATGTTCCAGCATGCTAGACTTAATCTCTGCCTTGGTTCAGACAAATAACTTCTATAGAGATGGGTCTGATACTTCAGGAGAAATTGATGTGAAAACCTTATGAGTCTAGACAAGTTAATCTCCAAATCTTCAGGTATTGTTGATTATGGTGTATTTGTCTGTGTTTGTTCATAAGACTTCTTATGATATCCCAAATGCTATCTTGGAATGAATTTATTAGATATGTCTGGACACATAAAAACCCCATCAAGAGTTTTGCCAGAGAATAATCCAGAGGAGACATGTAAGTTTCAGGAATAATTTTTGGAAGTTCACAGATATGGGGACCAGTGCATCCCACAGCCTGCTGGAATCCCCTATACTCCCTTGTCTTTGTGATGGAAAATAAACTTCTGACACCATACAGTGGGGTGGAACGGGCTGGCTGAACACGTCTGTGACTGAAATTAATTGTTTAGCACACAAGGAAGGTACTGGAGTCTTGTTATCATCTCATTATCTCATCGTGTTGATATATGATTACAGTGATTATCATTATTATGCAATGTAGCAGAATGTAGTTGTTTGTGGTAAATGGTAGCATATAATGTAAGGTGACAGTAGAGTTTCTAAGTGTAAAACTATAAGAAAATAACAGGCTTCTTTCTCTATAATTGCAGCCTTAAGGGGGGAAGGTCTCAAGGCACAAATCAGGAAACACCTGAAATTGCCTTTGTTTTTATCGACTAGCATGCTTAAGACACGGGAACTTTTCTAAAACTTACTGAAGGAGAAGCAAAGATTAGTTAGGCAGCTGCTTTACAAATCAGTCATGTCTTCAGATAAAGGGAACCAATCAAATATTCTAAAAGTGTATATGTCTCTCACTTTTCTAGAACATATCTGCTTTCAAATATTCTGTTCCATTGTGTCCATGATGTTTATTTTACTGACTACAACCAAAAAATTTTTGAACTGAAGGTTCTTAATGTGTCTAGACATTTTCTTTAACTCATAGTAGAAAAAAAAACAAAAAAAAAAAAACTAGATGACATTTTCCAGGGGGTATAGCAGTGGAGTCTTTTGGTGCCAAAAGGGAAAAACCTAGAGACATAATTGGGTGAAAAATACTCAAATAATTCTTTAGGAGGGTCATACTGGTCTAAATTATTATTTTTGGAAATCATTGTATATTTTAATTTTCACAATTGAAATAAGTCATCAGATTATGTACAAAAATCTGAACCCACAAGTAAAGTTATACATCCTTGAGCAGGGTTGACTTAGTTCTGGAAGGACTTTGAAAGAATCAGGACTGAGAAGAACAAATGCCCACCCAGACTATTCTTCTGAAGCTTGTTTCCTGCTCTTTTCTATCTCTTACCCTAAACTGAGTAATTTGTGCTCTGGAAAAATATTTGCCTTTGACTACTAGGTTCCAGAGATTGAAAAGTTTGGGATTGGGGGAAACCACAGAGGAAGGCAGTCTGAATAGTGAGGTGCTTTATGAATGGAGGTGTCCATGTGATGGATAACTTCATTACATGGGAATAATTAAACTTAGAATAACATTTTCATTTATCTCCCTCCTAAATTACAATTCACTTTTGTTTTCTTTGACCCTTCACTAAACTCAGACATTCCAACTTAGACGTGAGTAGTTGCATGGAGAGAAATAAGGGGACAGACAGAATTTAAATATCTACTGACCCCAAGCCTAGGTAACAGAACTACATTAGGGGGAGGTCATAGTCCAGAGTCCCAGGCAGTGAGGGGGTCAATGGTAGAGCTAGGAATCACAAGCTACTCAGGAAAACAGCCTCCTCATAAATAACCCTACATAGACTAGAAGGTGGCCTTTGGAATGAGCAAGACCAATGCTTGGGTTACATTCAAAATGTCAGCAAAGAACATTCACTTTTTTTTTGCCAAAAGAAACAGAAAAAATGAAGTAAAGACCCTTCTTACTTATAAAATGATTGAAAAAATAGAAGGTTCTTTTCTAGAACACAATGTAGTTAGAATTAAGGTAGAACAATTATTCATTAGAAAGTAATTTAGAGAATACATTTGTACTGTGAGGATAATGTCAATGCCTAACCAAGTACAGATATTATCTGACTAAGGGGAATAAAATATAATATGTAACTCTGAGATAATCAAAACTGACAATTGCTATGGATTGAATTGTGTTCCCCCAAATTCATGTTGAAGTCCTAGCTCCCAATGTTATGGTTCTTGGGGATGGGGTATGTGGGGGATAATTAAATTTAGATGGGATCATAAGGGTTCAGCTCTCATAATGGATGGGATTAGAGCCCTTATGAGAAGAGACACCAAAGAGTTTGCTTGCTCTCTCATTCTCTCACCATGTGAGGACATAGCAAAGAGACAGCCATCTACAAGCCAGGAAGAGAGTTCTAACCACAAACCAACCATGTTGTCACCTTGATCTTAGACTTCTGGCCTCAAAAACTGAGAAAATAAATCTCTGTTGTCTAAGCCACCCAGTCTTTGGTAGTTTATTAAGGAAGCTCAAGTTGACTTAAATAGCTGTGTATTTATTGAGCCTTCCGTAAAGACCCTGTAAAGCTGAGTGAGTGATGAGCAATCATTTTAATTTCTTCCTCTGGAATTGGAGTACTTTAACTAGCTTTGTTATTTTAAGAATTAATACAACTCGCCGAAACTGGTTTGGCTCAGTGGATAGAGCGTCGGCCTGCGGACTGAAAGGTCCCGGGTTCGATTCCGGTCAAGGGCACGTACGTTGGTTGTGGGCACATCCCCAGTAAGGGATGTGCAGGAGGCAGCTGGTCGATGTTTCTCTCTCATCGATGTTTCTTTTTTTTTTTTTTTAATATATTTTATTGATTTTTTTTTTACCAAAAGGAAGTGTTAAAAGACAGAAAGAAAAAAACACCGGGGGGGAGAAAAAATGGATCGGTGGCTCCCGCGCACCCCCCCAGGGGGGGTCCCCCCCCGCACAAAAGCTTCGTCCTGGTAAACACGGAGACTAGTGTGGGTGGGGGGTTTTTGGTTGGGGGAAAGGTCGGGGGGGGGGGGGGTAGGTTTCCCCCCAGGTATTTTTTCCAAAGCCGGGGGGCAGCCCCCTGT
>NW_005871051.1:23113800-23115002 GCF_000147115.1 Myotis lucifugus | reverse complement strand
GCACATCCCCCACTGGGGATGCGCCCGCAACCCAGGTACATGCCCTTGACCGGAATCGAACCCGGGACCCCTCAGTCCGCAGGCCGACGCTCTATCCACTGAGCCAAACCGGTTTCAGCATCATCATCGATGTTTCTAACTCTCTATCCCTCTCCCTTCCTCTCTGTAAAAAATTCAATAAAATATATATATAAAAAAAAGAATTAATACAACTCTTTCCCAATCTTTACATTAAATTTCTCCTTGTTCCTGCCCTACACCTCCTCGCCCCCTGAAACCATTTTACAGAGAGCACATTGCAGCTGAATACTGAGATGTTCTTCCTAGGTACTCACCCAGGAGCACCCTCACTATACACCACCTGTTACTATGGTTCTTCTCCAGTTGACTCTGCAGCCTCTGAATTGTGCCAAGGCATTTGCCATCGGATTCCGACTCATTTTCTGGATGTTTTTGTTTGCTGGTCTCAATTGCTTTAGCATATTGACTCCTCACTTCTCTCTATTCTGCTGCCCACCAGCTGAAGCAATTCTCCAGCCAACCTTATGCAGGAAATGCTGCATCATGTAGGCAAACTTCTTCCCTCTCCCTTTCTCTGGGTGCTGAAAAGAGCCTAATGCAGGCACTCATAATTCAAGCACATTTTGTTTCTTAGTCCTATTCTTCTGAATTGTTCCAAATTTTAAATGAGATTGTTTAGGATTATATAGAGAGTGAAATGTAAGTCAATTATAGATGATTTGGATGAATAAGCAGATTCATTCCTTTAATATTGGGACAAATTTTTCCCAGGCATCATCTGCTTCCTATTCCATATCTCCCTTACAATATCATGATTTTGAGCCTTATGTAAAGACCCTGTAAAGCTGAGTGAGTGACAAGTGATCATTTGTGAAAAATCAGAGGAGGAAAATATTTATTTTTCTAATGATCTGATTTTTCTCTCCACTTGCCATTTATCATCTGGTTTTACCTTAGTCCAAATACTGAGTAAATAATTTAGGGAGCAAAAAATTTTTATTTCAAGTGTTTGAAAATATATGCTATTTTAAAAATTACGCATATAAGGCAAAGTCTGAAATTTTAAGCAACATTGTCACAAAATTAATTGTACTTAACCCTCACTCTAGGAATTAATAATTAAAGAAAAATTCATGTTTAGAAAGCTGTTTCTTTATAAGGTACTTAAAATAGTCTTGATA